>NC_044320.2:4058856-4358856 GCF_007474595.2 Lynx canadensis
TTTTAACGTTTATTCATTTTTGAGAGACAGAGCATGAGTGGAGGAGGGGGAGAGAGAGAGAGAAAGAGACACAGACAGACACAGAATTTGAAGTGAGTTCCAGGCTCTGAGCTGTCAGCACAGAGCCCGATGTGGGGCTCGAACTTACAAATAGTGAGATCGTGACCTGAGCTGAAGTCTGACGCTTAACCAACCAAGCCACCCAGTTGCCCCGGCTTGGGAACTTTCTTGGCACTCCAAAAGGAAATCCCATACCCATTAGTATGGGATTCCTCTGTTCCCTTTAGCCCTCAAGTTCCCTTGAGGAGAACTAATCTTTCTGTTTCTATACATTTGCTTGTTCTGGACATTTCATATAAATGGAAACATAGACTATGTGGCCCTCTGTGTCTGGATCCTTTTACTTAACATAATGTTTTAAGGCTCACCTATATTGTAGCATGAATTGATACTTCATCTTTATCGTGGCAGAATAATTTTCATTGTGTAAATGTACCGTATAGTGTTTATCCATTCATCAATTGAAACACATTTGGGCTGTTTCCACTTTCTGGTTATTATGCATCGTGCTGCTATGAACTTCATGCACACAGTTTTGTGGGCTGTTTTCAAGTCTCTTGGGCAGATACCTAGCTGCGGGATTGCTGGGTCCCCTGATAGCTCTATGTGTGACTTTCTGGGGACCTGCCAGACTGTGCCAAAGTGGCTACACTGTTTTACATTCCCACCAGCAGCCTGTGCATCACTGAGTGTAACACAGTTTCATTGTGGTTTTGATTTGCATTTCTGTAGTGACTAATGATGTTGAGCACCTTTTCGTGCGGTTGTTGGCCACTGGTATATCTTCTTTGGAGAAATATCTACTCATTTTTGGGTCTGTTTGAAGTGCCCCCCTTTTATTATTGTAAGAGTTTTTAAAAAATATTCTAGATAAAAATCCCTTATTGATACATGATTTACAAATATTTTTTTCCCACTCTGGGTTGCCGGTTTACTTTCTCAAGAGTGCCATTTTCACCACCAAAGTTTTTCATTGTATTGAAATCCAGTTTTTTTTTTTTTTTTTTTCTCTTGGTTCTGTATCTAAGAAACCACTGTCAACCCCCAGGTCGTGAAGATTTGCTCCTTCTTTTCTTCTAAGATTTTCAAAGTGTTAATTCTTACATGTAGATCTCTGATCTATTTGGAATCTTTTTATTTTTAATGATATGAGGGAGGGGCCATATGCCTTTCCAGTTGTGATGGCACCATTTGTTGAAAACGCAAGCTTCTCCCGTTGAGTTTTTCTGGTACCCCTCTTGCAAACCAATCAGCTGTAAATGTAAGAACTTATTCCTGGGGTCTCTGTTCCCTTTATTGATCTCCATGTCTACCCTTATGCCAGTACAACATCACCTTCATGACTGGACCTTCGTAGAAAGTTTTAAAATTGTGAATCATCTAACTTTGTTCTTTTTCAACACTGTTTTGGCTATTCTGGGTCCCTGGCACCTCCAAATGAAATTTAGAATCTTCTTACCCATTTCTGCAGAATAAAGCCAGCTGCGATTTTGAAAAACATTAAATAAAATCTGTAGATCTCTCCCTAGGGATTATGTTTTACCAATGTTATGTCTTTTGATCCATGAACATGGGCTTTCCTTACCTTTACACTGATCTGTAAGTATCATCAACATTTTATACTTTTTGGTGTGCAAGTCTTGTACTTTTTTAAAGTTTGTTTTTAAACACTTCAGTTTTTAATGATGTTAGTAATGGAGTTGCTTTCTTAATTTCATTTTAGGGTTGTTCATTGGTAGGTAAGGAAACCATTACAATTTGTGTATTGATCTTGTATCCTGCAAAGTTGCTCACCCCATTTATCAGTCCAGTGGATTTTTAGTGGATTCCTTCAGGTGTTCTCTTTAAAGATAATGTCACCTATAAACAAAGAAAGTTTTAAGTCTTTCTTTTTTCTCTTTTTCTTGCTTAATTATCTGGACTGGAACCTCCAGTGAAATGTTGGGCAGAAGTGGTAAGAGCAGACATGCTGGTCTCGTTCCTGACCTTAGTTAGAGGCAACCATTCAGTCTTTCAGCCGTAAGAGTGCTGGGTGTCTCCTAGATGGACCTTCTGCCATGCTGAGAGGTCTCCCTGTATTCCTACTTTATGGAGTGTTTTTATCATGAAAGGACATTGGATTTTTGTCAAATGCTTTTTCTGCATCAGTTGAGATGACTGTGTGGTTTTTGTTCTTTATTCTATTAATATAGTGCATTACAGTGATTGACAAATCATAGTCCAGATGATAGTTTCACCAGCAGGACTTTTAAGCCTCTGTTCATGGCCTGAGCCTCCCAAACCCAACTGCAGGTCTGAGCAGTGAATGGCTTCCTGCCTTCCGAGGGGACTTGGGAATATTCTCTCTCTCAGCCTCTTTTATCTCGTATCCCTGATATCTAAGAGCAGGGTTCATGGGTCATACTTACCCAAAGAGAACAAGGATTTTTTTTCATTTTTTCAAAGATGGATTCTAGTCACCTAGAGTCGTGAAGGAATGACCAAATAAATGAAACACTGAAATTGGGGGGGGGGGGCGGATGTGAACATAGATCGGTTGCCCCTGACCCGCTCACTCAGACCTCTGCATCCACGGAGTTTGGTTGGTCTCTTTGAGCTGAGGAGGGTTTCTGTACGTGTGCACCATCAGCGTGAGTGGTGTTTCTCAGCTCTGGCTTCTGCAGTGACATCAGGTCTGTTTTGCCTCACCTGGGCTCACATAAAGGTTTTCAAATGCCAGGAATCCGCCTTCCTCTGGAGACGCGGGAGAGTTTAGATGCAGAGTGAAGTGATGATTCCGGGGTTATGGTGTGGGACAGTGGTTCTCTAAGTGAGTCAGACCAGAAGCAGCAGCCAGAGAAGCAACCTCCTCTGGGAGCTCATTAGAGACGCCAAGGTGTGAGCCCCACCCCAGACCCCAGAATCCGAATCTCTAGATCTGTGTGTCCAAAAGCCCTCAGGTACCTCTTGTGCAGACCCGCAGGTGCGTGTGCCCGGGGAGAAATGGGGAGAGTGCCCAGAAAGGCCAGCGGACTGTTGGAGGTGGCGGCTCTATTTAAATCAGGGGAGATGAAACCAGAGAGGAGGAAAGAGACGTTTCGGAAATAAAGAAGCAGGCCGCGGTGACTGTGCACGTGGGCGGGGAGAAAGGAGAGGAGAATCGAGATGGTTCTGGTTCTGAGCGGGGGTGACTTGGCAAGGCCATGGACCAAAATAGGGAACAAGTAAAGGAAGAGGAACAGGTTAGAGAAAGAACAGGATGGGCTGTGTACCTGACTCACCCATATATTTTGGAGTCAGGGGAACTTGCTGAAAATCCCCAGCAAGCCACTCTGGAGCCGAATGACTGTTCAGTGAGTCACTTAAGCTCTCTGAGCCTCCTCCTGCTCCAGCTGCACGGAGGCTATTAATAGTAACGTCTTTGTGTTGTCTTGAAAATAAAAAAAAAAAAGCAAATTGCTGCCTGCAAAAGGTCGTGTTAGGTCTAGAACACCGTGTGTGTTTGCCAAGTCTCAAGAGTCAGAGGGAATGGAGGTCGGTTCCCTGACTTACCACTTGTTAACAGGAGCCTCGGTTTTTCCCTCTTGTGTTCCTCGAGGGTACCAGATCACCTCCATGGCCGTGTCAAGAGTTCAAGAGGTGATATGGGTAGGCCGCTTAGCGCGGAGCCTGGCGCTGGTTAAGTGCTCAGTAACTATGAGCCGTGATTGTTATTACTGAAAGTAACATCGGAGACAGCTTACTTTTAAGTTTACGGTATTGATTCCCAAAGCTTTAGTTTTTACCGAGGACTCGAGCTTAAGTTCAAGTCAGCTTCAGGTTGGCGTTTTCTTCTGAGTGTACTGAGGCTTGGGGCGCCCGGGTGGCTCAGTCGGTTGAGCGTCCGACTTCGGCTCAGGTCATGATCTCATGGTCCGTGAGTTCGAGCCCCGCGTCGGGCTCTGTGCTGACAGCTCGGAGCCTGGAGCTGCTTCGGATTCTGTGTCTCCTTCTCTCTCTGACCCTCCCCCCATTCATGCTCTGTCTCTGTCTCAAAACTAAATAAATGTTAAAAAAAAAAATTAAAAAAAAAAAAAAAAAAGACTAGCACACACAGAAGGTGCCTCAGAGCCCAAACTGGGGCCTTTGCCAACTGTGGGATTCTTCTCTTTTGAGGTGAGTATGCTTTTGCATCCTATGAAATGGGGATAACAGTGTGAATCTATGAGTTTGGGGAGGGTATCCAGCAAAGACCCTAAAATTAATTCTGATTATTTTTGCCAGAAACAGGCTGAATCACGGGTCTGTGGCAGGAGCTGCCCTTCTCCAGAGCCCTGCCCTCTAGGACCCATTCAGAAATCACGCTGCACCCGTGACATCCATCACCGAAATGTTCTGTGTCTCTCCCGTTCACCTCCACGGCACTGCCAGTAAGAGTCACCCGGAAAGCAAAGCTGAAGCCCCTTGTGTAAGCCTCTAATGAGACCCCCTAACTGGGTCTGCAGCCCGAAAGTTTCATTTAAGCCCATTGTTAATCTGCGTTCCCATCGACACCGTGAACATAACACTCTCGTTTTCCTTCACTCAGACTGTCTTGTCTCCTGATCTGGAAGAAGCAGGTAGCAAGGGTTCTCCCTTGACCCCTTGGGGACCACCGAGTTCTGCTGATGTCCCCAGTCGCCTCTCCCCTCCTGGGCCCTCCTGCTGCATGCAGTCTGGCTGGACGGTGGCTCTTCTCCCTTGACACCCCCTCCACCCCTCACTGAGACACACAGAGGGGCCGCCAGCACTTTCTCTGGCTCCCCTTCTGATTGGGCCACTGCTCCATTGCAATCCCCCGAGGGAGCCTGCACTCCCTTGGGAGTCAAATCTAAACTTCCCGGGAGCGTTCTGGCCCCGCAAACTACTTTTCCACAACTCACCTCCCCCTTCGTCTTTTCTTTTATCCTCTGCTTCTTCCGCCTGGATGATTCCACCCTCCCTGAACATCCCGTGCGTGTCAGTTCTGCCCCTTTTCCGTGTGCTTCCACCTCCGGACCCCCACCCTGTCTCTGGGGAATATCTCAATCCCAACGGCCTTGAAGACTTGGCTTAATTGCAATCGCATTCGTGAGGTCTCGCCTCGTTCCCGCCTCGACCACGGGATTTACATGCTGTTCTCTGCCTTTATTTTTTTTTTTTTATTTTTTTTTTCAACGTTTATTTATTTTTGGGACAGAGAGAGACAGAGCATGAACGGGGGAGGGGCAGAGAGAGAGGGAGACACAGAATCGGAAACAGGCTCTAGGCTCCGAGCCGTCAGCCCAGAACCTGACGCGGGGCTCGAACTCACGGACCACGAGATCGTGACCTGGCTGAAGTCGGACGCTTAACCGACTGCGCCACCCAGGCGCCCCTGTTCTCTGCCTTTATGATTCCAGGAGGAAACCAGACAGGCCATAAAACAATGATGCTCACAGAGTGTCAGCCACTTGCCAGAGCTATCTGGAAACAAGAACCATAACTCCTTCCACCTTATATGGTTCTTAGCTCTGGTGGCGGAGGGCCCGTTTGCCCTGCACAGACCAGTTTAGACCCAACTATATTCGCATCCGGTTCATTTTAACATTTATCGCTGTTTACCTTTTTAATGGAGTACGAGTCTTATTACGAGTGGCAACAAAACAGGCCCGGGAGAACCGCGGTCTCAGACATTCTTCTGTGGCGGGTGGGGTTCTGATGCCAGGCAAGGCTATGGCGGAAAAGCCTGAACCCCTAGCCAGCCCCCCAGCCCCAAGGGCTCGCTCAAAGACACTGAGCTTGTGGATATAAACAAACTGGCTCAGGGGGGCAGGACTGTGGCCCAGGCGAGCATCAGAGGGCTTAGGGTCATCCTTTCTAGAAGGGCCAAGCACGCCTGCCCTGGAACCCGACGGTGGGAATGTCAAGGAAGCAGTGGTTAAGAAAGAGGGCTCCACGCAGGCGAGATGCAGTGACCCCGGAGTGGCGCTCCAAGGGGGTTACAGTGTGGGGTGGCTGGGTCTCTCCACTCCTTCCACCTTACTTAGTAGCAGGGCTAATTCTGTTAGAGCAACTGAACCCCGGGACAAGAAGGAGGTGCTGGATGTACTGGAAAGCCTGCCCTGGGGGCCTCCTGGAGCTGGCCTCACTCAAATGTCCCGAGCTGTGGGCGGGGTCTGGCTGCCTGTACCCTTGCCTCGATTTAATCTCATAAGGATCCCATAAAGCAGGTGCTTCTGGGTACCACTTGCTTTCTAAATCCAGGCCCAGACTCTCCCCAGATTCCAGCTCCGGCTTCAGGCAATGACAGGGGTTAAAGGAAGAAAGTTAAGGTATAAATTAAACAATAGGCGTCTTTCTTGCCTCTACTATAAAATATTTAGAGACGAGCAGGGCTGGCTCTGCCTGAAATGTAAATGAACAAGTGAAGGCCTGAAGACCTGCCATTTGGTCAGTGTGGGGGGAGCTGGGGAGGGCTCTCCCGCTCTTGGGAAGCAGCTTCCTGACTCCAGCGTGGCACTCGTCAGGCAAATCAGCCGACCGCGGACCCACCAGAAGGACTGCAATCTGGCCCGACACCGCAGAGGCGACTTTGGCACCTGCCGTTCGCCGCTGGCAATGAGATCTGTGTCTGCATGAAAGTGATCCCTTTGCTAGCACTCAATACTTTTCAAAGTCATTGCTCAATCTTCTGAGCCTCAGAGCCACTTTTTATAGGAGGTGAGTGTGGTTGGCTGCCTGGCCCACACCTTCTGGCCTCTGGAAGCGGACTTTCTGGGCTGGCATCTGCCTCTCACCAATTCCCTACCGGGAGGCCTTGAACAAAGTCCTCAATCTCTCCTGACCTGTTTTTTCACCAATAAGATGGTGGGTGTTTGTTGTTGTTGTTGTTTAGGATTAAATTAGGAGATACAGGTTAAGTGCTTACTACTATTATGCCTGGTCTATTGTAAGTTTTCAATAAATATCAGCTTTTATTAATATAGTTGGGTTGGTATAAGAGTCAGCTGGGAAGATGTATTTGGAAACATTTTGCAAACACAAGTATATAATGAATCAGTTATTATGATTTGTCCTGTTTTCTCCTTATGTGGAGCTGGCACAGATATGACAGGTAATGTTTCTACTGCACACACCAAATACCTGTACACGGGGACCTCGAGGCCCCTTGTCACCTGGCATTTGATGGAAGTGTAATTCCTACATTGTTGCGGGTTCCCTCGGCACGTGACCACGGAGCCCAGAAATGACACGGGGCCTCCCAAAGGCCTGGATCTCCAACACCAGAGGCTGGTTTTGGTGGTGCCCCCCCCCCAACATCTATCATGTCTTACCGTTAACTTTCACATGGCCCCCTCTGTGCGCACCTGCACATGTCTTTGTGCAACAGACCCTGGCCCCTTACCATTTTTCTCAATGAATTAATTTCACTCGAGGATGGTCTTGTTGTAAACTTTCCTAAGGGTCTGAGAAGTCACTGGGGACTGCTTATAAAGCAGCCCATTGGTTCCATCCCCCTGGCTCTCGAGCCCCGCACTGGGCTGCCTTGGCAATGGCTCTTATGTCATAGATGACATTCAGATGACATTCACACCTCCCGCAGCCCCCTGGGAGATGCAGTCCAGCCCCACTGCCTCACCCGGTTAGAGGCGTTCGAGACAGTCAAGGCTGCTAACCTGAGCTCTCCTTCCACGCTCTTCGAGTTCAAATCCAGGCCCTTCAGCTTTACCAACAATCTTGGGCAAGACAGTCAAGTTCCCTGAGCATCTGTTTCCTCCATCTGAAAATGGGACATTTTCTCCTCTGAAAATGGAACCAAAATCTGCAACAGAGATCGAAGCCTCTTCCCGGTTTCTTCGGCCTGAGCCTGCACCTCTGCTTTTTACTGGAGAACAGCTGAAATCCCTTTCATAATCCGCTGTTATCTTACAAGCACAATTCCATTCCTTCTGCTCGACAGACTCTGAAGGCGGACACATTCCACGGCGGCGTAAACGGAATGAAATTCAGAGAGTTCGTAACATGTTCGCAATCACGTAAGCGTTACGTGTGGCAACCACAACTGGAAATCCCAGTTTCTGCCTCCTGCCTCCAGAACTGGGTTTCTTTTCTCCAGAGAATATAATCGGCCAAGCCAGGAACAACTTGACAGGTGCATTTCCCTCTCTCCTACTAGCCAGCTACGAAGACAGACACACACAGGTACGCATATAGACATATACGTGTAGATATACACACCATTCACTTCTACAGGGGATGAGAGCAGTCTTACCAGTTTACTCAGGGTAATACCTTTCTTTAACCTCTTGAAGTATCTCATTTAAAAGATACGCATTTCGCTTTTGAAATCCTAAGGTTCCACCCAGCTCACTCTAGGTCTCAAAAACTTATTTCGCATTCCCCTTTCTGTTGGGATTTTATCGGTTCACTTGTTGTGTGTGGGCGATAGTCTCACGAATAGAACCATATTTACCGGACCCATTGTAACTGGGACTGGTACCAGTGGTTTACATGAACCAAACTAGTCTTTACAACAATGCTTTGGGTTGTTGCAAAATCTCTGTCCTGATTTTGCACATTTGGAAAACGAGGCAAAGAATTCCTTTTTTTTTTTTTTTTTTTTTTTTTTTTAAGTAGACTTCCTGCCCTGCACAGAGACCAAGGCAGGGCTCAAACATACGAACATGAAACCGAGACCTGAGTTGAGATCAAGAGTCAGACACTTAACCGACTGAGCCACCAAGAGGCAAAGAATGTTTCCATTCTTGCTTCGGGTCACACAGCCAGTAAGCGATGGAACCAGATTTCGAATCTGTGAGTCTGATCTTGAGTACTAAGTAGCATATCCACAATCACTACGTGCCAACCGGATGCTGGCATTGTGGTAGTTACTTTCATATGTTAACTTTGTAACTATACAAAACCCCAGAAAGATAATGGACCGGTTAGGATAAAACCAGGAAAGAAGACACCATTCTGCTGGGAGAAGGTCACGGAGAGGCCGTGACCCCCAGCTGGCCTACAATCTGGCCCTGGCCAGCAAAGACTCCTCCCTTGGGACGTGCTCTCTGCCCTCCACCCCCCCCACACACCCACCCCCATCCTTGTCCCACAGTGGAGCCATTTCCAAGGACTCCACCTTGAGAGAACATGGTGTTGTTGAGAACATCTCGATGGCAGATGTGGTTGAATCAATCCTGTTAAGGCCTCTCTATAAACTGAAGATTCTGGCAGGGGGTGCAGAGACCTTCTCGTCAGGTGGCGCTCAAGGCAAGGCTGGTAAGTTCCCTTGCTTCTTAAACCTGCCACCTACTGATCAGGACTGGCCCCCCTTTTCCTTCCATCTCTGTTCAGAACCAACAATGCCAAGTATTTGAGAGGGAATTTAATGCAGGGAGTTGGTTCAACAGGTCATAGGACAGTGGATAAATCAGTAGGCAATGTTGAGACAGCCCAGATTTAGCAACACCAGAAATCCACTTCTTTTCATGTTTTGGAGCAAAGAGGCACCATTACTGGATCCCAGTGGCTAACGTTGCTTGACAAGAGCCAGAACCAGCGTGGACCCATCCGGTAGGAGGTGTAGCCACGCAAGAGGCACAGCCGGTGCAGACACACTGCCCGAGCCACATCACGTGGGGAGAGACGTGCGTGAGACAAGACTGGCTCTTTGTAACTGAACCTTCTCATTGTCACTATTTTTATAACGAACCGGGAGCACCTTCCTTATGGATTACACTGGGCCAAGGACGGCTGTTTGGAAATCAGTGCCGTGACTTCCAGGCCTGACATTCTTGGACTCCGGAGAAGAGTCAGGCAAGCAGCTGGTAGGAGATGTGCCTCTGCATGTGTTTGTAGGCTGAGCTCTTGATGGAGTATGTGTGGGACTGTATTACAAAGCACTAAGCAAGCAAATCTCCCTTTGAACACATTTACTCAGCTTCTGTTTGTACCTTCGATAAGGCGCAGATTAATCCTATTTGCATACCTCCTCCCTCACTTTGAACATTTGCCAGCATTCATTAAGGCCACGTCTTAGAGTTAGCAAAAGATCCTTTACTGAACCATTAGAGCTTACAAGTGTCTCATCGGGTAAGAGGGACTAGTACTCCTCCTCCTCCGCCCTTATGAACAACACTGGTGGCTGTTTAGGTATTGCGTTGACATGTAGGGTGTTTCAGTGCACACTGGAGGCTAAGCGTGTGTGGTCCACGCAGCAGTGGCCGTCTCCCCACCTCTCGGGTCCGTAGAAGACGGACCATCCGTGGACGGTCCATGATGGTAGCTCCATGTTGCACACTCAGGAAAACCCCTGCTTAAGATTCTATACACTTCCAGTGATGAGATGTGTGTGTGGCGGGGTGGGGAGTGGTTATCTCACATGCTCATCTGTTGCCTCTGGCTCAAGACTCCTGTGTCTGCCCGGTTGAGTCGACACACTGCCTCTCTGTTCTTCCTCCCTCCGTTGCCACATGAGCACTCGCGCACACAGCATTGCACGGTATTTATACCTGGTGGCAACTTGCCTGAGAGTTGGGGAACGGGAGGGAGCCGGCTACACTGACACAGTGTGATCATGACCAAGATTCCCTGAGCGTAGGAGACACGCTGGCCAGCGAGCCTTACTTCCTGGTCTCCCCTCCCCCCACCATTCCTTCTCTGTGTTCCACATCTTCCGCCTTTCCCAGGACTAAGCATTGTAGCTCCCCATATGTTTTTGGACTCTGCTCCCCAAGGCTTCAGTGTCTGAGTGTTGACTTCGAGCAGATTTTCAAGGTTTCTTCTGGAACAGAGACCCTTTATCGTGGGGTGCCAGCTGGAAGTCCCTCCTCTCACAGATGCTTATGATCAGTTTGGGTACGGAAAAGTGCAGGTATAGAAGGAGGGACAGATCCTATAGCAGCATTCTCTCACAGAGGGCAGAGGGGACTCAGAAAACTGGAGGAAGTGAGTTCTGTGATGGTGGTGTGTGCAGAGGAGAGACAATCACCCAAGTTCAAGAGGGGTTGTTAGATAAATGGAAACACATTGGGATGGGATAGACGGTTTTTCGGAACCCTGTTCCATTATTTTAAGAGAGCTTAATTCTGGTGGGGGAGTACAATGAGGGAAGAGTAGAAATGGATGTGGAATAATGCCCATATTCTTACCTACATCCTGAGTGTGTTCATGGGCTTTCAGCTCAAAGATGAGAGCATCTCTCTTGGAGGGTCAACATGGTTGAGCCAGTGACAAGTGGGAAGTTTGGGGATTAATTTTGAAAACAGAGCTGGCAAGACCTGCCGACAGATTGCACACGGGTAAGAGGAGAAGGGAGCAGAGAAGGATGCCACCTAAGGTTCTGGTGGTGCCAGTGACTCAGTAGGTGAACCTTTGGGAGGAAGGGATGGGGAGTTAGACTTTGGCCTCGAGAAGTCTGTTAACGTCTCAGTAGGTGATGACAGTGAGCACCGAGGAAGTGGAGCTCATAAGTTAGCCCTGTAGGAAATGTCAAGAGAGTGTGGTCTTCCAGAAAATAAGTTCAAGGACGCCACGTTCAACCGTGTCAAATGCTGACCAGAGTTGGAATACAGTGAGTCCAGAGAGTTGGCCACTGGCCTTTGCAAGATGGCAGAGGGGTTCCATCTCTCAGGGTGCTGAGGGCAAGGGTCTGAGAAGAGAATCAGAGGTGGAGACATGGAGAAATGATAATAATAGACAATAAGGTTGGGCTTTACCACCAAGAGGATGTAAAAATTATCTGTCTCTTCCAGAAATGATAAAAATATTAACAATAATTAAGAATCCATCCTTTCATTCTGAAATAATACCTTATTACTTTAACTGTATTTTACTGTGAGTTTTATATGCATGTAATTTATTATGGGCTTGTATAGCAATATTTCAAAGTAAGTCTTTGATTTTTTTCGTATGCTATCTTCATCTGGGT
Source organism: Lynx canadensis (assembly GCF_007474595.2). NCBI lineage: Eukaryota > Metazoa > Chordata > Mammalia > Carnivora > Felidae > Lynx > Lynx canadensis. The sequence continues at coordinate 4,070,804 of NC_044320.2, forward strand.
TTGGAAACAAGGTTATATACTGGGTGTAAAGCATTTCCATATTTCCATGTTTTAGCCCTGCTTATAAGGGATAAGAATTTTGAAAAAAAATTCACTTATGCCTTGTCTGAGCACTTTTACAGAAGTAATTCCTTAACTCCTTTTTTTTTTTTCTTCCATTTTGGCCCATGGTTGCTGCCCTATTTAGGTTTTCTAATAACTTTATTTAATTGGTTACATTTTTGTATATAAAAATAACTTATATTCGGATTTGCTAGTAAGGCAACATTTTTATATTGTGGTGTCCTCTGAACCTATTGCTATATCTTTGTTTTCAGATATTAATTACACTACTTTGAATTTTTGTGTTTTCACCTTTCTGCATTTTCTCTGCAATTTGGGATGGTTTTGCAAATTTTTTATCCATATCACTTATTTTCACCTGCCCCTTTTGGTATCCACTTAAAAATTATTTTATAGACTCTGGTCTGACTCTTAAGATAGTTGTTCCCAGTCTCCCTAGTCCCTCTCATCCACGTCTCTCTGTGATGCCTAGTTGACTCAACTGGTCTTATCTTTACGGTTTTCTGCTACTCTTTGCAAGGGGATAAACTTCGTTGTACCTTTTGAAAATTCCCAGACAGCCTTCTGGAATTTTCTACCGCACCGAACTAGATCATTCTCGGCAGAAGACTCTGCGGCTAACCTTGACCCTCCCTGCCCACGCCATCCTTCACAGCATCAATGTATCCTTTTTTCTCCATACTCATGAAGGAATAAAGTTGATATTTTTTCAAATTTCCTTTTTTCCAAAAGGGTGTTCACACCGTGCTTCTCTTGACGTACTGGAGTGATGGTCAGAAACTTCCCCGATCTGCAGCTGGTGTTGGAGTGACCTGTTTCTAGCAAGCAGGCTCTCAGGTGCTGTCTGGGGCAGCGAGGTTCCCATGCCTGACCTCCCTGCTTCCCTCGGCCAGAACCCTGTCTGTACACATGACTCTTTTCTCTCTAAGTGAGACACCTGCCACTCTAATTACCCGTAACTCCTGTTGAACCTTCCCTCATCTGCCAGTATGGTTCTGAAAAATCAAAATTTCAGGGGCCTGTCTAGACCCATGTACTGTCCGTTTTGACCATCCTTTATGCTAAAAACTGACCCTGGATGAGCTGTGTCCCCGATCAATTTCCTGGATAAAAGAATTGCTATCTCAGTAAAGCTGACTGTATTATAAAAAGAAAACTCAATCAATATTCCTGTGTAGAAGACCATTATGCTGATGAAATCCCCAGTGGGGACGTCTTAGCACTTACTTCTGTTATCATGGAGACCTGAATCGTGTTATTTATACCTAGTGCTTCAAAAGTGACATAAATATACCAATTCATATCCTACTTCCTACAGGAAGCCTTCCAAGATTACCCAATTCTAATTGCTCATCCCTCGAACCTCTATGTATAGTTCTATCTCCTCAGAGGCAGTATTTAAATTGCACATATTAACTTTTGTTTGGCATTCTATAATTTACAGAGAAGATGTTGCATACATCATTATCTTAACACAGCATCTCTTTTAAGTACATAGTGTAAATTGTACTTTGCAGTTGAAGAAATTAACGGTGAAGAAATTGCCCCCAAGTTTACCAAGTTAGCAAAATGGCCGAGGTGTTGGAAAGAAGTAACTTTGCCAGGTTCTGTGTTATTAACAATTCTGCTCTATAAATGAGGATATCAAGACTTACAGAAGCTAAATAAATCACTCAAATAAACACAGGTCTTTAGTGTGAGAGCCAGCCTTTGAATCTTGGTCTGTGTGGGTCTAGAACCCCTGCTCTTTTCTCTACATTGGCAAGAACTCGGTCATGCGTACAGCCATGCTGATTTGTGTCTCTCTCATGGGTTTGTCTTTTTCCTTTCAAAAAAAATTCATACAAACAGAAAAAGTGGATATCGTTAACTATGAACATGACTATTGTCATGGTGACCTTCAAGGCTTAACTGAACATATGCCTACTCTGGATTTCATGTGACTCTCTGGGTCAGAATGAAACGGTGGGGTCATCAGGCACTTTGCACAGACACGGCCTCGTCTCTCAAGGCCAGAATTGCACATGATGTTTGTGCATGTGTCTCCTCCAGCATGCTCCTAGAGATCAAGTTCTGTGACTCTTTTTTTTTTTTTTTTAATTTATTTACTTATTTTAAGAGAGAGAGAGAGAGCACTAGTGGGGCAGGAGCAGAGAGAGAAGAGAGAACCCCAAGCAGGCTCTGTGCTGCCAGCACAAAGTCCGATACGGGGCTTAATCTCATGAACCACGAGATCATGATGTGAGCTGAAATCAAGAGTCAGACGCTTAACTGAGCCACCCAGACGCCCCTGTGACTCTTGCCTTAATAGAATACCTTGAACACCTTTAGTGCTCCCTAAATGTACATTGGCGGGATATTTAAAACTTGCAGAAACTTGCACACTCGTTCTTTTAAACGCCAGACTTCAACGATTTGATTGATGCCACCATATAAGGGATTTCTGACCACCAAGTTGACTTTGTATCTATGACAGTATTTTAATTATTCTCAGCTTAGATTGTTATTAACAACTAATTGGTAAAGTTCTTGTAAAAAAAAAAAATAGACTCGGCCATTGGCCAAATAAATGTAATCCATAATTTGGCATCAGAACATCTTGAACAATTGGAATCCTCCCTCAGAGTCCCCAGTAGCTTGCTTTTAACCCTGGAAGACTCATTTCAGACTGGCCACCAGGACCGTGAGAGAATAAACTTGTGTGGCGCTCAGTCACTGCGTCTGCACCGATTGGTTCCAGTGGCGGAAGGAAGGGGACACAGACAGATGAATGAGCCTGCGCTGACCAGTCTGTTTCGTCCCTAAGTCGCTCATCTGTGCCATCGACGTGACCCTCCAGCATTCTCTCCATCCACCTTCTTCTCCCTCGGGGAACACTGCTAAGCATGTCCGCTTGGGTCATGATCTTGCAGTCTGTGAGTTCGAGCCCCATGTCGGGCTCTGTGCTGACAGCTCAGAGCCTGGAGCCTGCTTCGGATTCTCCCTCGCTCCCTGCCCCTCCCCCACTTGCATTCTGTCCCTCTCTCTCTCAAACATAAGTACACACTAGAAATTATTTTTCCCATACTCTCTAGCGTCACTTGTTGTGTTCCGCACCGGCTAGTAAACGCTTCTCCCTGCCCTCCCGCTAAGAGGATATTCAGCACGGCGCACCGGGGACTGCTGTCCTTTGCAGGGCTCCTCGCCAGGTTGGTGCTTGGCTAGAGGTGGAAACGTGGATTTCGGGAGGGTTCCCACCATCCTCTGAATGGATAAGAGTGGCCACCATACAAAGGGGTTTATTCTCAACAGCCATTTTCCCAGTGGGCGTCTGCAGTTTGGCCTGAGTCATGGCTGGGTCTACACCGCCGGCTCCCAGGGAAATGCCTGGCCACGGAGCCTCCAGTGAGCTCCCCTGCTAGATACTTCACGCGTGTTCACACCTCCCTGCTGTGGGAACGGGGTGCCTCCTCTCTGCGCCCACTGAGAGAAGACCCTTGGAAGCTTCTGCCTGGTCCCCTCTGGATTTTGTACACTTCCCCTTGCTGACTTTGCTTTGGATCGTTTTGCTGTCATAAAGCTTCGCCCCAGGCGCATCCGTAGGGTGAGTCCTACGAGTCCTCCTGGGGAATTGTCTTGGGGGCCTCCTTAAGTAGCACACTCACAAGTGGGGACCACATCTGGGGCACCCCTGCTCATCACCCAGCGTGGGTCATGCACATGCACACCGGTCTCCCCCCTGTTCTGTACAAAGGGGGATGTGTTGGTTACTGCTGAGGGGAAGGGCTGGGGCTCCAGGAGGACAGCAGTCGCAGGAGGGGCACCCCGACGAATTCAACACGCGCGACCTCCTTCCGTGTGTACCTAGCAGAGTCCACACAAAGAGAACGATCTGTCTCATCGCTACATGCTAAGCACCTCATGCATATTCATGCGCCCACACTTTGGCTTATTCAGTTCTTTTGCCTGAAATGCTTTTCTCTGTTGGCTTCCATTCTGAGCGCTTCGCCCGAACAGAGCTCAGGAGCACCTCGCCCTCTTCCCCACATTGGAACGAATGACGAAGATTCTTGAGGCTTCGGTTCGGGCAGAGCGTTTGCGGGTTATGGACCGCTAAGGGATCAAGTACTCTCACCCACCGAGAAGTCGTAGGAAGTAGAGGTCACGGCAGAGCCTGGACAAATGTGGGGATCCCGGGAAACCGCAAAGCCTGCGTGAAGGTAGCTCAGGGGGCCTGTGATGAGCGGTCATCTCCTTGACAAAAATATTTAAAATCACATTGAAGGCGTTAAAAGCGCCTGAGACTAGGCACAGAAATGAAATGTTTGGGCTCATTTTAGAGGAAAGGGGACATATTTTTGCGTCTGCTCCTTCCAACTCATTATACTATCTCCCACAAGTTCAACAAATTAAAACTTGGCTTGTTTCCATCTCATTAGGGATCAATTTGCATGAATTATAGGTTTGCATTATTCAAGACTTGTGTTTAATTACAAGAATTAGAAAAAAAGGGGGGGGGGGCGGTGGAAAGAACCAAGGGAGGAAGTAGCCTTCACCTTTACGTTCTTTAGGCCGGTTTCCCATTTGGCTTTATTAGCAACGCATGGAAAGTGTCTTCAGGGCTAAAAGCAGCTGAAAAAGTGAAGAAACAATCCTTGAAGTGGTCTGCAGGCTTCTCCCTTCTGCATTTTCAGCCCTGCCTGTCTCTGGAGGCCAGGGTCAAGCGCCCGGTCCTCGGCGGGATGCAGAACGCACAAGCACTTGTGAATTACGGGGACTGGAGTCTGACTCCTGGCCTTGCCCCTCTACTCTGATAAGCACCGTTCTAGGCGTCTCCACACGTGCTACACGACTTCATCCTCCCCACAAGCCTGCAGCCTACGCACCGTTACTCCCGCGTCTCGCACGCGGACCTGGAAGCCCAGAAGGTGAAATGACTTCCCCAAGGTCCGAAGAGCCCAGGCGGAAACCCGTATCTGTGTGCCTGAAGGCAAGCTTCCAGATGGTGCCTGCAAGAGACAGATGGGTGTGCCCCGCTCTCGGGAATATCGCCCCCTCGCCCCTCTAGCTCACACCCGAATTGTCCTCGCTTCCTTCCTGTCCTCACCTGCCGTATCCCCACTCTCTGTGCCACCGTCACCGTCTTTCCCTCTCCCTGGGGACGTGGCCTTATCAATAAGGAGAGTAAAACAAAAGCTGTCTTCTGTCTGCTGGTTGCCGGCCAGATGGAAGCAGCAAGTAGAGGCAAGTAAGCATTCCCCTGCCTGCGTGCCCTCCAACCGCAGACAAATCAACTACTGCTACTCCCTTAAGCCTCAGAGTTTACCTCTGCACGTTAGCGTCATGAAGCCGACCTCACAGGGTTCTTGTGAGCAGTAACTGAAATGATATCTACAAAGCACTTAGCATAGGAACAGCTCAATAAACAAGAGTCAGAGCTGACGAACACCCGATTTGAGCTCATCACTCAAACATTACTGGTAAATAGTATACCGCCATTCGCATCTTACGGGAGAAGAAAAGGAAGCCGCGGGGAGGTTGAGAGATCCAGGGTCACGCCGTAAGCAGGTGGCGGGGCCGAGATTTGAAGTCCCCGCTTTTCCCATTCGGCTTCCTCCACTGCCTTTTGAGGTGGTTTGCTAACAAGACCCACCTCCTCCTCCTTATTTGCAGTTGCCTCCTGCTACTGTGTGAAACTGACCTCATCATTCCCCTCCTTGATGGGGACCTGTTGGCCTAAGGCCTAAGGCTTATTTTGTGCAATTTCAACTCTACATTTGGAACAATAATATGTGTGTGTGCGCACTTATATCAGTGGACTTAGTCCCACTGAAAATAAAAGGAAACACCTCCATGGGTCAGACACCAAAGATGCCCAGCTGTAAATAAGGAATCACTATGCACACCTCCTGTGCACACGGACAATCATGTGTTCAAATTCTGCTGTGGCCATTAACACGGGGAACCCAGGCTTAGAGTGTGATAACGGCTGATCCGGGATCATCGCACAAAACAAGGGGCTCATAGTCGAGGGAGGTTTGCCATTGAAAAGAGGCAGATGAAATTTGTGATCGAGGTCCAAGGCTGTGGCTAGAAAGATGCTGCTTTCCCAGAGGAGCAGAAATGAGCAGAGGCAGCCCAAATCAAGAACTGGGAAGAACACCAAAACATCCCGGTGAGATGACAATATCATATGTGGTTTTGAAATGGGAACCCTAGGGGACTATGTGGAGAGACCAATACTAAGAAACAGCTGTTATAGGTGAGATAATTTTATATACTATAAAAAACTAAAAACCCTATATTTTAAAATAGTTTTATTCATTCATTCATTCATTCATTCATTCATTTAAGCAGGCTCCACGCCCACTGTGGGGCTCAAACTCACAACCCTGAGATCAAGAGTCGCTCGCATATTCTGACTGAGCCAGCCGGGAGACCCTAAACATTTTAAAAACGCTAAAAGAAAACAAAAATTAAAGTAGCCTTGCTTGGAAGTAAAATAAGAAGAAATCAAAAAGGAAAAATTCTATACAGTCATGGAGCATTGTATGACAAAAGCAAGAGAGGAAAACGAGGCATTGATAGATAAGGAACCAAAGCCTTTAGAAATTTAAATTAATAAAATTTCAGTCAACAGGTAGAACAGCTGTAAACTGAACACAGTCAAAGAGAGAATGAAGAATTGGAAGGTAATTGTGACAAACTCACCCAGACCGTGGTGCAGGAGTGTAAAATGTTGAAATGTGAAGCAGATGTTATAGGACATTAGGGACAGATTGTGGGATAATATACACATTATCACACTATTTCCAGAACTAGAAAATAGGCAGAGTGGCAAGTGTAGTAATATTCTAAGAGAAATCATTTCCAGAGTGAAGACAGACGTGAATCTTGCTGAGTAGAATAAAACAAGTCCACACCTAGTAACACTGTGGTAAAATTTCAGGAAGTTCAAGAATAAAGGGAAACTCTTCCAAGTTACCAGAAAGAGAAGCAAATATTATGTACAAATGAACAACTAGACTTATATGGGACTTAAAACATTTTTTTAATGTTTATTTATTGTAGAGAGTGCAGAGGACGAGCGAGGGAGGGACAGAGAGAGAGGGAGACACAGAATCGGAAGCAGGATCCAGGCTCCAAGCTGTCAGCACAGAGCCCGACACGGGGCTCGAACTTGTGAACTGAGAGGTCATGACCTGAGCCAAAGTCATATGCTCAACCAACTGAGCCACCCAGGCGCCCCTTATATAGAACTTTTAATCAACTATACTAGATGCTAGATTAACATCTTCAAAATGTAGCAGGGAAATAAATATCAACCTGGAATATTAAACCCAATCTATATCATTATTAAAACGTGAAGTGAAATGAAGTTGTTTTCACATATACAAAGAGAGTTGACCTCAGTCTGACTCTCGCTGAAACACCCAGATCCATAAGGATATATTTGAGCATGAAAAGAGATGAATCTAGAAATTTGGCTAGGATACAAGTTAAAAGAAGAAGAAAGAGAGAAACCAGTATACTATGTTGGTAAATGTAATTAAATCTTACCTTTCAAAGGGACACATGCACCCCCATGTTTATAGCAGCACTATCAACAATAACCAAAGCATGGAAAGAGCCCAAAAGTCCATTGATGGATGAATGGATAAAGATGATGTGGTTTATATATACAATGGAGTATTACTCAGCAATCAAAAAGAATGAAATCTTGCCATTTGCAACTACGTGGATGGAACTGGAGGGTATTACACTAAGTGAAATTAGTCAGTCAGTCAGAGAAAGACAAAAATCATATGACTTCACTCATATGAGGCCTTTAAGAGACAAAACAGATGAACATAAGGGAAGGGAAAGAAAAATAATATAAAAACAGGGAGGGGGACAAAACAGAAGAGACTCATAAATATGGGGAACAAACTGAGGGTTGCTGGAGGGGTTGTGGGAAGGGAGGGTGGGCTAAATGGGGAAGAGGCATTAAGGAATCTACTCCTGAAATCATTGTTGCACTAGATGCTAACTAATTTGGATGTAAATTTTAAAAATAAAATTAAAATAAAAAAACCAAAAAACATTAACAACAAATAAGAATATCACTTATTTGTGTTTGTACAACAGAGGAAAATGCTAGTCAAGTGGTAATAAGAGGTGCATGAATGCAGACAGAATCTGTAGGGTAATTAAAGCATGCCTGAGTTCCAACACTTTTGGCGAGGGGAGAAAGTTGCTGAAAATAGTGACATCGAACAACTTCATAAGTAGTTAGAAAAAGGTATATATTTTGAAAATTTAAGAGTAACCACAATGTAAAAGAGATAGGATCATTAATGTAAGGATAAAGGAAAAACAGTAAATCTCCATTAGCCCCAGAAAAAGCAGAGAAAGAGAAAGCATAGTGGTAAAAATAATCTAATGTTATCAGTAATTACAACAAAAGTAAACAGGTTATGTGTATGTATTAAAAGACAGAGTATATTAGATTTGATAATGCAAAATAAAAAATGCATCTATGCTGCTTACAAAAGTTCCATCTACAACAAAAGCATCATATAAAAATAAATCAGAGTAGTTGAAATTAAATTGATGGGAAATAGTATCAAAAAACATTGTATCAATGCTATTTTCAAGTTATGTGAAAAGGGGTGCTACATAATGATAAAAGGAATAACTTGTCAAGATATAATAATAAATTTGTATGCACATATTAACACAGCCCCTAAATACATACAGCACAGTAAAAGTCAAGGCTTTAATATGGCCCACAATATCCTGTATGCTCTGGCCAGATAGAAGCTGTCCAGTTTACATCTTCATGCATGCTACATACTCCACCTGTATAAATGCTTGAACATATCAGGCGTTGTTTCTGCCTGTCCCTTAAAGTTCTAAGCCTTTAAGCTGCCAGGTCTCAAATCACTTCCCCTGTGAGAAACTTCCTTTAGCCAAAGCACCTGCTTCTCTAAGTAAAAACTTCCTTAGAAGTCGATTGATTTTTTAAAATTTTTGTTTACATTTATTTATTTTTGATAGAGAGAGACAGAGCACAAGTGGGGGAGGGGCAGAGAGAGAAGGAGTCACAGAATCCTAAGCAGGCTCCAGGCTCCGAGCTGTCAGCACAGAGCCCGACGCAGGGCTCGAACTCACAAACTGCAAGATCATGACCTGAGCTGAAGTCGGACGCTTAACGGACTGAGCCAACCCAGGCGCCCCAGAAGTCGATTGTTTTTTTATGGACAGATATGAAGTTGCCCGTTTGTGGCAGGAGAGAGAAACCTCAGCTCACCGGCCCTTTAAAAAGCCACTGGGAAGTTCCTCCCGGTCAGGATAGTCCAGATCTGAGTAAAGAACTATTGATCTAGTTCAAGTCTCTTACTCTGCTCATGATGAAACCAAGACCCTAGAGAGAAAGTGAGTTTCCCAGGTTCATACAGTGATGTAGATACCAGCATGAGGATTAGAACCCCCACCTCTTGTGGCTCAAGATTCTCTCCTGCCTGCTATTCTCACCCCAACCTTCAGGCACTGTGGAATGTAGACATTTATAAATGGAAAAGGCCTTGAGCATCATCTCAGCCAGACCCTCATCCTGTAGATGAGGGCACCAAGCTTCCGAGAAAGGGATCCTCACACAGGGAGGGAAACTCCCATCACTTAGCTGTGATCAACTACCACCATTGGTTTTGGTCTGAAACTCCACAAGCTTTGAGTCTATGTAACCTTGTTTACATACTCAAGTGCAACGTGGCCCTTGTTACATACTCCTCCTGTCTTTATTGTTTGAAACTTTTCCATTATTTTCAATACAAACTAATATATTTTAATTGTAAGACATCAAGAATGAAGACCTGCGTAAGAATCAGAAGCACAAGTCCTCCTTTATACATTATCTCCAAAATGAATTCTCCAACCAAAAGGCAAATGCTATTAACTTTTTGTGTACTTTTAAAACATCACCTTCTGCACTTACAAACACACCTCCACATCTTACAAACACCCATGCACACACACATGGACACTCCCCACATATGCAACGTAGGTGTCTGTTATGGGCTGAATTGTGAACCCCCAAATTCAATGTTGAGGTCCTCACCCCAGTATGTCAGAACATGACTGCGTTTGGAGATGGAGTCTTTAAAGAGGTGATTAGGTTATCACGGGGACCATTAGGGTGGGCCCTGATCCCAGGTGACTCCTGTCCTTACAAGAAGAGGAAATTTAGACACAGGTAAGTAGGCACAGAGGGAAGACCTTTTGAAAACATGGGGAGAAGACATCCATCCACAAGGTAAGGAGAGGGGCCTCAGAAGGAACCAACCTTGCCAACACCTTGATCTTGGACTTGTAGCTTCCAGAAATCTGAGAAAATAACATCTGTTGTGGAGGCTGCCGTCTTGAGGCAGCCGAGGTGACTAGTGACTAAGACACTGAGTCTGAGTTATCCCAGCTCTTCCAACAGAGGACAAGTTACCGAGCTTGAGTTTCCCCATCCGTTCCATGGAGCAACCATGTCTACCTTTCAATGAAGGCTCTTAAGCCAGAGATTGCAAATTTCCCTGCATGTAGAAAGTGTGCTGTCTAGCGCTAAACTCTCTTCTCCCACAGTGTAAAACTTACTCCTCTCCATCAGACGTTAAGCTGAGAACGAGGAATATATACGAAGATCCTTTGTATCCTTCAGTGCATCTTGGGTAGGGATTGATACATCAAATACACCACCCACATTTCCAGATCATTCCTTCTAGTACCTGGATTCACGTCATTGCACTGTTAGTCGCACTCCACCTTAACATGCTGATTCCTGAAAAAGGATTACAAGCACTCTCTGCGTAACCCCCAGCTCTCTTGCCCTTTCTTGCTAGGCAGTACTCTCTTGGAAAAGCCCAGACATGTAAAAGAATTCTTCTCTACTCTGTTCCTGCACCCAGGTAGCTAAATATGGCAGAAGGAGCCCAGAACACCATGGACTTATTTAAATTTAGGACTGAACCTCTATGGTGTGGCCCTCGCGCACTCCCACAATGGTCCTACCTTCCCTGGCCCAGTCTCCCCAACTCGGGACAATGGCATGCCGTGCTTCTCTCTTCGGATCTCCCAACACTTCTCCTCCACCCCATCCTCACTCTCAGGTGATGGCCTTTCTTTTTGTTCAAAAAATAGAAGTGATAAGAAAAGAAACCCCACACACTTCTGCTCCCACACGTCCCCACCTGTCAGCATCTGTAAGCGCACCTTCTGCCTTCTCTCCCAGTAGATAAACACCCTAAGAAACATTTGGGGGCCAGCCCATCCCCCGCACAGGGAAGCATCTGCTTTCTCCTACTCAAAGACATGGCCGCAGTAACTTTCTACTCCTTTCTACAGCGTCAATTCCTCCTTGTGCTGGGTCATTTTCATGCACATGGATGCACTTCTCCAATCTTAAAAACCTGGTGTTGGTTTCACTTTTCCTTCCGTGCTCTGCTCCATTTCTGCTCCTGTTTACAGCAAAACTCCCTAAAATAGTTGTATACCTTTGCTTTTCCAGGTTCCTCTCTTTGTCTCTCTTAGGCGGTTACCATCCCTTTGCCACCACCTGCTAAAGGCATCACTCTTGAAAATATCTGCACTTGTTCCGGGCTGTGGGTCCCTGTGGCCATGTTTTCAGTCCACATCCTAGTGAAACTACGGGCAGTACACGACACAGTGGGATTCACCCTTTTCCTTCAAACTTCTTAATCTTCCTTTCCTTCCAAGATGACACATTACATAAGTCAGGGTCTTGGCAGATTCAGATGAAATGCTCATCGGGAATTTTCAAAGGGACATTTTAATGAATGGACTATTTGAAAGAGCATGACAGGATAAAGGGATGTAGATTCACCTGGAGAATAACCACCCCTCACGAAGCTGTCAGCACTCCTACACCCCATGGGGTAGAGGATGGAAATGTTGGTACCAGGATCTAGTGGAGAGTTGGGGCCAAGGAAGGGGCAGCTGGGCACAAAGCTTGATCATAGAAGGATACAGTAGCCCCAAACTGCTTTGAGGAAGGATGACGTGGGAGGAATAAATATCCCCACCTCTCTCCTGGCACCTTCTGATGTCCTGACAGGGACTCCCACTGGCTAAACCTGAAAGGAATCCCGAGGGCAAGGAAGCCCATGAGATGCATCACATAGGTGACTGCCTTCCAGGACACATAACAGCTGGAGAGGACAAAGAGCAGAGGGTGATGGTAGCACCATAGGAAACACACTAAATGCTCTCGCATTTTCTCCTGTCACTGACTGCCCCGTCTCCATCTTCTCTGCTGGGTCTCCCTCACCTAAGAGCTGGACTTGCCCATGATTCAGTGCTCAGACCTCTTCTCTTCCCTCTTCACATTTCCTTCATGACCTTTTCCAACCTCACAGTCTCCAATAATGTCTACATGCTAATGTCCCTATGCCTATAGCCCAAATGGACCTTTCCCCAGAAACCCACCCTGGTATATCCAACCACCTGCTTGACATTTGCCCTTGAGTGTCTACTAGTCACCTGCTGTTTAACATGTCCAAAATTAAACTCCTGAGCAGCACCCCAAAACCTGTTCCAATAATAGTCTTCCTCATCTTAGTAAATGGCAACTTGATCTTTCTAGCGGCTAGGTCAACAGTTTCGACATCATTCTGGCTTTGGGTTTTAACCTCACCAAATATCCTACTTGTCAGCAAATAATTTCTACTCCACCTTCAAGATGGTTCAAGAATTCTGTACTTCCCTTCACCTTGTCTGCTAAGACCCTTGACCAAGCATAGATTATTGCAGTAGCCTCTGTGAGGAGCTGTGGTATGCTACCAAGACCCCTTCCCCCTAAAAACTGAGCTTACATTCCTAGCTGCTGGTAGGGTTGGTGGCTGAAGGTTGTCAGTGAGTCCCTCTCTGGGGAGTGTCCTCCATGGAGGAGAGTTGCTCAGTCCAAGTCACATCTTCACTGTGGGGTCAGCGTACATCCAGAGACTGGCCGCTGTTGGGTAGGAAGGCCCAGCCATCTTGTCTTGAGGTTGGACGGCACTAAAGGGCCATCCCAGCTTCAGAGTCCCATGGATCAGACGCACTTTTTTTTTTTTTTTTTGGCATCGGCATCTCTGTTCAAATCCTCCTTCCACCAAATCCCATTTTCTTCCCTCCCTCGGTACATCCCTCCCCTCAGATATAATTGCTGGTGCACTGTCTACATGCAGATTTCCATCTTGGAGTCCGGCAGGGAAACATATCTAAGACAGCCTCCTCAGTGAGCAAGAGTGAGTTATCCTTCTTGCCTGCCTGTAGTGTATCCCTAAACACTATAGCAAGAGTGCCCTTCTAGAGCTTAAGTAGAGCTTAAGTGGTCTGGCAGTTCCCCCCCAGCCCCACCAACTAAACATAGAACTGCCATATCCAACAATTCCACTTCTGGATACGTGCCCAAAAAGATTGAAAGCAGGGTCTTGAAGAGATATTTGTACCTCCATGCTCACAACAGCACCATTCACAACAGCGGAACGGTAGAACCAACCCAAGTGTCCATTTACAGATGAAGAAGCAAAAGGCAGTTTGTTCGTACAACGGAAAACAATTCAGCCTTAAACAGGAATAATGCTCTGACTCATGCTAAAGGAGGATGAACCTTGAGGACGTTATGCTTGCAAAATAAGCCAATCATAAAAGCACATTGTGTGATTGCACCAGTGTGAGGTACCTAGAGTAGTCAAGTTGGGAGAGACAGAAAGTAGAAAGGGGGTTGCCAGGGACTGGGGGGAGGGGGGAGCAGGGCGTTGTTCAGTATCTATAGAGCTTTAGTTTTGCAAGACGAAAAGACTTCTGGATATGTGCATGTACTTAAGATCACTGACTGTACACTTACAAACGGTTAGGATGGTAAATGTTGTATGTATTTGATCACAATTGAAAAACATTGAACAAAACAAAAACTACTTAAGTTGGATTACGTCATCCGTGCTCAAAACTTCTTAGGGATTCCCCCTTTCACTCACAGCATGGTCAAAGTCCTTACAGCCAGGGTCTGTATACATTTACACATTTCTCTGGTGTCCTTCTCAGCCTCCTGGGCCTCCATGAAGGCCCCCAAACATGGCTGGCGCTTCTGCTGGCGCTTCTGAGCACTGCCCTTCTGTTTCCTCCGACAAGAACCTCCTTTCCCGGCAGTGTCTGTGTGGCTCATCTCCTCACCCCCTTCACAAGCCTCCACGTGGGCTTTTCTTCTCTAGCTGATTGCAGATGCCCCTTCCCTGGCACTCCCTATCTCCATCCCATACTTCCCTCACCTCCTCAAAACTGAGGATTTTCTCACATGCTTTAAGACTTACTTATTGTAAGTATTTCAGGCTGGCTCTACCCTCTAGAACGTCCTCTACAAGGACAGCCATTTTTGCCTCTTCTTTCATGGCTGTATCACCAGAGCTGGAAAAGTGACCAGCACATAGTAGGTGGTCAACAAATACTTGTAGAATGAGTGTGTTAGGAGCTGGCCATGAATTTTGTTAATGAAATAGAATCTGTTTGCCCCTTCTCCATATTTAGGATAGTTAAGAAGGCTTGTTTAAAAACACTCTGGTGTTTGGAGCACGTTTTCTTCCGTGGATTTAGTTTCAGGAAGGATGCAATACACAAGTAGTTTTCAAGAGGGACGCTCCTGAAGGTGGACGCTTCGGTACCCAGGGTGGAGACGCTCTTTGATTTTGCTTCCTGGGATCGAGAGAACACAGCTTGTGATGTTTTTGTCCCACTTTTGGATGCATTTGGGCTAAGTTCCTGGAAAGGGAGATGTCCTAGTTAGAGAGGTATGAGTGATGTATCTAGCAACATGGCAAGGTTTCCAAAGCGAGTGATCCAAGTAGGTCCCCGTGAGGTAGAGCGGAGGGAATTGGTGGCAGGAACGAAGAGCTTCACCTCTTACCTCTGGGCGACTGCAATTCCGCAAATCTACTCTTACCCATTTATTTGGCAAATATGACCATTCAAGGGACTACTATTTACTAGGAACCATTCCAGTCATGCCTTTAAGACTGGAATTTGGTAAAAGGACTCACTGAAGAGAAGACTGTATCATGATTTCAGCTTATTATATATCTTCCGAGCTGTAGAGCTGAGGGAGCAAGGAGGACGGATTATTTAACTTCAAATTATTGGACCATTTATTAAAATAACTGTAAAGGCATGATGCATGATGCATTCCAGTTTACTGCACGTAAAGGTGTTAATCAGTTTTTGTAGATTCAGGGAATTTCACCTCTGTTGGCTGCAGTGTTCAGCCCATGTTTCTGAACCGAAACATCTACATTGAGGATTCAGCCTGTGGACCTGGGCAAGGAGGCTATGCTCTTTGCTAAAGCAGGCTACTTTCATAGTGCAAAGTTTTTTAAGTATTGAGCGAGAAAATCTTGCAATTTCGTATTTTGCCCCAAATTTGTCCCCTTATCATTTTTCCCCCCAACTTCACATAAAGGAGAAATTTATCTTCTGGGTTTTGGGTTTTTTTTGCCCCCTTTTTTTTTTTTTTTTTACTAATTAAGGCATCCAACTTATCAGTGTTCCAGACCCTTCTGTTCTAGTCAATAGGGATAAACACGGGGCCCGAAGGTAATGAACAGATCCATCACTCCCCAAGCTTCCTCGTGCATCCCTTAGTGAGCTCTCCTTACATTCTTCTTGTTTTCTCAGGTTCCCAGGCAACCACGCATCTGCTCTCTGTCATTAGAGAATAGCGAGTTTTTTAAATGGACTCACACAGCATGTACTTCTTTTGTTTGGCTTTCTTCATTCAGTATAACTATTTTGAGATTCTTGCATGTTGTTGGTCACATGGCTTGTCTCTCTCCCTCCTAAGTGGGATTTCATTGTACAGACACACCAAAATGAGTCTATCCATTCATCTGCTGATGGACACTTGGACTGTTTCTCAGCGTTCGCCTACTACAGATAAGGTGGCGTGGCAGGGGGCTGGGTGGTTCAGTCTGTTCAGCGTCCAACCCTTGATTTCGGCTCAGGTCATCATCTCATGGTTTGTGGGTTCGAGCCCCACATCTGGCTTTGTGCTGAGAGCACAGAGCCTACTTTAGATTCTCTCTCTCCCTCTCTCTCTGCCCCCCTCCCCTGCTCAGGCTCTCTCTCCCAAAATAAATAAACCAAAAAAAAATAAAAATAAAAACAACAACAACAAGGTGGCTAGGGCATTTGTGTATGAGTCTTTGTATGGACATATACTTCCACATTTGGGACAGTGATCTGTGACAAGAATGGCTGGATCATATGCAGGTAAATGTTTAAATAAACAGCCAGACTGTCTTCTATGGTGATCACACCAATTAAGCTCCCACCAGCTGCCTCACTGCCTGATGGAGGTAGAAATACAGGATCTCCCTTGGGAGACCCTTGGTCTCATCCCAAGGGTGGAGTTGGGAGTTCTGGCTCCCTACATGGTCTCCACTGACTGGAGAAGGGGATCCCATGCCTTGTTCCAGGTGGGAAGGCCATGCCTCTCTACCTGGCCTTCTCTGAGCTAGCCCCTACCCTGAGAAGAGGGAGGCTCATTAGGGCCTCCAAAGGACAGAAGTCCAGCCATATGAGTTGGTGTGTATGGGGGTAGGGTAGCAGATTTTTCTTATGTTTTCATGGAGCCAACTGGTTATTATTTAAAAGGTTTCTGTCTTGCTAGGCTGCCTACTTTCTGGCCCTTGGCTAGACGGGACAGGCTTTTGTTGGGGCTTTTTGGGGCTGTAGCTGTTGGTGTTTCTGAGTTGCCATTTTCTTTGGCTCCAAGTCTGGGATAAATGAGGCAAAAAGAAAACACAGGGAACTCACCACCATGTCATTCCTTGGGTCCTGAGATTCCTAGACAGTCTGCCTTCTTCCCTCTACTTCTCAGAATCCCGCCATGTTTGTTTTACACATAAGGTCCAAGGTGTCCAGGTGCCCTATTGGGAGAAATAGGGCAAAGCACATGTTTTCCATCTTCCTGAAAGTGATGGTTTTAAATGATAATTTTTTGACAGTTTTAGTAGACAGAACACAATTTTTAAATTGACCCTGTATCCTATAGCCTTGATAAACACATATTAATTCTCAGGTTGAAAAAGTACTCTTCTACTTCTGGTTTGTTGAGTGTTTTTATCATAAAAGGCTGCTGGGTTTTGTCAGATGCTTTTCTTCCATCTGTTGAGGTGATTGTGGTTTTTGCCTTTTCTTCTATTAATATGCCATATTGTGTGTTGAATCTTGTATTCTTGGGATAAATCCCATTTGGTCATGTTGTATGATCCTTTTTATAGGTTTCTGGATTTGGTTTGGTAGTAGTTTGTTAGGGTTTTGCATTTATATTCACAAAGGATATTGGTCTAGTGTTTTCTTTTCTTGTGATGTCGTTTGATTTTTGTATTAGGATAAACCTGGCTTCATAGAATGACTTGGGAAGCGTTCTCTCTTCTGTTTTTTTGTAAGAGTTTAGGAATAATTGGTTTTAATTCTTTAAATGTTGGTAGCATTCACCAAGAAAGCTGTCTCGTACTGGTGTCTCTCTTTTGGAAGTCTTTGGTGACTGATTCAGTCGCTCTTGCTATGGGTTTATTCAGCTTTCTATCTGCTTGAGTCAGTTGTAGAAATGTGCCCATTTAGGGGCGCCTGGGTGGTGCAGTCGGTTAAGCGTCCGACTTCAGCCAGGTCACGATCTCGCGGTCCGTGAGTTCGAGCCCCGCATCAGGCTCTGGGCTGATGGCTCGGAGCTTGGAGCCTGTTTCCGATTCTGTGTCTCCCTCTCTCTCTGCCCCTCCCCCGTTCATGCTCTCTCTCTGTCCCAAAAATAAATAAACGTTGAAAAAAAAAAAAAAAGAAATGTGCCCATTTAGAATTTAGAATCTGTCTTTTTAGAAATGTGTCCATTTCATATAGGATGTTCAATTTGTTCACCTACACTTTTTCATAGTATTTCCATACAATCCTTATTTCTGTAAAGCCCACGGTGACATTCCCTCTTTGACTCCTGATTTTCGTTATGTGAGTCTTCTGCGGTTTTTTTCCTGGTCAGTCTACATAAAGGTTTGTCAATGTTGTTGATCTTTGCAAAGAGCCAGGCCTTGGTTTTTCTATTGTTTTTGTATCCTCTATTTCATTTATTTCTTCTCTAATGTCTTTCCTTTTTCTTGGTTTGGGTTTAGTTTGCTCTTTCTCTATTTGCTTAACGTAGGAAGTGGGGTTATGCTTCAGATCTCTCCTTTTAAAGACAGCAGTTACAGGAACATATTTCCTCCTAAGCACTGCTTCGACTGAATCCCATAAGCTTTGGTATGTTGTGTTTTTGTTTTCATTCATCCCAATGTATTTCCTAATTTCCCTTGAGATTTTCTTTCCTTTGACCCTTTGGTTGTTTGGGCTTGCATTGTTTGATTTCCACATATTTGTGAAATTTCCCAGATTTCCTTGTGTAATTGACTCCTAATTTCTTAGCATTGTGGCCAGAGAACACACTTTGCATGACTTCACTTCTTTTAAATTTATTCGGATTTGTTTTATGGTCTAACAAACAGCCTGCCCTGGAGAACGAGCACTTGAGAGGACAGAGCTGCTCTATGAGGGTCATTAGCCTGGCGTTGGCTGATCGTGTTCAAGCTGTCTGTTTCCTCATCGATCTTCTGTCTAGTTGTTCTGTACACGTGTGGTATTAAAATATTCAACAGCCGAGGCACCTGCGTGACTCAGTCACTGAGCGTCTGACTCTTGATTTTGGTTCAGGTCATGATCTCAGGGTCATGGATTGGGCTTCATGCTAGACGTGCAGCCTGCTTCAGATTCTCTATCTCTCTCTGCCCCTCTCCCCAACTCTCTCTCTCTCTCTCTCTAAAATAAAAAAAAAATACTCAACTGCTTTTGTTGAATTGTTAATATCGACCTTAAATTCTGTCCATTTTTGCTGCCTTTTTTTTTTTTTTTTTTTGCTTTGGTTTCTGTCTTACTCTCTACTCTTCATGACATTTTCTGGAGGTAAAGCTCATAACTATGCATTTTCACATGTTCCTGAAGTTTGAGAGCCATAATTCAAGTGAGATTACCTTATTTCAGATGCTGACAGGAGTACTGATGAGAGCAGGGACCTCCCGTGTTGACATCTAGTCCGGGTTTAGCCTGGTGAATTGCACCAAAAGTGGACCGAGCACGGTTGAAGGCTCTGTTCTTACCTTGAGAGAATGAGCAAACACAGAATCAGAACCAAAGAAAAATTATAAAGGACACACCCCATTAAAGCCATAAGAAAACAAAAAAGTTCTAAACGATGACACTGATGTGATGGAGAAAGTTATTTTGCTGGAATGAAATGTCTGATTGTGATGTGGAGGACCATGGGCACTGCTGGACAATTTCTGGTGATTTGTGTGTCTTTACTTCTTATCGCCATACGGACACTTAATTTCCTCTCACATCTTACTCCAAACTACTGAAAAACTTTATAGGATATAGCTCACTATAAAATCATGTCCTTTTACTTGTCCGGAAAGACAGACAGACACACACATACACACACACACACGCCATTTGCATGTTAATCTGCCTTATTCTTCCCTCATTAGTCTGAGACAATTCGGGCAATGGTACTTAGCTTCCTGGTGCTAATATGGTCACGAGCAAAAATGATTCTGCCTTGATCATGGGTTCTAGCAGATCAGATGTTTCAGAAGTGTGCCTGCACTTCCATAGCATTTAGTATGAAGCATCTAATCTTAAGTACATTCCTACAATCGAATCAGAAATGAAAACAGAAGGACCTAGTGGAGCCAAGAGGTCTTAAGAACAAGTCTGTAAAGAAAAGCATAGTTGATTTGCTAATTGTTCTTCCCTTTGGAAGAACTACCTTATGAAATAAGTTTGTTTTCCACGTTTAGGGGCAGATTGGTGTTAATTAGCTTTTGCTACATACAAACCATCCCAAGATGTAGTGGCTTAACAGGACATCTTCTGTTGACTTCATGAGTCTCTTGGTCAGTGACTTCCCCTGGGCTCAGCTAGGCAGTTCTGTTTATCTCCCCGGGCTCAGCTGACCTCAACTGGGGCTTGTAAGTGAGTCTGCTTGGCATCCAGAAACTCAGCTAAGGCTCCAGGGTTCTCCTCCACGTAGAATCCCATCCTCCAGCAAAGGAAACCAGGTCTGTTGCCATGGAAACTGGCTCTCAGCATAAGAGGAGGCTCGCATCTCCTCCAGGGGCCCAGGCTCCTGATGATGACATCACACCATTTTACTGGCCAAAGCAAGTCAGAGAGTGGGAGCCTAGTTTCACTCTTGATGGGAGGGCTGAAAAGGAGGATGACCTTTTCCTCTCCCCAGTCTACCACAGAGGTCTGCCTAAGAAGTCTAAACAGTTCTGAGTTCCAGGATAATATGTACATGAACGTTTCGAATTCTAGATTCTGGACAAAAGCCTTTAAAGATCCGGGTTGGCAAACAGAGCCCATGAGTTAAACTGAGCCTGCTGCCTGATTTTGTAAATAAAGTTATATTGGAACACAGGCACTTGTCTTACATCATCCGTGGTGGCTTTCGTGCTAGAACAGCAGACGTGGGTTGTTACAACTGAGAAGGGATCGCTCACCAAGTCTAAATATTTATAATCTGGCCCTTTGCAGATATGAAAGGTGACCCCTGTTCAAAACCATCGTGCAATATCAGGGCCCTGCGTGCATTTTTGTTCATGACCCATCTGGCACCAAGTGGCTGGTAAGATTGCACATCATACTGTTTAAACTATTTTCGATTTATTCCAGTTTCTACCTGGAAGGATAAGTCCTACCCAGGATTCTTTTCCAACACATCTTGGCCAGCATCCTCTATGCGCTTATTTCCAGACGAACGTTAGAAACCCTTTGTGGCATTTCATCACATCGCACTAAGATTTAGGTTGGAGTCATGGAATCGTAAGTAGACTTGAAAAGAACGGATAATGTGTAACACTGAGTGTGCCCACCTGGGAAGACAGCACAGTTCTCTCTTCAAATCTGCTGGATACCCATCAAGAAAACTTGGCCAGATTTTCGTGTGTGTGTGTGTGTGTGTGTGTGTGTGTCTGTGTGTCTGTGTGTGTATGTTTAGTTTTTGTTATTTTGTTTGTTTTCAGATACGATGTGTTCATTTATTTTAAGGCTGTTGAGGTAGTTCATCCTTTTTATTGCTCTTATGAGAGAAAAATGTTTTAATGTACTTAGTGGTGAATGTTCAGGCACATTAGAAGCCATCAAGAAGCACTTAATGGGGTAATTTAATTAAAGCCAGTTCTCGGAGGCCCTTCTACACATCCCTGTATTAGCTGTCTTTTTATATCTGCATGCATTTGAAAGTAGAAAATTATATACCTCTTAAAAGTATTTAAAACACCCATCTCACACTGGCGTTGGCATCACAGATCCACAACTAATACCACTCTCCAAAAGTGCCTGCACATAAGTCATTCAGACTTCTCCTTTCTGCTGGGCACTTTGAGCCTTTCTCAGTGTTGCCTGCAGTGTAGAACCGTGCCTTCTGGTCCTTTTGCTGAAGCCACTCAAAATTCTTCAGTGACTTTTACGGGAACCCTGTGGTCACACATCCCCGTTTGGGATCCAACTTGGCCGGGGAAGTAGCACCTTTCCTTCCTCTCCTTGGCAGGGACCTTGCCGTGGCCTTGACGATGATTTGGACTGACTGGAACCTTGGGGTGGACGGGATGACAGCCAGGGAACGGGAGAGACGGGGAGGGGGCCACGTGTCCCTCCCCACTGTTCTAACAGGCCAGCCAGAGCCAGCCTCCCCGGGAGCGCTAGCACTGCATGGCGGGCTCCCCTGTCCACACCGTGTGCTGGAGCGTGTGGTGGGGATGGAGCTTCCCACTGGACTCTTCCTTCCTCGCGGCTTTGCTTCGAGAGAAGATGCTGATTCTAGGTTCCTCTCAGGTGCTCTCATTTCCATTTAACAGATGGTGGTTTCCACTTGGCTGCTTCGTACATCGGCAGCCCAAGTCCACGTACAGGCCACTCCCGGTATGTCTTTGGCTCAGGGAAAAGGCAAACTGTTGGTGAATAATTTCCTGTGCCTATGAATTGGTAAAGATGCCAAATTATACTCATTTCAAATCACGCTTGTCCATTTTTAAAAGATGGTCTTACTAACTGGACCAGGCAACTGTCGGTTAACCTAATTTTAGTGTAATAAGGAGGGACGTTGGAATTATTGTTGTATAAAGATGCTCTCATGGTATGGTAGTTGCTTTATCTTGAGACACTGCAATATGGACATGACTGTCCTCTAACAGAACTTGAAGGACATTCTGGGGATACAAAAAAATACTTTGTCCATGCTGCTCCAAAGACAGGGCTATAAAGCACTGAATGAATATTCTAAAATAACATTTGTTTTCCATATAAAGAAGATTTGTTTTGACAAATTCAGATGTTCAGAAATGGAAACGGCTTATCTGAGCGGTAGTGAGCTCACTAGCAGTGGAGGTATTTAAGCAGGGAAGAAAGGCTTTGCTTGGGATCCCCTGCTATCATTTCCTAGCGTGGATCGTGCTATTTTGCACCTAAGAGGCAGTACAGAACAGCAGAAGTAACGCAGGAACTGTGGAATCAGACCCACCTGGTTACAATCTTCCATCATTTACACTGGGGCAAATCACTTAATTCTCACCAAGGCTTAGCTCCCCTTCTGTAAAATAGAGGTCATCCAGATGTCACTTCTGCATATTCATCCGCCAGCGCAGCAGTAACAAAATACCAAAGACCGGGTGGTGTAAACAACGGAAATTTATTTTCTCATAATTCTGGAAGCCAGAAGATAAAGGCCACGCAAGGAATCAGCAAGGTCGGCTTCCTCTGAAATCTCTCTCCTTGAATTCTAGATGCCGCCTTCTCGCTGTGTCCTCCGCATGGTCTTTCCCCAGTGTGTGCCCGTGTCCTAATCTCTTCTTATAAGGACACCACATTGGATCAGGGCCCACTCTGCTGACCTCACTTTAACTGCATGACCTCTGTAAAGGCCCTCTTTCCAAATACAGTCACATCTGGAGGTCCTGGGGGTTAGGGCTTCAACACGGTGGTGGGGGGGGGCGGCGGGGCGGGCGACACAGTTCAGCCCATTGCATTTCCTATCCTTGGGTCACTTTTTGTCCACATGCACTGTCCTGGTGTTCATCCCATTACTAACCTGGACAGAGAACAAAGTGCATCTTTATGTTTGGCTAGAATAATCCACCTGCAGAAAAAGCTTTGGATGAAGATTTCCCAGGATGGAGGAGGGGCTTCAGGCACACACCCCTCCACAGCACGTGACCTATAGTCATGAGTCTGCTTTTCTCTTTGTGACACAGGGGACTCAGAAGCCAGTGTTTCCCTCAGCGAGAGACCCTTCTCTACTTGAATGCCTCCGTGAAGTTAACTCCGTGAAATGTCCTCTTAGAAATTTCGCCCAGTTTCTCACAGCATGCCGTTGGGGGAGCCTGGAAGGATTATTTTCTTCCAACACCCGCGCCTCTTCTGGGATTGTTTAGTTGCATGTGGTTTTCCTGTTTCCTCTCCTCCTGCGGCCTCAGGAGCAGCAAGCTTCCACTCCCTTCTCTGTAGATCCCACCTCCGGTTCCATTGCCAAAGGCGCCCTCTTCCATTAGTCAGAGATGAGCATGTGTCCCCGGCTTCCATCAGCGCTCTGCAAACAAAGGGGCCACGTCTCAGCAGCGCACCCCCTTCCTAGAAGGCAGTTTCCAGGGACCTTCAGAGACTCGTGCCCCCTCCCCGGCCCATCCCCAGGCGGCTCACCTTGGATTTCTCCTGACTCCACGCAGGGCTCTTACTGAGTGAATTCTGCTGACTACACTTCTATCTTGGTTCAGCAGGCTAATAACTGCATGAGTCTCAGGTGGGAAGAGTGGAGGGGTGGGGGGAGGCAGGAGCGTTAACCAAGCTCAGTAAGGCTTTTTGTTTGGTTTTTGAATGAATGTGCGACTAGATGAATGCTATAAAAGAGATTCAAGGATTCCAAAGGGTATTGTACGCTGGAGTTGGCCCTGAGATTACTTTAATGTTCTTTTCTCATCGTGGAATTCAGAATTGCTAATTCTGACTTGCTTTGTTCCCATTTCTACAGAACTCTATTTTTTATAGCCAGTGCCGATGGAATGCTCACTATGGGCCAGACACGGGTCCAAGTGCTTTAGTTACATTGACTCATGTAATGCTCCCAGACACTCTGTGAGGACAGACTCTCACTATGCCCCCTTTTGTCCTGGGGAAACTGAGGCAAAGAGCGATTAATAACCCACCTAGGGTCACGCAGCTCGTTAGAGGCACACCTTGTTCATATTTAGGTTTTCTGGGTCCAGAGCCAGTAGGTGGGGCCCACACCCCTCTTCTAACAATGGTGTGTCCTTTGTTTTGAACTCACCCAAAGGTCCATGATCGGGCGTGTCTTGGGTCCACACTGAGTGAGGAGTTGATCAAGTGGCAGCCCAGAGGAAGCACAGCGGCACTGGGGAACAGATCATAAGTGGAAGCTGGTTGGCAATGACATTCACGGAATCTGGGAGCCCCAAAAGACCCTCTCAGTTCCTTAGTCCCACCATCCCACTGGCCGCGTGGCCCTCCCTGCTCAGCATGTTTCTGTAGCCTTTGAGTGATCCAAATAGCAGGGCAGTCCTGCCAGCTGACCGCAGGATGCTATGCATACCTCCGGCCACCCCACCCCCCCAGCCTCAGCTGCACCTTCTCGTTAATGCAGGCAGATTAATACCTGACTAAGGGTCCTGGTGAGTTCACAGAATAAAGCTATTAGCACAATGTCTAGAATACAATATGTACTGCATAATTGTTAACCGCAGTTAGCATCATTATCCTCATCATTTGGCCAACATTTCCCAGTTAACATGGAACGCTCATGCACTCTGGTCTTGTAGGAGGTAAAAAATAAATCAATAGGCTTATTATCCTCATGTTCGAGATAAGTTATCTGAGTCTTAGGAAGGAAAGGGCTCAAGGTTATACCCATTTATAGAACACTGATTAAGACCATAGGTTTTTGGAAGAACCCTGACCAAAAAAGTCAAATACAAAAACCTATATTGTGCATGGATATTTTCTGCATTGTGAGTAGCAATACAGAGTCTCAGAAAATTACCTACTTTTTTTTTTCAAGGAAGCTAAGCTTTTAAGTGGTAGAGCTTATATGCAATTTTAGGTCATTGGTTCAGCCTCTGAGCCCTTTGCTCTCTAGGACTTCCTTCGTTTGTTAGGTGGCTCATTCAGTCATGTGACCACACGCCATTTATGCCTGGCACTCTTCTAGATGTTGGAGGCACAGCTGCGAAGCTGGCGGAGGGAAGAGCTGGGCACAGAGACCTTAGCTGAACGGGAAATGCCCACAATACTCCTTAAGTGCATTTGCAGCAGCAGGAAAGAAATGGTTGCCTTGGATTTGCGTGAACAGGGGTGAGCTCAGAGAGGTGGAGGGGCCCAGGGCACAGAGCCTTTAACTCAACACAAAAGACAAATCTAGCTGCTAAACTCTTTATATGTGTGTCATGCATTTATTTTCATGGGTCAGGGCCCCACATCAAAGAGACTTAAATTTTTTTGAAGAGGAATTTACTGTTCTACTTTCTGGAAAGCTGTCTGGGGCAGCTCAGGGAGCCAAGGCAGGACTTCAGGAAGCAGCCCCGAGGACTTGAGCTGAGGACCTCACACTCACCTGACCCTTCTCTCCGTCCACTTCCAGACCTTCTGCTTCTCTGTGCAAGTGGCTTGTGGCCGCACCCCGCCCCTCTACCAGTCAGCCCCTCCCTCCAGCACGCAAGGGGTGCGGACCCAGGGATGAATGATGGGCCACTTGGGTCATGTGACCTGTCCTCCGTCACACCCCTTTTCAGGCTGTAAGGTAATAAGCCCTGATAAGCCTCACCTGTCCGGCTGCTGGTAGCGGGAGGGAGGCCAGGTGTGTGCGCAGAAAAGGATCGTCGGGCTTGCTGGACACATCAAAACAGGTCACTGTTGAAGCCCAGGACACCACAGACCTGAGGGAATCCACGGCCCAGGACGAGCCCTGCCGCAGCCACAAAACGACAGTCCCTTGTTCACATACTTTGCACGAGAGGCCTGTCCGGCTGACGGTGGCTTGCACGTCCCAGGAAGCGGGGAGCCAGGCCCGCCTGGTCCTGTCCTGCACCTGACACTGGCACCAGCGAGGCTGGTGTGGAAGGATGTGACAGGAGGAGGTGCAGAATGTGAATGGAAGTCGCTCTCCCTTTCCCTTAGCTCGGCTTCAAGCCTTTAATATGTAAATGTGCGCGGTGGAGCTCCCCGAGGGAGTCTGAGCTCAGTAATGGGTGCGGGAAAGTCACGGCTTGCTCAAGAAATCAGAAATAACCCGGGAGGGTGCACAGGCAGGAGCACTGGCCCTGGGATTCAGGGCGCGCATCCGGGTGGGCGGGGGTGCCCTTAACCAGGCCCTTCTGGGGAGTGTGCGCTCCGTCTGCCGGCCAGTGAGGCCTTGGGCGGACCTGTCGGTTACACCACGATTCGATTTGTGGTCTGCAGTGTTTTAAAATAATGCTTTCTTTCCCTTGATCAATATTGTTTATGCTGATTTCTTAATTCTCCGCGCTCTAGGGGTGCACGATTTGCCTTAAAGAGGAAGGGAGGAACTTAAACGTCCATCCGTGGTGAAGAAAAACCCACGCCATGGCACGGGCACGGCATGACAAATAACAGAGGCACCTTCCGGATATAGGAAGACCGGCAGGCGTATTGCAAAGTGTAAAGAACACGTTGAGGCAAGGCCAGGAACGGGAATTTCCCACTTACTGTTCTGGAAAGGAAGGGAAATTCGGGAATAGGGAAAGGTAGGGAAGGGAATACAGAAACCATGCGTGGTGAGCTTCTGGGCCACAGATTGGGCCTGGACTGTTCACGTCAGCCACAGAGGAGACAACGGACGGCCAGGGTCCAGGATGGTCTCCAAGGGGCCATGAGCTCTGGAAACTGGAATTGAATCAAGGCGCACATGTGCGTTTTTTCTGGGAAAGAGATTTTTACATCCACCGCATTTTCAAAGGTACGGAGAGGCACGGTCTCACAACAGTGCTCAGAAGTACGGCTCTCCAAAATAGATGCTGTCCTTTTCCAGGAGGCTGACCCTGGAGAATGCTGATTTTCTTTTCCCTGGAGATCTGGGGACGAGGATTTGATTGTGACAGTCTGTGGTTGCTATTCAGCGCCCAATAATCGGATTATTTTGACAGAAGGATACTTCACTGCTAATTGGCATAGGGAAGGTGCCAGGAGCCAAGGTGTCCAGCTCGAGGAGGGAGGGGAAAATTAGAGAAAGCTTGAACACTGAGAGGTGCCTTTGGAGGCTGTTAAATGGGTCTGAGAGGGAGCCTGTCACATCTGGTTGTTGTGATAATTAGATTAGGAGGCAGAGAGCAGGCGCCCAGTGTAATCTGCACAGACACTAACAGAGGCCCGGAAGGTGGATCTGAAAATAGCTAGTCTGCAGAGGTGACCTCCGGACCATCACACGGCCCAGAGCCCGGGCTCGCAGGCCCCGGGCTTAGAGGGCATCTTGCCCTGTAGCTCCCAACCTCGTCCTGGAGCCATCTGAGGATTAGACTTCCCTGGGGTGCTCGTTTGCAAATACAGGCTCCCAGTTCCTGCCCCTGCACATTCCAGGCCAGGAGACCTGGGCTTGGCCCCAGGGGTCTCCATTGTAAACAAGTTCCTTGATTAAATGGGTGGATGTCCAGTTTAGTTGTCACTGACCTCGTTCAACATCCTCATCTGAGAGACCGGGAAGCGGAGCGGGGACCTCTGCCTGGAATCACATCCCAAGCACAGCGCCACCCACACTGTGCCATGCACATCACGTATGTTCTATCTTATTTACTCTTCCGGGATGGCCCTGCAATGGTGACTTTATTTACTGTAGTTGACAGACAAGGGTACTGAGGTTCTGGGAGGACCAGAGACTTGCCCAAGTTTGCACAGCTAATGAGTGATGAACACATGGCCTGG
Organism: Lynx canadensis; assembly: GCF_007474595.2. Lineage (NCBI taxonomy): Eukaryota > Metazoa > Chordata > Mammalia > Carnivora > Felidae > Lynx > Lynx canadensis. Next base: position 4,098,887 of record NC_044320.2, read on the forward strand.
CTGCCTTCCAGGACCCCACAGGGCATTGTTGTATGGGCTTCCCACCACGGTCTACAGAGCCCCCACCTGCGAGATGACAGGGTAGCCCCTCACCGTGTGAGGAGGTCCCAGCTGGTCCCTGTGAAGGAGCCCAGCCAGTGTTAGGCACTGTCCCCCAAGGTCCAGGCTCTTGATTCCTTCAACCTCCTCCCGCCCCTCCCCTGTTATGCATGTAGTGGCTCAAGTTTTGTTTGTGGCGAGAAGAAGAACCCCAAACTCTTAAGTCCTCGCTCATGATCGTCTCCATAAAATCACGTAGTTTCTCATCAATAGCGTTTGGACCCGATTCCTGTGTCCTGGGAATAGCAGCTTCTCATTCAGGATCTATTTCCCCCCACGAAACCACGACGGGGCAATGTATCCTGGTTCACTATCGAGAGTGCTGTTTCTTTCCAGGGCTGATATTCAGGAATTCTAGATGTGATATTTCTGCATGGCCAGGTAATATTATGAAAACTTATTTTTGGTCATTGTTAAACTATGAAAGTGTGCCTTGTACAGCACAGTTGAGAAGTTTGAGTTTACTCTCTAAAACATCTTTTTTGTTTTCCTGACGTTCACGATGTAGGTATGATGTCAGGTTCAGTCACATGGGTGAAACCAGCTTTTATAATAAAATAGGCTGACACATCCGTTATTTCAACCATTGGCGGTCAGGGTCCCAACAGGAAAAAGGTGGTACGCTTAATTTCTTTAAATAGCTGGTTTATCTCGATGTAACTTACATCCCATAAAATTCACCCTTCTGAAGTGTTTAATTCGGCAGGTTTTAGTACATTCGCACAGTTGTCCAACCATCACTACTATTTAATTTTGGAACATTTGTATCACTCCAAAAAGAGATCCCGCACCCATGAGCAATCATTTTGCATTTCCCCTCCCTCCAGTCCCTGGCAAGCACTTTATGTAGTGATCTGTCTGGAGACTTCATATAAATGAAATCCTATCATCTGTGGTCTTTTCTGACTGGATTCTTCACATAGTCCACTGGTTTACAAGTTGGTCTATGTTGTAGTGTGTATCTGTACTTTACTGTTTCTTCTTTTCTTTTCTTTTCTTTTCTTTGCTTTGCTTTGCTTTGCTTTTCTTTTCTCTTCTCTTCTTTTCTTTTTTGAGTGAGAGAGACAGAGAGAGAGAGAGTGCAGGAGCAAGGCAGGGGAGGGGCAGAGAGAGAGAATCTCAAGCAGGCTCCATGCCCGGCCCAGAGCCCGATGCAGGTCTCCACCTTACAACTGCGAGATCATGACCTGAGGGGTAATCAAGAGTCAGACACTTAACCAACTGAGCCACCCAGGCGTCCCCTGCCTCTTATCTCAAATATCCTGCGGTATGAACACGTCCCATTCTGCTCATCTACCCATCAAGTGATGTACGTTTGAATCGTTTGCACTTTTTGATTTTTACGAATAATGTTGCTATGAACACCAACGTACAGGCTTTGGTGCAGCCGTGCGTTCCCATTTTCCCTGGTATAAGCTGAGGAGTAGAGCTGCGGGGTCATATGGCAACTCAGGGTTGACCTTTGGAGGAAGAAGGGCTTTGTATCACTCCCCCCACGGCAGGTGTAGAAGAGCTCCGATTTCTCCACCTCGTCGTCAATACTTGTTATTATCCTTCTGTTTTACTTCATCTACCCTAGGGAACATGACGTAGTATTCCAGAGTGTTTTTGTTTTTCATTTCCCTGATGACTAATGGCACTGAGCATCTTTTCCTGTGTTTATTGACAATCTATGTAACTGTATGAGAGGAATATCGAGTCAAGTGCTTTGCCTGTTTTTAACTAGGTTACTTGTCTTTTTATTGTTGAGTAATAATATTTTTTAAGATATATGTGTTCTGGATACTAGACCTTTGTCAGATATATGATGTTCGAATGTTTTCTTCCATTCCATGAGTTGTGTTTTTACTTTTTAATGGTGTCTTTTGAAGCACAAAAGTCTTACATTTTGAAGTCCAACTGTACTTTTGTTATCACCTCCAAGGAACCATCCATCGCCTGACCGAAGGCCACAAAGGTTGGCTCTTAGGAGTCTCTTTAAGACTTGTGTAGTTGCACACTTTTCATTTAGGTCAATGAAGCATACCTAAAATTCAGGAGAATTTGCTGCAGCAAATGTTTACAAAGGTGTGGGCAGGGTGAAGCAAAACCAGCAGGGGCGGTGCAGAGCCTCAGGGCTCAGGGCTATAGACGAAGTCTGGCCCATCCCAAGACCTGCAGAACAATTGCAGGGAGTGGAACACAGAGGCGTTCTGAGGACAGACTGACCCATGGGAGCTGTACCTTAGGTTGGTTGATCCAGAGTGACTCAGCAGCACGGGGTGGGGGGACCAGGAAATGTATTCCCTGACCCACTTTTCCTTCCTTCTTCTGGTCTTGTCTGCTGCTCTCCATTGGCTGACCCCATCCAGAAGCCAGAATTCATTCAAGGGAGCAGAGTCACTCTGAGACAAGGGAATAAAGACTTCATTATCAGAATTAGACCTCGTCATTTGTTGGAGCAGGTGCAGAATGTGAGTCCAGAAGTCAGAAAAGGAGGCACTAACCAGTCAATCTGAGACTTGTTTGTCCTGCTTCCAAAGTGGTGCTGAAGGGCAGAGCCCATAGAGCAGTCTGTGCATGACCACAACTGGGCTTCTCCTGGGGGCCCCAGAATTGCTGTGGGTCAGCAGAGAGGGAGGAAGAGCTGGCCAGGGTGGAGGAGAGTGTGAATGGCCTGGAGCCCAGAGGGCATCTTTGCATCTTTCTGTCACATCCACAACCCCTCCAGAGAGTTATGGCGGCTCAGGCACTTCTCCTTCCAGACCTTGAGTATGTTCTTCTTTAGGACAACTCTAACCTGGAATCATTCAGAGGAGAAAATTATGGGGAATCCAATCCCCGGCTCAGCAAAATCAGCACGGTCTACTTCAACACTGTCCATTCCTTGACAGCCTCTTTAACACATTTACTCTCCGAGTGAAAAGACAAGCAAAATCCTGCTTCTTCCTAAAATGAAGCACCTAACCTTGTGCAAGTGAAAACATGCTAACTCTCTCTCCAAAGGAGAATTCAAAGTTCTATGTGTTCAAGTTATCCATCTGATGTATCCATTGCCATTTTAGCTGAGTCACACTCCCCTTTGATAGCCTGTATCTCACTTCCTGCGAGACAAGGTTAACTGCTAAGAATATATCTTATGCTAAATAGTTGGAAAATGGAAGAGAGACAGAGAGGGAGAGACAGATCTGGTTAATATTACACAAATTTGCTTATATAAGAGCAAGAAAGAAAGACCCAAAACTTTAGCAATCCTCATTTCTGACACTGGCCACGGGTTGTTGCTAGCACTTACAAACTTCCATCATCTACAGCCTGTGAATTTTCCCTTTCCCCTCAGCAAGGACCTCAGATGCTTATGGTTCCTTAATTGGTGGGATGATCCAAACCCTAATTCTTGAAATGGCTATACTGTTTTCAGTTTTGTCAGTATTGTGTTTTGCAATATTTTATCAACTTTCCTTAAGGGATAAAGGAATGTTAAGAGGTACCCAGATCTCTTGCATTCCAGACATATTTCTCCTTGCCCCTGTTCTTTGGTAGCAGCCCCCAGTCCCCTTGATAGTCAGAGTCAAGCAGCCCAGCCCACACAACAGCCCTATATTTGCCTTCTGATTCAGTGTCCAACCAAATTTCCAGGTCAATGGAATGGTTACTATGTCCCTTGATAGAAGCATCCCTCCCTTGGGAACTAAACTCTTTTTTTTTTTTAATTAATGTTTATTCATTTTTGAGAGAGAGCATGAGCAGGGGAGGGGCAGAGAGAGAGGGGGAGACACAGAATCCAAAGCTGGCTCCAGGCTCTGAGCTGTGAGCACAGAGCCCAACGTGGGGCTCAAACCCACGAACTGTGAGATCATGACCTGAGGCAAAGTTGGATGCTCAACTGATGGAGCCACCCAGACGCCCCTTGGGAACTAAAGACTCTTTAAGCAGGAAAGTAGAAAGTTGCAGGGATGGGTTACAAAAACATGGCTAGTGGATCATTAAGGGAAAATATGAAGAACTACTCCTATTTCCACCTTGTATCCAGACCTGGAAGTCCTGGCAAGGAAGAAACTACTGGATATCATTTGCTGATTCTGAGCATATACCTCATCCCTTCCGAGTGTTGCCCACTGCCCCGATACCAAACAGAGACTTTCAAAGACCATATCACCATTCTGTACAGCAAGCTGATCCACGGGACCATGGTAACACTGGTAACTTAAATGCACTTGAGCCCGTTGCTAACCTCCATTTGCTACGAGATCTTGCTTGGTCAGAAACAATGAAGTATGGATTACCATGATGGTCAATAAGGTAGCTGATGAGTCCAAAGATGCTGGTTTGGGCAGCAGCACTGTGGACAGAAAGGGCAAGTCCACATCCAGGGAAGTCTTTCTTTCAGAGAGAACAAAGTGCTGCTTCTTTCATGATGGAAGTGGTTCCATTAATCAACCTGCCACCAAGTGGCAAACTGGTCCCCTTAGGAGAAAGGAGCCAAATTAGGGGCCTATTGTTGGTCTTCCTGTCGGCAGGTTGGGCATTCAGCAGCGACAGCAGCCAGATTGGCTTTGATGAATGTAAGTCCACGTTGCTGAGCCCGAGCAGAATCTCCATCCCTGCCACCACGCCCTCTGTTCAGGAGCCCATTGCTTAAACAGGGTGACTTTGGAATGAGATGAACTGACATCCTAGAATTAGTCATTTCATCCACCTGATCGTTCAGATCTACCATTGATTGCTCTTTAGTGAGCATTCACACATGAGACAAACATCCTCACAGTTGTAAACATTCAGAGAGGTCTATGTACATTCCTCTCCCACAGACCTTCTTGTCAGAAATTTTCCAACCATCTTACTTTCAGGTCCAGCCAGACTTAGTCAGTGTTCATGAGCCAGTGTTCATGAGATCTCCGACAATCTCTTCTTTCAGGCAAATCGAAGGGCCACAGGTGCATCGCCGGCAGTTCTGACCATTGTGAGGGCTTCTTTAATGCCTTTACTGTCCTCTGGGTCAGGTCCTCAATGTGGCAGAGATGTTGTTGCTGCCCATTCTTGGATAGTGCCAGAACCTTGTGCAGAACTCTCTGTAAACAAGGCTGGAATTTTTTCTTCCTCAGCTGATTGGTCGTAGGGAATTGCCCATGAAGCAATGGGTGCTCACCTGAGGGAGAGGAGGGAATACAGCAAGCGTAGGAGTTATGGGAATTGGAGCCACTTGTCCATGAGATTCACTTGAGTTCAGACCCTGGGAAGCCAATCTTGTATCTACCATTCCCACTTGATGATGGAGTGCTACAGGGCATGCCAAATATTGTAACGTGTTGGATCAGACAACATCCAGTTTGTGGTGAACACCTGGGGTTGCCTAGTCATTTGGAGAATTATGGATGGGCATTTGTTGTCCACTAGGGCCTGTCCAAGCCAGGAACTGTCAACAGAATAATATCTGGAGAGGATGAGCTTCACTCTAAATTCTTCAAAGTTTATGCTGGGATTCTTCTATGAGACCTGCTCAGGGTTCCACAAAGCATCAGTATCTACCACAGGCACTTTAAACACCATCAGATTTGCTGGTTATATGGCTAAGGGCTACAGCAGCTTGAATGACAGCCCTGACCAGATCCAGTGCCTTTCTTCCTCTGCTCGTTAATCAAAGTGGGCACCCTTTATGTTACTTGGAAAACGGGTCAGAGCAGCTTGACCAAATACAGTATATGTTGCCTCTAAGACCCAAGGAGACCCACTAGGTATTGTGCCTTCTCATGGGTAGGGGGGCCAGAGAGAGAAATGTGTAGCTCACCTTGGAAGGAATATATCAATGTGCCTCACACTACTGGCCCCTAGAAATTTCACCAAATTTTCTGGGAATATAAGATTCTGTAGGTCAGCAATTTGCAATGGGCTCAACTGGCCAGTCTTCTGCTGGTTCGGCCTGAGTTTGCTCAGGTGGCTGCAGTCACTGACAGCTCGCCTGGGGCGGGAGAATCCCTGCTGGACCACAGTTGGGTCTTGGTTGAAGCCCTGTTCCTACGCAGTAGCTCCATCAGGCGGCCCTTCCCTACAGCTTCTGGTCTTGTTGTCTTCCAGCATTAGTGCCTTCCTTTCCTACCCCCATCGACAGGGTCACAATGACTTCTTTCCATTGTTTGTACCTTCCTGTCTCACCATCTCCTGTGATTTTGCACAATGCTTCCTTCATCTTTGTTAACAGGCTACTTTCTCCACAATTATCATTCATCCCTTTGAACTGAGTCTCCGTGTTTCCTGTCTAACCTTGACTAATACAGTGATCTCTAAGCATAAAAATCCTTTAGTGATTAAAGTTTATATTCCTCAAGGAAACACATTAAAGCCTTGACATCCAATGTCTGGAAAAAATGGCTTTTGTCTGTTCTGTGTGCTTATTTCTGCTGCCTTCCCTTTTCAGCAGTTTGTGTGAATGGTTTACATGCCACGTCTTCTCATCCCGATCTCCTCTAGATGGCTCGATTCTTTCTATTTTCTCTGACACAGAGTGGATGGCTCCTGGACTCCCTGGTCACCTCAGGAGAGGCAACACTTTTTCTCTGACACTCAGAGAATAGATTCTGCCTACTTTTGTGACTTACGGAATTACCGGAGGTTAAGTCATCTGAGATGGATTGCAGGTCAATGTTAGAAAAAACTGAGTTCAGCACTTTCTTTTGGGATTTGATTAAATGTCTGGTGCCAGGTTTCACTCCACCTGGTTGGAAATAGTAACTGATTCCACAGAGGGTGCTCCGGGCTGCATGTTTTCCTTTCAGTGTAGCCTTGCTATCCAATTTCCATCAGAGAGAGACAAAAGTGAGTCACCTCTGTGGAAGATTAAAGAGAGACATGAAGTGTTTTATACCCTTCTCATTGAAAATGGCGTTGGGGCGCCTGTGTGGCTCAGTCAGTTGAGCGTCCGACTTCGGTTCAGGTCATGATCTCACGGTTCGTGGGTTTGAGCCCCGCGTCAGCCTCTGTACTGACAGCTCGGAGCCTGGAGCCTGCTTCAGATTCTGTGTCTCCCCCTCTCTCTCTCTCTGCCCCTCCCCTGCTCATGCTCTCTCTCTCTCTCTCAAAAATAAATGAACATTAAAAAATGATTAAAAGAAAAGAAAATGGGGTCTATTTCCATCTTCTTGAGCCCGTCTGGCCCAGTACTGCTTTTGCCAACAGAGTGCATGAGAGGTGGCCCAATGGTCACTGGGGCCACTTTTTAAGAAGACTGGCAGCTTCTGCCTTGTTCTTCTGGAAGGCAGCCGCCATATAAGGACAACTATCCTGAGATCCCCATGCTGTGAGAAGCCCAAGCCACATGGAGAAGCCCTGGAAGATGAAATGTCATGTGGAGACAGAGAGGCCAGAGAACACAGAGATGCTGAATATGTGAGTGAAGATGCCAACCTGGAAGCAAACGAGGCCTCCCCCACCCCCCACCCCACCGCCACACCACTGGAGGCCACATGGGTAAGAGTCAACCTGCAGAGTCCAGGCCTTCCTGAATTACTGACCCACACAGTTGTGAGAAAAAAAAATGTCTCTCTCTTTTTTTTTTTTAAGTTTAGGTATTTATTTTGAGAGAGAGAAAGAGAGCATGGGGAGGAAGAGCAGAGAGAGAGAGAGAGAGAGAGAGAGAGAGAAGGAGAGAGAGGGAGAGAGAGAGAATCCCAAGCAGGCTCCACGCTGCCAGTGCAGAGCCTGACTCGGAGCTCAATCTCATGACTGTGAGGTCATGACCTGGGCCAAAATCAAGAGTCAGATGCTTAACCGACTGAGCCGCCCAGGTGCCCCCAAAATGGCTCTTTCAAACCACCAAATTTGGGGGTAGCTCATGATTCAGCAATAGATAACCAGAACAGCCTCTTTCAACAATTTTGCCCCAGCAATTATTTCCAGTACTTTCCAGTAAGATGGGAAGACAGAATTCCCATTCAGTTTGCTTTCTGTCTGGACTTGGGGTTGATTCACCGGTCCTGCTTTATGGCTAAGTGTGGGATTGGGGGCAGTGCTATGCGGTACTCCTCTCTACAGGGCAGATCTGGGGGACACGGAAAGAACAAAGTCTGGGAAAGGAGGCGAGCGTGAAGGAAACATGGGCACTTAAAAAAAGGCGGGGAAGATCTTTTATTAACTCCTTTCCTACCTGGCCAACGTTTACGTACCACCTGTCACGTGCTAGACAACGTGCAGACATACCTCACTTTATTACGTTTCACTCCATGGCGCTTCCCAGATACTGTGTGTTTTACAATTGAAGGTTTGTGGTAACTCTGTGTTGAACAAGTCTATTAATGCCATTTCTCTAACTGTGTCCGCTCACGTGGGGTCTTTGTGTCACATTTTGGGAATTCTTCCCCTAGTTTAGGCTTTTTCATTATTATTTTTGTCATGGCGATCTGTGACCAGTGATTGCAACTTGCTGAAAGCTCAGATGATGGTTAACACTTTTTAGCCATAAGGTATTTTTTAATTAAACTTTGTACATTTTTTAGGCACAATGTTATTGCATACTTAATAGACTAGAATAGAGGATAAACGTAACTTTTAGATGCACCGGGGAAAATTTTCATTTGACTCACTTTATTGCAATATTCACTTTATTGCAGGAGTCTGAAACCAAACTTGTAACAGCTCTGAATGATGCTTGGACTAACCACATAAATAGATGAACAACAAAGAGGGCCTGCCTTCCAGAAGCTTGCAGATTAAGGAGAACACAGACACAGAGACCAATGACTAGGCGTCATGTTAGAAGTGCTTTTTGTACAGGTACAGGCAAGAGGGATCCTGTGCTTCCTTAGGGGATAAATACTGAACTGAGTCTAGGCAGCGGTGCATATAAGCTGGGAAAAGGAAATACATTACAGTCAGAAGGAAGATCGTGCAAAATCAAATAAGTATAAAAGCTTTCGGAGCTACGGTTTGGCTAGGACATAGGTAGAAACTTGATTACGGGCTGTGGTCTTTATCTCATGGGTAAAGGGTATATTCAGCGATGTGCTGGAAACCTGGCTTCAAACACAAAATTCACTGATTTGTAGAATTTGCCCTTTTATTTTCTAGAGTAAGTAGTCCCACCAGGATCATTTTCAAGCAAACAACAGCTTAACAATTGGCTTGTGAGACTTCTGAGTATTAACAATTCACTCAGAAGCCAGTATGAATAGACTGCAGCATACCACTGGGCCAATTGAAGGATTTGGGAGTGACATAAACTGAATTGTATTTTACAGTATCATTTTGGTAACTGTTCAGGAGCCCATTGTGATCATCTGGATGAAAGATTCTTGGGGTCAACTCTACACACACACACATATATAGTTATATGTAGTCTATATATAATAAATAAAATAAATATCAAGTAGTATTATAATATAATATAATAAGTATATTTTAAGGCATTGATGACAGGTTAGACACAACGAACAAAGAAAAGGGGCCAGAGATGAGCAGAGAATTTGCAATTTAAGGATCATGTCCTGAAGAACCATGCATGTACATCAAAGGATCTTGTCTTTAGTAGGCAACAGAGAGCCACTGAAAGATTTTAAATAGGGGAAGGAGATGATTGGCTATGTGGTTTTTTCCTGAAGACAAGTGATATCTTTTAGAAAACACTTATAAAGAAAGGCTCTTGACATAGCCCTGTGTTAAAATAGGTTAGGGTAATTTGTTTTAATTTTTTTTAAATCAATTTTGAATGAGAACATCTTCTCCCAGAAATGCAAAGATGGTGATATATACTATGTTCATGGATGAGTAGATTCACTCTAAGATTCTGATTATGTTTAATCTAAAAATTTAATGCCAAATCGCCTACCTTTTTTTTTTTCTCTTGGAACTTAAGTTTATTCTAAAACCTATATGGAGAGAAAAGGGCCAAAGAAGTCAGATATGAAATCTTATTACAAAGATGAGACAATCAGAACAGAGTTCTATTAGCATAAGAATAGGAAAATAGACTAATAGTATACATCTCATACAGTTAAGTTTCATAACACAGGTCAGTGCTTAGAAGAACAACTTGACAAATGATATTTAAACCATAGGCAGCCTGTCTGTCCATCTATCTAATCGTCCACCCCCACCCACCCGTCCATCCATCTGTCTCTCCCTCCCCACTGCCTACTTAATACAATCTTTAGGCTTCTCACCTAAGGGTGCATCCACCAGTTCTCCTTCACTGGCTCCTGGACCTGTACAGTTGGGCCTCTGCCCTCACTAAGTTTGTTCTTGGGAAAGTTGCCCATCACTTCTCTCCAGCCCCATCCGGCCTGACATCTGTGCCTGCTTTACTTTTCAGGCTACCTCTCCTTAGTGAAAACCTTCCTCTCCTGGCTCCCAGGCCACTACCCTCACCTGCCTTCTTCACACCTGCCTGACCCTCACCTGTCCTCACACCTGCCTGGCTTCCTCTTCATTCTCAACCATGGGCTGCCCTTCCCCTCTCTCAACACTTAAAATGTCAGCATCCCCCTGGTTCCTTCTTCAGCCTTTTTCTCTTCTGAAACTCTATTCCGATTGCATGCTTAATTATTTGATCGGTCATGCCTCTGGATGACCTCATACATCCTTTTGGCATAATTATTTCCAATATGCCATCGACTCTGAGATCCCTAATATCTCCATCCTTACCTGAACACTGACTCCAGAATGTCTACCTTCTGGGCTGACCTCCTCCTCTCCCTGCACACCTGCTCCTCCCCTTCCCCACCTGGTCTCTACAAATGGCCCCACCATCTTCTTCGCCATGTGTACAACCTGTCACCATAGCCTCCCAATTGAATGACAAATATCTCTGAAGTATGGTGAAAACAACAAGTCTAATGAGGTTCAGTGACAAGGCATTATTTATCAGGCATCGTGCTAAGCATTGTACATCTTTCAACTCTTTGACGTGAGAACACTGTATGGTGGGTACTATCACATCCCACAGTTTTTCAGATGTGGATAATGAGGCTAAGGAACTCGTTGCATGGCTGCAAGGAGGCGAGCCCCTTAATACGGCATCCTGTCTTCTACAGCCGCACTGCCTGCGTCCTCCAGGCAGGCAGAGGAAGTTTCCTAAAGCCATCCAGGCAACACTTGCCTAGCAGCCCCTGGCCAGCTCTTTGCTGCCCCCTACTGGCCTCAAACTACCCGTGAGGACAAGAAAATCTATACACTTGCTGTACGTTAACCGTTGGGACTTCGTATCACGATTTCTGTGGATTTTATACAGTCGTTCCTGTGGTGGACGCTCTGGCCCTGCTCAAATTCCCCTTCAGCACTAAAGGATCTATTTTGCCAGCTGCTGGGGAGGTGTTGGTTACCAGTTCTCCACTCTTGACATTTTGGGGACTGCTTTGGCTGAACAGCGCTGCCCGTCCCCGGGCACACCCAGGCCAACTCACTGGTGATTGATTGCTCAGGCAAGGGTGGAAAGTCTGGCCCCTCTGACCAGCTCAGGCCAGTTCTGATGGGTTATCCCAGCCTCAGAGTTTCCAGCAGGTTCCCCCACTGAAGACTCTTACAGCCTGACCTGAATCCTTTCCTACATGTGAGGATCCCGAGAGCCCTTCCCAGTGAGTGTCCTGCCCCGTATTTCTGCCTCCGAACCTGTTGCTGGGGACCTGGGCCTGGGGCCACCACCCTGAGGTGCATGATTCCCAGACTTGCTTCCGAATGCCTGGAGGGGCCCTCGGAAGCTCCATTTTGGGTATGTACCTCAGGTGGTCCTTGTATTCAGGAAGGTCTGTGAAAGTCCCCTGGGGAGAGACCCTGAGGTGGATGTCAGCCAGACCTGGGTCCCCAGTCCAGTTTTGCCACTGCCTTTTCACCCCTGGCAAGTCACTTGACCACAACGCTCTCTTCTCACCTGAAACAAAACCAAAAAACCAAAACAACCTCCCAAGATTTCTTAATACTTGCCTCAGAGGATCCTTGCGAAGTTTGAGTGAGATCATGCTTAGCAGCTCAGAGGCGTGCTGCACACAGAGCCGGTCGTCCACAAGTGCGGGTCTCTTGCCCTCCTGAGAGGCAGGGAGAAAACAGTGAAGAGAAATCGTGACCTGAGAAGCACCAGGCAGAACACACCAATCCCAGTGGTCCCGCAGGATCTGGGCTCAGGCTGTTTGAAATTCCTTCCTTTGGTTTCAGACCTTGTCTTTCACCCTTGTTAACATGCGCATACCCTCTGGGTGAGATCAGTTGTCACTCAAAAATTCCTGAAACCTTTGGAAGGTTTTCCATCTTAGCCACCACTGTGCCAATCAGACTCTCTCTGGGGCTGGTTTGAGGGGAGGTGGGACCAAAAGGCACTAAGTACTGGGGAGCGAACTCACTCTGTGAACGCTTAAGGCACCAGTGGGGCCTCGGGGAAAACTCAGGAAGAGGAGATGTGACTATACTGTAGCCAAAGTTCCACACCGCCCTCCTGACTCCCTGATCATGTCAGTCCCAGAGACCCCTATCGTCCAGAATAGATTCTGGGGGAATGACTCTTGGGCCTGGGGTGCCATCACCACCTTGAAAGGCGAATGGCCTTGGCAAAGGGGTGCCGGCAGCAACCTCTAACTGCTCAGAACATGACCACCAGCTTGGCGTTTTCAATCCTGAGATGACCTCTCTGCGGCTCCTGAGGTCCCAGCTGGCCAGCCCTCCCATCACCAGATGGTGTCACTGATCTGCCTGCTGGGGGTGCACGACCTACACCTGTGTGGAGCACCATAGCTGATGTCCAACGAAAGAAGGAAGGGGAGCAGGTGCAGAAGGAAAATGGGTCAGTTCGGTATGCACACACTGACATGGGGTTAGGCACAGGAGACGCTTATCCGGGGTGGGGGTGGGGAGGGGAACGCGTGCAAGGTCAATGGGGCCAAATGGGATTGGGGAGGAAAGCACTCAGACCCCAGTACAGGTCTGACACCTGAGACAGGAAAGCAGAGGATGCAGAGCCGAGCAGAGAACATCTCCGTCTGCAAGGTGAGTCTGAACCGGAGGCTCCACCAGTCCACGCAGAGGTCTGGAGCAAAGACGAGCCCCATTGGGTGAACATGGCAGACCCCACTCACTGCCCTGCTCCGTCGCTGCCATCCAAAGGAGCTACAGCTGGCGGCTGCCAGGAGACAGTGGCCCTCGCAGTGGATGGGCAAGTCCCCCCAAGCCGTCACCTCCTCGACGGCCACAGGGAAGAAGGATGATAAATGAGAAAGAAATAAGGAAGCGGAGGAAGGAGAAAGATAAAATGGCGAACAGGGTTAGGAATGGTCCAGGAACCCAGCGAGGCTGGAAGACACTCTCTGTCATGTTTCAAAAGGGTCGACTCTGATTCTTCCCTTCAGGGGTCAGAACTCTCAGTGCCCACTCAACAGCATTGTGCCCCCTGGGAAGGGGCAACCAACCCTCTCCTGGGGTTCTAATACCAGCAGGGCCCAATGTCTGTACAACGTCTTCGTTGTCCCAGCAACCTCTGCCTATCTTTTCCTACTTAATAACCATTGCATTGTCGTGTTGGGTTCGAGGGCCACATCTGAGGTTCTTTTTATACACCACGTGATTTAAAATCTATCAGAACCTGGAGATGCAAACAGTACCATCATGCTTATCCATTTTGGGGTCAGCAGAATTAACCAGAGAGATGAAGGGGTTTGCCAAAGCCCACACAGAGGCGAGGCAGCAGAGCTGGGACCTGAACACGGGTTCTCGTACTAGAAATCCCGAGTTTCAGTTTGCGGGAGCAACTGCAGCCGGTCCCCCAGCAGGGGTCCTGCACCTCAAGTCCACCTGCCCGTGCCAAGCTTGGTCCCAGTGCCTTTCAGGGGCTGCCCTGCCCCCACCCACGCCGGCCCTGAAACCATCCTGAGAGATTTATCTTAAGCTTGTGCCTGAGTATCATAAAAACTAGACTTTTTTTTTTTTGCAAAGTAGCAAATGTTATATTTGAAGTTCCACATGAAAGAAAAACAATAATAAAACCGTGGTGAAAAAGACACCCAAGGTATCTGATCAGTACACATTAGCAAAGGAACTCAAAATAAAAACAGCTCCTTAGTGGGGAATCTTTTTAAAAAGAATCTCCTGTCTTGATCGTACTTCACTCTTTCCAAAAAAGAAATAAAACAGCACCTGATTTGCCTAGAATAAATTTGTGAAAAATACATGTTTCTGTGTCCCTCCACCCTAGTACGATGCCACCTTCTGGAAGGTGTCTGTGCTTTCGTTCCCATCGAGAGGCACTGTCGGCCCCTCTCACGTCATCCACTGGCCTGTTGAGCACAGAGCACTCATTTACTGACTCATCCTGAGTCAGACATTCAGAATCTCACTGGTTGTTGGCCAGGGACACCAGTTCCTTGCCATGTGGGCCTCTCTGTGGGACAGCTCATAGCATGGCAGCTGCTTCCTTCAGAGGGAGGATGCAGAGAAAGAATAAGAAAGGACAAGCAAGACAGAAGAGGCAGTCTTTTGTAACCTACTCTCAGAAGTGCCGTCCCATTGCTTTTGCCCTGTTCATCCATCAGAAGCGAGTTGCTAAGTCCAGGCCAGGTTACCCCAGGGTGTAAATATTGAGACGAGATGCTGAGGTCATTGGGGGCCATCCTAGAGTCTGCCCCCCACTCTGAGTCCTGACCTGAGGAGACCAACGGAACCCAGCTAAGTCCAAGTAGGCCCAGAATAGCAACTGGCTGGCCTAGAGGCCCATCAAAGAGAAAGCAGTGGCCGCTCTCACAAGCCAATGAGACCCGGCAGTTGGTTATCACTCTATGGAAAAGTGGCTAAGGCAGTCAGGTGGACACAGCCTCTCCATTCAAAACTTCCTACCTGCCTTTCCTTCCTTCCTTCCTTCCTTCCTTCCTTCCTTCCTTCCTTCCTTCCTTCCTTCTCTTTCTTTCTTTCTTTCTTTCTTTCTTTCTTTCTTTCTTTCTTTCTAATGTTTATTTATTTTTGAGAGAGAGATAGAGCATGAGCAGGGGAGGGGCAGAGAGAGAGAGGGAGACACAGAATCTGAAGCAGCTCCAGGCTCTGAGCTGTCAGCACAGAGCCCAACGTGGGGCTCGAACTCACCATCTGCAAGATCATGACCTAAGTTGAAGTTGGACACTTAACCAATGGAGCCACCCATGTGCACCTCCTATTCGCCATTTCTGATTTAGTATTCTCCACGAACCTATATGATATCATATACATAATATATTATATATTATTATATAATATTATACAAAATATACTATATATTTTCCTAACTTTTGGCTTGTTTGCTGTTTGGCTTTACTTTCCAGAATGTACATCCTAGGAGGCCTGGGATTGTTGATTATTTTTGTCTACTGCTCTATCCCTAGTGGTTTTAGCATTTAGAAAAATGTCTGGAATACAGTATCTCTTGATAAATATTTGTTGAATGGATGAATGAATAAATGCTGAGGCAAGAGACAGGCCTGGGGAATTAATTATGTCAAAGAGAATCTATTCTCAGAAAGAACAATGACCATGTAGACGGTTGGGATTGATGAGGCAAGGACTTTGGGGGAAATTCTGGAAGCTTTTGTCCTCACTTGAGTGAGATGCTCTTTCCCTTCAGAGGCTTTGGGGTATTACTGGTAAGCTCAGGGTAGGTGAGAAGTTTACATTAATGGTCCCGCTTGATAGAAGAAGTTTTCATGCAGGAACAACTTCACATTTAGTTGAAATAGTCATAAAAAAATAAAAGGAAGGCAGACATGCAAAGAGGCCCCTCTATTTTTTTTTAAGATTTAAAAAAATTTTAATGTTTATTTACTTTTGAGACACAGAGAGAGACAGAGCATGAGCAGGGGAGGGGCAGAGAAAGAGGGAGACACAGAATCTGAAGCAGGCTCCGGGCTCTGAGCTGTCAGCACAGAGCCAGACGCAGGCTCAAACTCATGAACTGTGAGATGATGGCCTGAGCTGGAGTCAGATGCTTAACCGACTGAGCCACCCAGGTGCCCTCAAAGAGGCCCCTCTACACAGGGCTGGTGGATGCAAGGTTGGCAGTGAATGCCCTTGGATCCCTGACGCCCCCCGCAGGTGTTGAAGATGAATAGCTTGTGTGTCCTGTGCTACACTCCTAGGGCTGGGTAACAAAGAACTACAAATGGGTGGCTTACAACAACAGGGATCTATCCTCATTCTTCTGGAGGCAAAAGTCCAAAGTTCAAGCCAAGTTTGCTTCTTCTAAAGTGTTCTAAGTTCTGTTCCATGCCTCCCTCGTAGCTTCTGGTGGCTGCAACAGTGATGGGCAGTCCTTGATGCACAACTCCAGTCTCTGCCTCTGTCAGTCACGTGTCCCATGTTCTCCCTGTGTGTCTCTGTGTCTGTGTCTCTTTTCCTCTTCTTAGAAGGACATGAGTCATTGTGTTCAGACCCATCCTAATGACCTCACCGTAACCTGACTTTATCTGCAAAAACCCTAATTTCCAAGTAAGATCACATTCCTAGCTACTAGGGGCAAGGAGTTCAATATAACTTTGGGGAAGACCCAATTCAACCCACAACAGACTCTGCTGTCCTGGAGCTTAAGTATGGTTGGTGAGACAGAAGGAGAAAGGCAGCCATGCAGAGTCTGTGACAGACATCATGGGAGGCCTACAGAGAGGAGACATTGGAAAACAGAGAGGAAGGGCACTCAACCCCATGGCGGGGAGTGAGGCGTTGTGGTCTGAAGGAGATGATGCCCAAGTTGAGTGCTGCAGGATGAGACGTAATTAGCCAGGGGCTGAAGCTGGGTTAGGTAGTAAACAGGTACTGAAGACCACTCTGGGCCAGGCACTGCTGGAGAGCTGGGTGTGCTGAGAACAGGTCATGATGTGGGGAGAAGGTGGCATGTGGCAAGTGTCTGGTGGGGGTGATTACAAGGTGCTTTGGGAGCCTAGAAGGGGAACCTGGCCTGGGGTTCCAGGTCTTCTCTCACCCTCCTGGGAGAAAAGATATCTGGGCAAATTTGGAAAAGGTCTAGAATGTAGTCGAGTGTTGAGGAGAGGAAAAAACATTCCCAGCAGTACAAAGAATGAGAACAGAGGCCCAGAGACAGAAGTGCATGGCTTATGGGTAGAACTGCAGACATTTGGGCATTAATAGAACTGAAGAACTGGGGAGTCTCTGGAAAGATAGGCAGGGATGGCTTAGCAGTCTGGACTTAGGAACCTGGACTTTATGGGGCTGAGCATGGGGAGCTCTTGGTCCCTTTTGAAATTGTAGGCTGAGAAGTGACCCAACTGGATTTTTTTAAATTGTTTTTTCATGGATTTGGATTTCAAATAGACTAAGCTAGCTGCCTGTGGAAGATAGAGGAAGAAGAGGGAGGCTGTCACTAAGACAAGAGAAGACAAGGTCCTGCCCCAGAACAGTGGTGATTGAAATGGAGAGCACAGGGTGGGTACGAGAAAAACTTAAGCAGGTTGAGGGGCCACTGAGGAAAACAGAAGAATGGAGCATCAGTGAGGTCAGTGAGTCAGAAAG
This sequence comes from Lynx canadensis, assembly GCF_007474595.2. Taxonomy (NCBI): domain Eukaryota; kingdom Metazoa; phylum Chordata; class Mammalia; order Carnivora; family Felidae; genus Lynx; species Lynx canadensis. The sequence goes on from NC_044320.2 coordinate 4,116,419, forward strand.
AGGCTCAAGGAGAGGATGCTGGGACCCAGATGAATTGTGTATGTTTGTGTGCAGGGGGCGGGTACCCACAGGGGCTCCACATGGAGATTTCTAGGCTGTGCTCAGCTATCGTCTCCCAGACTCAGGTTCTTAGTTTCTGCAAGCACAGAGTGGAGAGGCACCAGCTTCCACCAGGGGTGCCCAACCAGTGACAGTCGTGCCCTCAGAGGACTCTTGCTGGTGTCTAGAAACATTTAGGGTTGTCACAACCATGGAGGCTGGTGCACCACTGGCATCCAGTGGGTAGAGGCCAAGAATGCGGCCAAGTTTCATACAATGCTCAAGACAGTCCCCAAAAAGTGTCATTTCGGGCCGGAGTTCAGGAACACGGGCTTAGAGGCAGCATGTAAAACTATGGGCACCATGATCATGCCCTGGGGAGCATGAGGGTGAAAAAGGCAGCCAACAAAAGACAAAAGCGTGGGAATGACCAGCACTGACCTGGCAGACCAAGCACAGAAAAGCCAGAACATGGGGGGGGGGGGGGGGGGGGGGGGATTGTGGGGGAGGACCGTATTTTCTTAGAGGTCTGAGGCCCTTTCCAATGGCAACAGCCATGAGAAGACAGGAAAGAGCTGATGTGCTGAGCACTGCTGCAGAGAGAGCTCCATGCCACGGCCAGAGGCAGCATGTAGTGTGTGTGTGTGTGTGTGTGTGTGTGTGTGTGTGTGCGTGCGCGCACACACACACACACACACCATAACTGAACATTAGCTCTTATTCCTGAGATCAGTTCTGAGATCATAAATCCAGTGTGTTCACCATGTTCTTAAGCAGCCTTTTCCAAACACAAGTCCTGGATTGCCCTCTAGGTCGGTCTTCAGGAAACGAGGGGAGAAGTAGAGGGGCAGAGAGATCCCCCTGCATCTAGCTTGGTCCGATCCCAAGGACACCAGGGTTTAATTAGCAGAGAACATAACTGGGCATGAGGTGGGCAAGGCTTTGGGGATGGACTGAAATCAATATGGCATCTGTGCAGAGACCATTGTCCGTCAGCCTGTTGTTAGCAAACTCCAATTAGACAAGGCAGCTGAGTGGCTCTGTGGACAAGCTTGACTTGGCTTTCCGGGCAGGGTTCCTAATAAGGCTGCTCACGGAAGCACCCACAAACGACCACTTGGAAGAGGAGGCTGCCTTATGGTGGAAAGAAAGCCTTGTCAAGGGGCAGGAAGTAGAATGATTGAGAAGATCTGTCTCCTCCCTCGTCAGGGAAGTGGCTCGTTAAAAGTTACAACTACAGCATAATGTGATTTTTCTTTAAACTACTGCATAAATACCCAAATTCGCTGTGTCCTTCAAAACACTGCCCTTTGGACACTCAACCCTTATTCCAATGAAGGGGCCTTTTCCAGCCCGATGCCCCTCCTCTGGGCTCCTCTTGGAAGATTTTCTGGGTGGCTCCAGGGCCTACTCTCCTCTCCTTCTTGTAAAATCTTATGAAATGAAAAGTCTACAATTCAGAATTTATTTTCAAGGGGACATTTAATTTGTATATCAGCCCTTGATTCTGTTACAAATCACAGGATTTGGTGAAGGGAAGAGTGAGGACTTTCAAGGCTACATTACTCTACTGCCTAACACCTACCAGAGTTTAATAACTGCCTGACCCTGTTCTACTCACTTGGATTAACTCGAGAAATCACCTCAAACACCCTCTGGAGCAGCCAAAGGCCAGTTACGTAACTTGTTCAATGTCACAAAGCTGGTAAGTGACAGAGCCAGGATTTGAACACTAGCCGGGTGATCTAAGAGCCCATATATATTTTTTTATGTTTATTTATTATTATTTTTTTTGAGAGACAGAGAGACAGAGCATGAGAGGGGGAGGGGCAGAGAGAGAGAGGGAGACACAGAACGTGAAGCAGGCTCCAGGCTCTGAGATGTCAGCACAGAGCATGATGTGGGGCTCGAACTCATGAACTGTGAGATCATGACCTGAACTGAAGTCAGATGCTCAACCGACTGAGCCACCCAGTGCCACTAAGAGCCCATAATCCATCCTGCCTGTCTGACTTTGACTGGTTCTTTCACATCCTGAGCCACAGACCTGTACCAGGAATGTGTCTCTGCCTGTGTGACATCTTCTTTTTGTGTAGTCATCTCTGCCCGTGACCATCCCTGAGCCATCTACTGGGCGGCAGTGTCCGATCATTTGAAAGGCTCTGCCCAGACAAAATCAGAGCCCCTTCCATGGGAATGTGCATGATCTAAGACACGGGGTGGTTGACGCCCCACAGTAGGGCCTGTTCCCTTGGTCTGTAAGCCGGGCTGGGATAGAAGGGAGTAAGAGCCAGTCTGGGAACCAGAGCCTGCCCCACTCTCCCTGCTTTCTGGTACAAAATTCAGAGGAATCTGAAAATCCTAAATTTAAACTTAGCCTGGTAGGTGGTTACGACTGCTTATTTGTCAATGTAGGAGAATAGAAAACATCTTATTCGCAGCTTGCCAGCTTGACTCGTAACTCGTAAATAATCAGATACGTGGGCCTCTGTTTGCATCCTCACTCTGGGTCTTGTGCATGTTGGAGGCTGGCCTGCATGCGAGCCAGGAGGAGAAAGAAACCAGGCTGGGCAGAGAGTAATAGAGGGGAGTGGCTATTTCAGACGCGCTGGCCAGGAAGGGTGTTGCTGTCTGAGTGGAGACCCAGGGGAAGGGAGGAGTGAGCCACAGAGTGATCTGTAGGGAGAGACCCAGGCAGAGCGAGTACCAGGACTCTGAGATGAGAGGATGCTTGGCAGGTTTGAAAAGGAAAAACCAGAACCCAAACTAGAGTGTGGCCAGGACAGTGGGGCACAGGGAAGGGGGCAGGAGATCAGGAGAGAAACATGTTCAGCGGCCAGCATGAAGTCTGGTGGTAATAATGAGTGAGGTGGGAATTCCAGGAAGTGTTTTCTCATTGAGTTTTCTGGTCGTAAGTCAGTGAAGGAGAGGTGAGCAAAGGAAAAACAACCCAACACAACAAGAAGCCAATTAAAGGGTCACAAAGGACTTAAAAATTTTTTTTTAATGTTTATGTATTTTTTGAAAGACAGAGTGTGGGCAGGGAAGGGGCAGAGAGAGGGAGACACAGAATCGGAAGCAAGTCCGGGCTCTGAGCTGTCAGCACAGAGCCCAATGCGGGGCTTGAACTCACGAACCGTGAGATCATGACCTGAGCCAAAGTCGGATGGTTAACCAACTGAGCCACCCAGGAGCATCTCACAAAGGACTTTTGAAACTGTGGCTTCTGCAGACCAGTTTTGTAGCAGTTGGAATAGAAATGACTCCTATGCACATAATGAATTTAATTTCTTATATCACAATTGCTAAATTAGTTGCAAGATCTCTGGGGCAAGAAGGCTTTGGGATTTTCAGACTCCCCTCGATGTGGATTCAGAACCTTGGGTTGACTGCTGTCTACAGTGAACAGTTGAGTGACACAGGCAGTGGGTCCAGGTAGAAGACTTGAGCTGTGAACATGGTCTCTAACCCTTAAATTGTTTTCCTTGCAAAATATTTTAAATATGTAGGAAAAAAACCCAAAACAACACTCACCACCCAGTTCTACCAACCCTCCATGCTTGATACTAAGAAGCATAGATACGGTGGAGGCCTGAGCTATAACAGTGGTAACATTGGATGGTCCCAGATCACTTCACATCTGTCAGCTCATCCTGGCCTCACCGCAGTCTTCTGAGGTGGCCCTCATTTTATATGGGGGAGTAGTGAGGTGCACAGAAATCACATGATTACTTGTTGGGAGGGAAGCCGGTATCTGAGTTCTCACCTACTGCGCTCTGCTGACTTTAAAACATGGAATAGAGGGGCGCCTAGGTGGCTCAGTCGGTTAAGCAGCCGACTTCAGCTCAGGTCACGATCTCACGGTCCGTGAGTTCGAGCCCCGCGTCGGGCTCTGGGCTGATGGCTCAGAGCCTGGAGCCTGCTTCCGATTCTGTGTCTCTCTCTCTCTGCCCCTCCCCCGTTCATGCTCTGTCTCTCTCTGTCTCAAAAATAAACGTTAAAAAAATAATAAAAAATAAATAAAAATAAATAAACGTTAAAAAAAATTAAAAAAAAAAAACATGGAGTAGAGGGGCGCCTGCGTGGCTCCGTTCGTTAAGTCTCTGACCGGCTCACGTCATGATCTCACGGTTCGTGAGTTCGAGCCCTGCGTCGGGGTCTGTGCTGACAGCTCAGAGCCTGGAGCCTGCTTCGGATTCTGGGTCTCCCTCTCTCTCTGCCCCTCCCCCACTCACACTCTCTCTGTCTCAAAAATAAATAAACATTAAATTTTTTTAATTATAAAAAATAAAAAATATATAAAATAAATAAAACATGGAGTAGATTTTGGGGATCTCTCCAAACTTTATAAAACTGGTATCATACTGGACTTGTTCTTCCTACTTTGTGAGCTGCCTCTGTGTCAACCTGTTGGGGCATTCATTCGTCTGAAAACGAATTGAATAGTATTCCAATACTGAAAATTTCCAGATTCATTATTTATGTTTCTGTTGATGAACGTTTATAGTTTCCTTCTTAATTTCTTGCAGACGCTACAAAGAATATCCTTATCTCCTTATGGATATTTACATATGTTTCCCTTGGGAAGTGGTTCTCAACTCTGGTGATACGTTAAGGAGAATTTAAAAACGAGAGCTTTTTTAAAATGGCAGAATACATGTGCTCTCCAGGCCCGGATATTCCAATTTCGTTAATCTGTCAGTTGGGTTTTGCTTTGATTTTTAGCTTGCCAGGCGTTCTAATGTACATACAGACTCCGGAACCACCACCTGAAGCCACATCCCTCCATGCAGAATTACAGGATCATCAAACTTTGTGCACACCACTGACTTGGGCTACACAGTGGTTTTCTCGATTTACTCCCGTATCAGTGATGTATGAGGTCACATAGTGATTCGCCCCCCTTTTTTTTTTTTTTTTGCCCAGTGTTGGTAATACATGTTTATTCACATACTCTTTTTTGAATAGCATTGCTAGGGGATTACCAACATTATGAATATTTTCAAAGAATAAATTTGTGGCTTTGATGATTTTCTCTATGTTACATTTTTTCCTAATCCATCAAATTCTGGGGTTTTTTTTTATTATTTTATTTCCTTTTCTTTGCTTCCATTTAATCCCCTTTCCTCCCTAGTTTTGTGAGATAGAATTGGGTCCATACTTTTTATCTTCTCTCCCTTTCTAACATACGGACTTGAGGGTATGCATTTCTCTCTAGGAACTGCTTTGGCTGTATCACAAACGTTTTGCTGAGTCGCATCCTTAATGTTCAGTTCAACACGTTTCTACTTTGTGTTGTGATTTTTTTGTTTGTTTGAATGATACATTATTTTAAAGTGTATTGCTTAACTTACAAATAATTTGGTGATTTTTGAATTATCTTTTGATGTATATTCCCAGCCTAATTTCACTGCGATCAGAGCATTTAACCTGCATAATTGCAGTCCTTTGAATGCTAAGGCTTGCTTTGCAATCTGTTATATGATCAACTTTGGGAAGCGGTCATGTATCCTTGCGGAGAATGTATACATGGTGAGTGTGGGCACAGTGTTCCATATGTGTCAAATAATTTAAATTTGGTGTTTTCTTTTGATTTTCTTTCTCTGTATGGAGTTTTTCCTCGGATGACCTATCGCCTACTGTGGCAAGTGTCATAGAACTTCCAGGATCATTGTGAATTTCTTCAGTTCCCCTTTTGTTTTGGTTGGGTGTTGCTCTATAGGTTTTGAAGTTACACTGGTTCAGAACTGTTATTTCCTCGTGATGGTTTGGCCCCTTTTTCATGAAGGAAAGGTGGTTTTTCTTTAGTAATGTTTTTTGCCTTAAAGTCTATTTTGCCTGAATTCACATGACATTAATATAGCTAACATTAATATAGCTAAGCCAATTTTTTCTCCCTTTGGTTAGTATTTGCATGATACACACATTTCACCCTTTGCTTTGTATATTTCTATGTTTTTGTAATAAAGATACAACTCCTACATGCAAAAATATTGCTGCATTTGCTTTTGTATCTGCTTCGATGATCTCAGTGTTTTCATCGAAAGAGTATCTATTTACAATTAAAATAAGACTAATAGATGTAGGGTTCTGTCTACCTTTTTACTATTTGTTCCCTTCTTGACACATCCATTTATTGTATGTTTCTATTTCTGTTCTCTTTTTTTTTGGCCTTCTTTTCAATATATTGTTGTTCCCTGTGTCCGTCCATTAAATTAATTTTGCGTTACATCCGTTACTTTTTTATTCTTTTAGTGGTTACCCAGTGATTAGAATGTGGGTCCTTAATCTCTTGTAGTCTAAAATAACAGAAAAAAAATGAAGGTAATCATTAGAATTTGACTATTGCAGGGTCCTCGCATTGTGAGAGAATTGATAAAAGTAATAATCCGTGTTTCATTTGTAATAAGTCAGGGACGCATACGGGGACACCAGGGTGCTGAAAGGAAACTAACACCATCCTCCAGCTCCATATCGAGCAAAAGCAGCTCCAAAAATGAAGGCAAAGTAAAAACACTTTAGAAGGAAATAAGAGATTAACTTGAATATCAACATAGCTGCACTAAACATCAAAGGCAGAGAAAATGATCCCATATAAAAATAAAGAAATGAGAGAAGGAACGAAGAGCCAAAATGTAATCTATACGTAGAATTGAACAGTCGTGGACAACCCGCCGGTGAGCTGGAGTGGCCGTCTTCCAGTGACACTGACCTGAGATGCTATTTGGGGCATATATAGTTTGGGAAATGTGGAGAGACCTCTTATCTGAGTGTGTCTATTTCTGGAATCCATAACTATGCATTTGGACTGTTCGTGTCTTCATTACTATGGTTTTAAAACTAATCTTGTATCTGTTAGATCAACCCCCTCTCCACACTTGCTGTTGTTCCCTATCACTGTCTACACTCTCCTTGACCTTTTGCCATACAGTGTGTATTTACAGATCAGTCTGCCAAGTTCCTGAAAAGCCCCCGTGAGACGTTTCAGGGTCATGGAGATGTTCTTTTATTTTTATTTATTTTCTTTATTTTTAAAAATGTACACCCAAGTTAGTTAGCATATTGTGAAACAATGATTTCGGGAGTATCTGAACCTCTAGTGGTGTCGTGATCGCGCCGATGTAGATGTTTGTACAAATTCATCATATGCTTGGAAATAAATGCATTCTGTTTCATGGAAATTACAGCACAAAACACCGATTTAAAAAGAAAAGCCAGCCAACCAACCAACCTTGTCAGGATTTTTTCTGGGGTGCTAATGACCGTGTGCTTACCCTGTGGGGAGGACTGACTTCTTTCCAAAGAATTCACTCCAGCCTGGATATATGGGGCATCTGCTATATGGTGGCCCATTCTGCAGGTCCCGATGGTAAATCTTCCCGCTCTTGACCAAGGTGTATAGGTCTTCATTTCTGCAGGCCTTTTTTTTTTTTATTTTAAATCTTTTTTCCTTACAGTCTTTGTGATGAACTTGCACACATGTGGTCAGATTTTCTCTTAGTCGACCTGTTTTGTTGCTATTGATGATTGAAACCATTTAAACACGTAGATGTCTACTTGGTTATTATTGTTGTTTAGAAATGCTCTTGATTATTGAGTGGATTTCTCTTCGAAGTAAACGTCTTTCAGAGCATCGTTTCCTGCAGTGGTAAAATATGCACGTTGGGTTGTTTGAACTGTAAGGTCCTTTTCAGTAACATGATGCTACTTTTTTCCTTTTCTTTGGGCTTGCTAAAACCTTTAAGAATGTCAAGGACACTTTCAAAATGACATCATCAAAAGACCTTTCTATTTATGTTTAAAGCATGCCTGGTCCCAGACTGGGTCACATTAGGGCAATTTCCTTTGCGATCTATTCCTATTGTCTAAAGAAACCATTGTCTGCAGAGATTTTGCTTTTTAAAGAAGGAAAACAAAACAAACTTTATTTTCTTTTCAGAAAAGGCAAAATGTACCAATGCAAGATATTTGTGACATACAGAAAGGTACCCTAGGAAAAGCAAAATCCTCTTGAAATTCCATCTCACTGAGATGACTGTTCTAATCAGTTTGCTATCTGTTTCTTACAAGTTTGGGTGCTTATACCATGTGTATGTGTTTATACATCCAACAAGCATCGTTGATTTTCTGTCTTGAGAGTCAGATTTCTTTGTCATTTCCCAACACAGAGCACATCATTGCTACCCTCACTTAATGCCTCCAGTGTCTTCCCATGATTTGAGACGAAGGAAGCCCCAGACCTCAGCCCCCAGCCTCATCTCGCTCTGCCCCCCTGTTCCCTCCCCCTTTCTGCAGCCTCCCTGGCATCTTCTCATTCCCTTAGAAACACCATGGTCCATCCCAGCATCGAGCTCCCGCATATGCCATTCCTGTCCCTTAGTGACCCTCCTTTTCCTCTTCTTCCATCTTTAGCTCATGCCAGTCCTTCAAATCTCAGCTCACCTTCCCCAGGTCATGCTCTGGTACCCATCTTCCTAAAGATGTGCCCTTTGATTTCTGGACTCTGCTGGAACCTTCCATCCCTCCCCTTCCCCATCATCAGCCTCAGCCCTGGACCTCATGTTGACACATGTCTTGACACCTATCCGGATGTCATCCCCTTGTAGAATGCCCACTACTTTCACCTCTCCTGGGCCAGGATGCCTGGTTTCTAGTGCAGTCACTTGCCTATCACCACCATAATTAATTGTTTCCTCCCATCAGATTGAGCTCCCACCTTTTGTGGCTTATATGCAGGGTCAGGGGGCAGCCCTTGCCAGGCCAATCCCTTTGGTGAACACTTTATAGACCTGCATAATATGGGATGTCATCCAAAACCAGGGGATTGCAGATGTTGGCATCGGGGGTTTGCCTATGGTACTTGCTATAGAAAGATAAACAAGGGCAGTTCTCCTTAGGGAGGCAGATCAACCAAGCTGGGGATGCCTGGGAGTCGGCAGATCATGGAATCATTTCTTATATGTTCTGGTGACTTTGGAGAAAGGCGGTAGCCTGCACACACTCCTGGAGTTTAAAAAAACAAGTCTAATTGATTTCAGGGGCCAGGCGAAAGATTAAATTAAATGCATTGCCAAGCCCTTGAGATATTTCTGGATCTGTCTCTATTCTGCAATGACAAGGGCTCCTGAGGTCCCCGAGGCAGCCCTCATTCGCTTCCTGCAGGGCAGAGGCGGCTGCTGAGAAGCAGGTTGGGGTAGCGTGAGCTGTGCCCAGGAAGGTCTGGGGTCCAATCCTTGCTCTGTCATTTAGGGACAGATTCTTCAAGTCTAAAGCCACGTTGTAAATCATCTCAACTTATCCTGCCTTTCCTTGTAAAGAATGACTTGAGAAACAGCTTGACGAAGATGACTGGATGTTTAATTAGGATGCTTTGCAGATCTTTGTGCTGGATGACAGTAGAGGGAAATATGTGAACACAGACTTTGAAGGTAAAAACTCATCATTAGATCTTGGCTGCACCATATTCCAGCTGTGTGATATTTTTCCTACATTTATCCAGTTCGTCCTTCCCCCTTTGTTAAAAACGTATTCTTCTCTGCAGTGAAATGCTACACAACAAATTACGTATATGACTTGGTCTATGCCATTCATCTCTTTGTGACAATATTACCAATACCACACTCTCTGGATCCTGTAGGTTTCTATTAAGTCTCGATACCAAGTTGTATGAGTGCTTCAGAGTTTCCTTCTTCAGGGTCATTCTGCCTATTGGAAGTCCTTTGCATTCCTATTTATTTTAGATACAATGTGTCTCATATTAACAAGAAACCCAGTAGCACCAAATATGGATGGCCAGCATCCATTGGACATATTACCATGTGTTGAGCAATATGTCAAGCACTTGAAATATGTGAACACATTCAGTCTTCAACACAATCCGAAAGAATAGATAAAGGGGTTGAGAAGTACAAACTTCCAGCTATACAATAAACACGTCGCAGAGGTGAAAAGTGCAGCACAGGGAATAGAGTCAATAATGTTGTAATAATGTCCTATGGTGACAAATGGTGGCCACATTTATTGTGATAAGAAGTATGTATGGAATTGTTGAATCGGTATGTTGCACATCTGAAACTAATCTCACGTTGCATGTTAATTATACCTCAATTTATTTAGTTATTCTGTGAGAGCGAGCGAGCACATGAACAGGGGAGGGGCAGAGAGAGAGAGAGAGAGAGAGAGAGAACCCCAAGCAGGCTCCATGTTCAGCACTCAGTGCAGAGCCTGACACAGGACTCAATCTCATGACTGCAAGATCATGACCTGAGACAAAATCAAGAGTTGGACACTTAATCAGCTAAGCCACCCAGGTTCTCCCCCGCCAAATAAATAATTTTAAAAAGTACTCTTGTGGATATAATTTTATAGATGCAAAAATTGAAAGTTAAGAAGTTTAAATGACTTTGAAGTTTTAAACCCAGTTTTCTCTTTCCCCGACGCCAAGGGTCCTAACCTATATTAAAGGATGCCTCTAAATCCCTCAAACTTTTCCATTGCTTACTATTTTCATTAATTTCCAGTAAATGGGGCATCACAGCCATCATGGGCAGATTAAAAGGTTAATCACATTGAACTCCTTCAAAGATCTTTAAAAATTATAATAAACAAACAGGTATCACCAGTGGTAATTAGCACGCCCATTCTGTAGAAAGTCGATGATGGTCTGTGAATGTCACTGTCAAGATAAAATATCTCCTTTCTCTGTCATGACACACTCAGTAAGTCTCTGTTCCTCTATCGCTGTCATCTTCATAGACCTCAAGGCCACATTGAAAATTCATCTCAGCCCTCGATCAGGGAGCATGGTTTGGTGATGCTTCCATGGAAGTTAATGAAGGGTTTACAGAACAAACAGTGGCAGGAAAAACAGAGTTCTTGAAAGTGATTTCAAATTAAACCGATATGTAAAGATTCAGATCTCTTCAACCCCAAACCTTCGGCTCCTACCCAGACCTCTGTTCTGTCCAGAGTGGGAGATGAGTAAAGTTTCTGGAAGAACCAAGTGCTGGCACCATGAGCAAATCATCTCAAGAGCCCTTTTGTAGGGTGGATTCCCCGTCCCATCGGCTGAGTGGGGTATTCCAGGCTCGGCTCAATGGTGTTCTGAAACAGCACACACGCTGGGGACATGCTTCACTAAAGACTGCAGGAAGCGAGGGAAGCCTATTTCCAAATGCACACCTGTAAGACTCAGTTTGGAAATATGCTATCAAAAACCTAGAGCGCTCCTCTAAAACACACCCAAGGAGCCAAGAAGCAGCTTGGGTCTTCCCATGTTGTGAACTTCTGCTTTGGGATGGCTTGAATTATGAGGAAATTCTCCTTCCCATCCACCCGAGATACGGTGACATACAAAATTCCTTCCTTCCTCTGCCCTTTTGGATGAAAATGACAAAGACAACTCTTCTATGTGCCTGGTCTTCTCCATAAGTGAAAAGCATGATCAGGCTTCTCCAAGATGTTGTGTATCACCTCACTGTGCAGCACGCATAGCCGTTTTCCTGGGGCATCTCATTTCATACCAAAAGCCCATGGGGTGTACAGGTGGTGTAGGAATCCTCCCCACTGTATTGATGGCACAGAGCGTTTGGGTTCATATAGATGATGTTTGAGAAAAATTCTGGGTTAAAGGTATGAATTTGTAGGCACATAGGGTATAGAGGCTGGATGAGTAAATGAAACACACCAGTATATATAGACGAAGGGTTCTGAACTCCCTGCAATTGCGGTCTGTATTTCCACATACTTGTTTATGGGACCTTTCTTGGTGAAGGAGTCAGCAATTTTCATAAGGTCCTCCAACGGGGATTCATGACCCACGAATGGGAGATAAGAATGAAAAGTTTGGAGGCCTGCGGGACCTCAAGACTGAAGGGTCAGGTAAAGCAAGGATAACTTATGAATGAGACTGAAAACATTAGTTTGATGCCCCCCCAAAGTATGTATTAAGGTATTTTTCTGTACATAGGAGTTGGAGGCTACACAGACATTCCTGTTCCTCCCAGATCCACAATTCTCTTTGTCTGATGAACCCTAGGTTCCTGCTAAGAGGGTGCTCTCTCTTGACCCTTATTTGCTCTTCCTGTCTTCCCTCCCCCACACCTCCCCACAGCCATTTTAAGAGGTAGAATCAAAGTTGCCTTTAATGAATAATCCAGAATGAATGCGGCTCATCACTCAGTAGTCACAGAGCTGTCTGGCTTAAGAAGATGGAAAACTCTTTCTACCCTTCCCCCTGCCCTGCTGGCTGCTGATCTCTGCCACCAGCGTCTTCTTTATCAGCTGGGTAGAGAATTGGATGCGACTCCATTATCTTTCCTCTTCACCCTGCACGGCCTGACAGACATGCATTCAATGGAAATGAACAGGCTTCTGAAGGCTCCATCATCATTACTCGTGGGCGCATCTGAGGAAGAATCTGAACCTGCTGGGTGGGGCTGTCTCTGTGCATCTAATATTGGTTCTCCGCAGTATTGGGTGAGTTGTCTAGAACTTAGAGTCCAAAGATTTCTGGAATCAGAAGTCCTGTCTCCTCTCTGAAACTTACCTTCCTCATCTGTATGGTCAGAGATTGGACTAGATGTTTTCAAACACTCCTTCTAGCTCTTAGATGCTATCTACTCTAACCGTATCATCTTTGAGATGAAAAACAGAGAGTTGAGCAATTAGCCCAGATCACACAGCAAGTTTTTAGAAAAGCCTGTATTGGAATCTGGGTGTAGAGTTTCATTAGCGGAAAGTCCTTTATTCAGGTGAGGCTGTCTTTAAGGGAGTTCCTTCCCACCCACCTGCCACCAGTTTCATTATTAAAGGGAACACCCTTGATACCTAAAGGCCGCTCTGATTGCCATCTGACAGGTGCACGGATCTTTTTTGGGGACGATGTCGTTAGCCACCCACAATTAGTCGTTCATCTTTGACCCAGCGGGTCTGTGTCAGGTTCTGTGAAAGGGGCTCGCTATAGGTTGCCTTGTTCTGTCCTTGTCATGGCTCTCAGGGATGCTCGTCAAACCGCGGCACCACCTGACGCTGCACAGAACAACGGGGAGAGATGCCAGCCACAGCCCTCGGGCCTCCCCGGGGAGAACAGGAGCAACACCGGGTCCCCGCACCCCTGCGTCTCGGATGAGGAAACATGGTCAGAGAGGGGAGCAAACGCGGCCAGGCTCACACGAAGGGACAGAGGAGACCCCCAACTCCGCGCAAGCCCACCCAACTCTCCGTTCCAATTCCGGTTTGGAGCCAGGCCAGTGCTTTCTGGAGGATTCGGGGCAGAAGAAGGAGCTTGCAAGCCTCCTTTTGAGCCGTTGTTCCATTTCTCAACCTGACACCATCTTGCCTCAGCCACTGGGGAAATTTCAAACGGTGCCTGCTTGCAAGTCAAGGGGATAATGAAGAGGGTTTTGCAAGCCAGCCTCCAAGAGCCCTTGTCGTTGTCTTTAGGGGAGAGAAAGCCTGTCTGCAGGTTCCCACTGATCCTGGCCTGGCCTTACAGGGAGGAGCAGGGGCTGCGGGACAGGCATGGGGCTCCCGGCTTCCAAGGACTGGACAGGACTCCCAGGTGGGACGCATTTTCAGTGGCTGCTGAAGAGAGACCTTGCTAAGAAAGTCCCGTGGAGCGAAGACCCAAAGGAGTGGCGAGAGCTACACGCACTGTATCTGGGGAAGAGCCTCAGGGTCAAGGAAGTGGCGCCCGGGGAGGCTCCGAGGAGCAGCTTGTTGGCGGAAGGAACAGCCAGGAGCCGGGGCCTGCGGGAGTCGGGAGCCGGGTGGTGCAAGATGGGCAGAAGGCCCAGGAGGCGGAGGGCCCCGGGGGGAGGGGGGAGGCAGAGGGCCTGGGGTGGGCGGAGGGCTGGAGGCATCTGGGGTGAGGACTTCACTCCAAGCGCAAGTTAGGGAAAGTGCTGGAAGCTGTGAGCTATGGATCCACATGGCAACAGGATTGCTCTTCCCGTGGTGTCGAGAACAGTCTGCGGGGATCAGTGGGCACGAGGTGGGGGTGGGGGCAGTTGGGAGGCTATAAATTAACAACCCAGACACTTCGGTGCTTAATCAAGGAGTGTAGGTGTGCTTATGGCCCACGTGACACCTGATGTGGGTGAGGCCGTCCTCCTTCGTGTTTTAGACCTTCCATCCTGAACACGCAGCTTGAAGTTCCCGGCAGCAGGGAAATAGCCGCGGCAGGAGCCGCATCCGCTCGCCCGCGTCTCCACCTGCAAGCGGCCTCATTTCCCCCCACAGCCTGCCAGACAGACATAGTCACTGCGCATCTCCCCCAGGGCCCAGGAAGGAGCAGACGCCTGGGCCCGCCTGAGCCCTGCGTTCCCCAGCCCACAACAAAACGTGCCTGCAAAGGACCTAGCGCCCAGTGCCCGTCCACAGTGGGTACCTGTCCGTGGCAGCTCCCGTGAGATCTCTTCTGACGTCTGGTCCCTCTCAGCCCCGCGCTGTTCTGGGCCGTCCTCCCCCCTGCCGCCCACCCAAGCATCCGGTGCACACTGGACGGTAGTGTTAGTGAGTCTTAAACCCTACACAGCAGCATGCAGTTTATCAACCGCAATTATATTCCATCCGCCCACAGCCTTCAGCCCACGGTGCTGACCTTGGTGCTCTGTACACGGTCGGCACTTAATGAATATTAGGAATGCCCTCGCCGACTGAATATTTGCCAGGAGGAATCCGGAACTGAGAATAGGGTAGTGGTTGGCCGCTGGGCCCATGGTATCGGATCAAATATTGGGACTAGAATAAACATTTTCAAACACCCACAATCCCGAACACTTACGGAGAACCGTGTGCTATGCGCTCTCCTAAGGTTCGAAGGTGTTAATTGTTTATTCCTCAAGGTAAGCCACTGAGGAGAGGTTGGTGAGCGTTCCTGTTTAGGGATGAGGAGACAGGCACAGAGAGGGCGTTCGATTGCTGAAGGTCACGGAGCGAGTGGGTTGCGGAGCCCGGGTTTGGCTCAAGGGCCTGTCGCTGGCCCCTCTCTATTCCTTCCCCGCATCGCTCGGCTTCTGTCAGAGCCCTGGGAGAGAGTCCCAGGACCCGGTAAAGGGTTAGTGTGTGTCACTGTCCCAGCTCCTTTCCATTTGTGCCAGATAGCAGGCCTGCGCGGTGCCGAGGTATGTGCTGGGCACGCGCAAACTTCATACGAGACAGACGGGGCCAGTGGGTGCTGGCCCTGGAACGCGGTCACCCCTGTGGCCCTGCCACCTGCTGTCTGCTGCTCACCTTCTCACCCCAGGCCCCTTCCCCCATAGGCTGCGTTGGCCCCCTGCGCACACACCTGTGCCTCCCAGGGTGGCCACCTGGCCTTGAGGCCCTGTCCTGGACCAAACAACCCCTCAAACTCTGGTGCCTCTGTTTACCCAACATGGCAAACAGCTGCGTGGATCGCAGCAAATTGCAGAAAACCCAACAATGGGAGGTGGTGTTGGAGGATGACCTGGGCTCCCCACCCCCCACCCCAAGTTCATATGTGAAGTCCTAACCGTTACTACCTCACAATGTGACGGTGTTTAGAGATGGGTTCTTAAAAGAGGTGATTAAGGTAAGACGAGTTCACTGGGGTGAGCACTGGGGTTCACTGGGGTGACATCCAGTACGACGGATGTTCTTAGAAGGGACCAGAACAGGGGCTCCTGGGTGGCTCGGTCAGTGGAGCGTCCGACTTCGGCTCAGGTCTTGATCTCACGGCTTGTGAGTTTGAGCCCTGCATCGGGCAGTCTGCTGTCAGCACAGAGCCTTCTTCGGATCCTCTGTCCCCGTCTCTCTCTGCCCCTTTCCCACTTGGGCTCTCTCTCGCTTTTTTCTCAAATATATACACACTAAAAAAGGAGAGAGAGAGACACAAGTACCCAAACACACATGAGGGACCATTTGAGGACACGGGCAGGAGACGCCGTCTACATGCCGGGAGAGAGGCCTCAAGAGGACCAGCCCTGGGCACACCTTGACCTCAGCCTTGCAGCCTCCGGAACTCTGGGAACACACGTTCCTGTTGTGTAAGCCCCAGCCTGCGGCACATCTATGGTAACCCCGGCAAAAGGCTGGTGTGAACAAACGCGGGCGTGTTCTTACTGGAGGCAGGTTGTCCGGGGCCAGTGCAGCCTACTCGTCAGGGACCCAGAATATTTCTTTCCTTTTAGCTTTTATTTTTACGTTTGCAGATGGCTTCTGCTTTTTAGGTAGTCAGAAAAGGCAAAGGCAAAGGAGGATTTCTTCCCATGTGGCCTTCTCCCCTCATGTGAGGTTTCCCCAAGTGGAGCTGGCCAGAACTGAGTCACACAGCCACCCCCCACCGTGACGACCTGGAGAGGTCATTTCAGCTGTGCCCATTCCCTCCCCAGGTCATGTAGGGCCTCCACAAAGAGGTAGAGGGGCGGGCGAATGGGTAGCAAACAGACATACTGTGGGGTCTCCTGCACGAGCTAAGGGCACCTGTTAAAAACTAAGCCACGTGGCAAGACCTCCTCTTGGAGTTACGGTCACCTCAGCTAAAGGACCATCGGCCTGTGATGTGAACGCAAGTGTTCACATGGTAGGGCGGGGGCTCCTCGGGGAGGGCCGTCTGCCCACTCACGAGGACATCTCTTCACGGAACATTGTGACAGCAGGATCCTCCGGTTGTGCGGAATGAGGAGCCGTGTTTCTTTGCAAACGGGCAACCGAAGCCCGTGTGAGCCCCTCTCGGGACTTGCGGAGAAGAGGCCAGGCATTCATTCTGCGCTTTAGGGAACGAGAGTTAGCTCCTAGGGGGTTTTGGCCCCGCATCAATTTCCAGTTTGGTCATTTACCCTCGTGAGGTATAACCACTCATTAGGCACTAGCCCTGGTGTGACAATATCTAGCCCAGACCCCAGGGGTCCCCAGGACTAGAAAAAGCTCCTCCCTAAGCTCCAGAATCCTGCAGGGGTGATTCAGAGGAGACAGCCACTCAGCAGGTAAGAGGCATCCCCTGTGGTGCCTGCACTGGCAGGTGTCTGGGAGCCCTCGTGGCTGGTGGGGAGAGGGCCTGAGGGTAGAGGCTGGGATCCCTGCAGGCTGACCTGGAGGCCAGAGTTTGGAGAATTTCCGCTCCTTAGCACTGCCAACCCCCATCAAGCGATGTTCGCATCCCGTGAAGGGAAGTAGCAGTCTGGCCTTGATTTCCATTGTGTGATGTTCTGTTACGTCAGCCCGAGAAGACTGACACGGGGTTGGTCTTTCCCTCAAGTTCACGAAACACTAGCTAAATCACTACCATCACTGGTGCGTACAAGAACTCTCTCTTGTCTTTTACGTACGGACTGCTGACTCATTCATTCATAATTCACAGTCCATTCCCTTCCCCGCCACTGGAAGAAGCCGCATCAATGTGTTTCATGCGTATCCTCGAGGAGGCCATTAATATGGCAGAGTCCACCTTTTCTTACACTTGAATCAGAAAGTAGGATCATGTATACAGTTGGCATTCACACGGCACGGGTAGTGGCGTCCATTTACGTGCTTGCCCCAGAGCCGTGTTACTTCTACGTCCCTTGCTGCGGTGGAGTCTGAAGGGATCTGGACCGTTTGGAAATCCCCCCGATCAGATATCGATGACATCAGACCAACTGGACGGGTGAGTAAGAAGTATGTTGGAGACCTTGGTGCGTGCACTCTGTCGGTGTTAAGTCAATGACTGTCGAGGGCCTTGCTCCGTTAGTTGAATTTGGGGTGCAGTGTATGCCCTAAATCAAGGGTTTTCACTGTGAGACCATCACATTTAGGGCTAGCAAGCCTTTTCATTTTTTTATTTTTCTATTTGAGAGAGAGAGGGGGGGAGAGAGAGAGAACGAACAAGCCAGGGAGGGGCAGAGAGAGAGAGAGAGAGACGGAAAGAGAGAATCCCAAGCAGGATCCATGTTCAGCACGGACCCAGGGCTGATGCAGGGCTCAGGCTCGATCCCACAACTCTGAGATCATGACCCGAGCCGAAATCGAGAGTCAGATGCTCACCCGACTGAGCCCCGCAGGTGCCCCTGGGTCCAGATAAGACTTTGTCACAGAGGACCGTCCTATACTTTGCAGGGTGTTTACCAGCTCCCCTGGCTTCAACCCACCATGTGCCAGTGGTACCTCCTCCCCAAGCCGTGACAACCAAAAAGGTCTGCAGATGTTGTCCAACGTCCCCCGGGGGTTAACGCTGCCCCCTTGTCAAACACCATTTCCCAAATCAACTACCTTCAGGCGGTTTTGTGACCCAAAAGGCAGATTCAAGCCCAACAGGGTGGGGGCCGTAGCCCTAGGGACCATCACCCAGAGCCCAGCTCTGAGCTGTGTGCCCTGGTTCCTGGAGGGGAAGTGCTTCCATCAGGTGGCATCGGCCAGAAGCACGTGTTTTCATGGGTTGCTGTTTGCAGGGCCAGCTTCACATGTGTGCAGGTGACACATTCACACAGGGCACCGTGCTCAAAAGGGCTCTTGAGGGCTTAAAGTTCTTCTGCTGTCATCTATTTAAACATTTTTGGGGCACCTGGGGGGCTCAGTCGGTTGAGCATCCAACTTTAACTCAGGCCATGATCTCACGGTTCGTGAGTTCGAGCCCCGCATCGGGCTCTGTGCTGACAGCTCGGAGCCTGGAGCCTGCTTCCGATTCTGTGTCTCCCTCTCTCTCTGCTCCTCCCCAGCTCACGTTCTGACTCTCTGTCTCTCAAAAATCAATAAACACACAAAAAAATTTTAAGCATTTTCAGTAAGGGACCTGCATTTTCATTTTGACCGGGTCCCCCAAATTATGTAGTCATTCCTGCTGCCTGGTCACTTTGAGAGCCTCGTACCAAAAAGTTTGTCTTTTCTCTACTGGTGTCTTTGATTTGGTTTTAAGAGTATGGGAAGAGGGGTGCCTGGGTGGCTCAGTCAGTTAAGCATCTGACTTCAGTTCAGGTCTTAATCCCACAATTTGTGGGTTTGAGCCCTGCGTTGGGCTCTGTGATGACAGCTCAGAGCCTGGAGCCTTCTTTGGATTCTGTGTCCCCCCCTCTCTCTACCACTCCCCCACTTGCTCTCTGTCTCTGTCTCTCGAAAATAAATAAAACATTAAAAATTTTTTAAAAAGTATGGGAAGAGATCTCACTTTCTATTTGGCTGTGCTGATTCATGCCAAGACCTGTGGCACAAAAAGGGAAGTGGGAGATTATTGGATTTAAAGAACTCTTGTCACAGGTGGAAAATCCAAGGACCAGAAAGCAAAAGTGAGTTGTCCAAAGTCACACAGCAGAGCCAAGGATGGGGTTGCTATTGTTCAGGTTACTTATCCAGGTGAACATTTTAAACATGTGACCACGAGGCCCCTGTTCAGTGTAATCCAGTGACTGAATTGGCCAATAGCAAAGTAGGTGAGACATTATCCCAAGAAACTTAGAGACGTTATCCCAAGAAACACACACACACTCAACTAACAACACACGTGATGATATGTCCCAGGGCGATACACAGGACAGGTAAGGTTCAAATTTGGAGGCTGTCACTTAGTGCTGGATGGACTGAGCAGATTAATTCAACCTACATGAGCCTCAATTTTTTTCCCTCTTTAAATAGGACTGGTAATTGCCAGACCCACGGAATGATGATGAGAAATCAGCCCATGAAAGGGTTTTATAAAAACCGAAAGGTGGAACTTACCAGAAGGGTTCATTCTGAGAGCAGGCTGTGCGTGTCTGGGCCCAAGCAGGTGCCCCTCCCCCCAGGGGATGAACGCACCATTGGAGTCATGCTCACGGGAATGCAGGGAGGTGGTATTTTGGTCCCACTTCCGACCCAAGGGCAAGTGCTCCCATTCCTTTAAAGGTAACCATTACAAAACTAATTATGAGTTTTTAAACATCTACTTATGAGCAAGGTCCTCTTTGGAAAGTCTTAAATATTTTTAAAAGCACACGGAATCAAAATTTTCAACAATGTTTGCTGGCCCTCCTTCCCTCTTATAGGCCCACAGTGGTTTCTTTCAAAATGTCTGTGTTTCCCTTTTGTGCTTTGGTTACTGGCCCCAGATCAGTGGGGGAGGAAGGTAAATGAGACGTGGGCAGCCTGGGCACTGAAACCGCGTGTGGGGACCGGCTGCTCTGAGATGGCGACCTGGGCATCCGTCCCTTGGCAGTCACTGCTTACTTGGTCTGATCTCAAGAGAGTAGTTTTCTCTCCGCTTCTTGGGAAACTTTTGTTTATTCTATTTTCAAAATCCCAGCCATAAAGAAGTTACAGTTTTGGCAGTGGGAACAGACACCTTCCAGGCCATTTGGCTCTTTGTGGCCTCATTTAATTAACTGACCGTCTGTGCAGCCTTGATACATGAGGCACAGACATCAGGGGCTGGGCGGCTTAGGAGAAGAAATGGAAGGAGTGACTCAGGTTGGCGGGTGTTTCCACCTCCTTTGTTGATGGATCGATAACATCTCCACACCATGTGCAGGTGTGATGCCTCACGTCCCTTCCCTTGTCCTTCCCAGAGCACTCACGCTGTACCTGCGGGAGCCCCGGGAGCTGAGTGTCGGCCTGGCTGTGCCTCTTATGAGATTCCTGACAATCCATGCATCTTCTTGCCTCTTTGGCCTCAGCTTCATAGATGTAGCAGGACGGAGCGGAGCTCTGCGATCTATAAACCTCCCTCCAACTCTTCCTTTCAGGACCAGGTGCCAGAGAGGATCTTTTTTGTTCTGTTTTGTTTTGTTTTTAATGTTTATTTATTTTTGAGACAGAGAGAGAGAGAGAGAGAGAGAGAGGCAGAGAGAGAGGAGGACAGAGGGTCTGAAGCGGGCTCTGCATGGACAGCAGTGAGCCTGATGTGGGGCTCGAACTCATGAACCATGAGATCATGATCTGAGCTGAAGTCGGATGCTCAACTGACTGAGTCACCCAGGTGCCCTGGTAGCAGAGGGGATCCTAATCCATGCCAGGCCCTGGGCTTGATGCCGGGAAACCTCCACCCTGGAACTTACCGTATCAACGGGGAGACAGAATATGCAGGGGTAGGTAAGCAGGTGTGAACAGCACAGCTCCAGGGTGTGACATGTGCTCCGAGTGAAGTGAACGGACAAGAGCCCAGGAATGCATACCTCATCTGGCTCTCCTTGCCCCTCTTGGCTCCTTCCCGTGAAGCCAGGGGCCATGGAGCCAGTGGCTCAGTTCACATCCGTGGGTTTGTTGGACAGAGCGCAGAATGGAAGAGGGATGGAGAACAGGCCTGGAGGGGAAAAGCTCACATCTTTCGTGTCCTCAAAAGAATTTGAAATGATGTGAAGTTCTAAACAACTCATTCGAAGGGGAAATTGGAGTGAACAATCGTCAATATTCTGTACATTGATAATAATGAAATTATTGCGTACCAGACCATGGTGTTTTATGTTGGGGAAAAAGACAGCCTTACAACTGGGGAGTTGAGCTTCAGGCAGTTTGGGAAAGGCCAAGACAACTCTCCCCTGCTTCCTCTTAATATATAGCAAAAATCTACATATAAGACGAGAATGTAGTGACTTAGAAAGCAAAAATAGAACAGGGCAATATTTGCTTCTTTGAGGTGTCAGTAATTTGGACAACATCTAATAATGCTGACCAAGAAAAAATAATAACCAGTAAACATTAACGATAGGAATGAAAATTGAACATAACTACAAATGTCAAACATTAAAGATAACTGTGTCAAATGCAGTATGTCGATAAATATAGACAAAATGAAAAATATATATAATTTATATACAAACACATACAAATATATATAATTCCATTTTGATACAAATGCTTCCAGAGAACACAACTCATCCCCGGCTCATTTGTGAGGCATCGGAATGTAACATCAATACCCAAACCAAGTAAGGGTGATTTACAAGAAATATAGATCCAAAAATCCTAACCAAGATATTAGCAAACTGAATCTAGACAAGGAAGTTGTGCAGACAAAAGCTAAGTACTCTGTCCAAGTGGATCGGAGGTGGCTGAACCAGGACTGGACTCCAGAGAGAGGGTCCTGCTTGACAGTGTTTAACAGGATAGTGTTGAGAGATCTGGACCGTGGCAAATCAAGAAAAATCAATGTATTCTCCATATGTAGATGGGACTTTGAGTACCTTCGTTGCTCTTCCATTATTGGTTCTCCAACAGCCCTTTTGTTGACTGAGGTAGGGTGACCAACTCATCTCGGTGAGACTTCTCCTATTTAGAACTACAAGTCTTGGAGCGCCTGGGTGGCTCAGTCGGTTGAGTGTCCGACTTCAGCTCAGGTCATGATCTCACGGTTTTGTGAGTTCGGGCCCCACATCAGGCTCTGTGCTGTCAGCGAGAAGCCTGCTTCAGATTCTCTGTCTCCCTCTCTCTCTGCCCCTCCCCTGCTTTCACTCTCTCTTTCTCTCTCAAAAATAATGAATAAACATAGAAAAAAAAAAAAAGAACTACAAGTCTCACTTCCTGGGTAATCCCCTCCATCCTGGGCAAATCAGGACCATCTGTCATCCTGAATGCTGGCAACCTGGTGTTCTTTATTTTCCTGATCACTCCCTCCGGCAAAGAGAATGGAGTGTGGCAGAAAACTCAGTTTGCTTACTGACAGCAGAAGACAGAGATGCAGAGATGATTAGAGAGCTAACGGATCATAAACTGTCCAGAACGTGGAGTCTGTTGAGCCCTTCCTGGTGCCGGAACTTGATGCAAGCCCTCACTATCCGTGCCAATTATCATGACAACGACCCATCAAGATATGTCTTATCGCCCCTATTTTGAATGGAAAAAGAACAAAGCTAAACGGGCACGAGGCAACAAGAAAGAAAGCGTGAATGAGTTAATCAATTAATAAAGTAATAACTTCATTGCTTCCATTAAAGTGACATCCTTGATTAATATGGTGGCACCTGGCCTTCCCCCTGCTCACAGAGCCCGCTGGAGCTTGACCAAGGAGCCCCAGGTGCCCACGGCACGGCACAGGCTCCCTCCCTGGGCCCGGCTGTCACCTGAGGCCCTCCCCACAACTTCCCTCTGCTCTCTCCTGAAGCGGGCAGGTGGCCTGGCCTGGTGCTGGTGGCAAGTCAACAGAGAACAATTCCTTCTCCTTGGACAGAAGAGAGGTTGGCCGAGCAGCTCTGGGGGAGCTCCAAGAATACCTGGGACACCTGGCATCAGGGCTTCCGCACTGCAGACTACAGCTCGCATTCAGAGCCCTCACAAATACTATTTCTAGAAGCACCAGGCTTGGAATTTTCCAAGCTCGTCAGAACTCCTTGGAAACTCGGAATGGTGTTCTCGGAACACTGCAGGGCACAGAGCAGACGTTTAATGGAATTCAGAGCTTTCTGGCTCTGAAGACTTTGCTTTCCTAACAAGCTGGTCATTCATTTCTTTCTGCTTCTAGAGGGGGAGCACCCTCAGACTAGGGGCTGTCATCTTAGCATCTCTATATTCTCTGGGCCCAGCACAGTGGCGGGCACCCAGGGATGCTCAGGACATGCCCTTTTCCCGTCCCCTCCTGGTGTCACTGGCTGCTCTGGCCTGGTGAGCAGCCTCCACACAGTGAGAGTGAGGCATATACTTGAACTGTCTATGCAAGCATAGACCCTAGTCCACACTGCTAGCCTGGGGTCATGGAGACTGAGGAGCATAGACTTTAGAGCCAAATGGATGTGGGTTCAGTTTCTAGGGACTCATTCCTGAGCCTAATATTTTTATCTGCGATGCAGGGGTTACCTAGCTCAAGATGTTTACGGCTACAGACCATGTTGACTCAAACTGTTACGCAAAGAAGTAATTAAAAAAATTTCAAAGAAGTCTGGACTTCAATCACTCTTTCTTAAACTGCAGAACTTGTCAGAGTTTCTCATAGTCCACTGGATATCGTAAGTCTCCAAGAGAAGTCTATGTGAGCCCCAAATGCCAAATGGACCGGGTCATTTTGTCAAGGAGCATCTTGAAGGTCTAGGGTTCTTGGAACCCACTTTGGGAAACACTGACAAAGCCTGTGGAGAGCAATAAAATGGGTATCAGCTGTCAGTAAACTTTTCATAATTGTTACTGTTGCTTTATTACTTATTTATCAGTTGAAATAATACAAGGGACCTGGATCTGAACAAGCCCAAGATCATGTTTCAAAATTCACAAACGATTTTCTGAATAGAATTTCATGCTGGATTCGCCCAGGCCCATCTCCTGTGAGTTTCGCCAGCTTTAAAACATACACATTGAAAGCA
This sequence comes from Lynx canadensis, assembly GCF_007474595.2. Lineage (NCBI taxonomy): Eukaryota > Metazoa > Chordata > Mammalia > Carnivora > Felidae > Lynx > Lynx canadensis. The sequence goes on from NC_044320.2 coordinate 4,140,649, forward strand.
GACAAATCCCTTCTCTCCTTGCTAATTAGGATGACGGATCGTAGAGCAGGGATCATCCCATGTCACAGTAGAGATGATGCCATGGCTTTTAATTAACCATACAGGGATTTGAGTGACGTGAGAAAAGCAGTGACAGTCCTCCAAATGCACACGTGCTTACTCACACCCCAGACACACCAAGTCTTCAAGGACCAGTGACAAGGGAACAGTGGATGCCAACACCACTTAGCATTTTCAATTGCCCCTCTTTCCACAAGATGAGGTAGAGAAATGCAGACCGAGAAGAAGAGGCAGATTCACACCGCTGGCCTTTCTCGAAGACTTCTTGGGGGTACGTTCTTATTCCTTAGACACTTTCAGTCTCATTGTCACCTAAGTGGTGAATGGTTTTCCATTATTTCCAAGCACATTCTTGTACGTAGTGAGTACTGCTGGCCTTTAAGCCTGGCACACATCCCCAGGCTGGGACTCCACTTCTGGGTTCTTATGTAGGGTCTGCTGTTGACTTGCTGGGGCATTTGTGAAGTTTCCTTCACCGTCCACCCTCCCTTTCTATGAGGCTGGATCCATTCTGCCGTGAGTGCCTTTGGGCTATGGCTGGCCTTGACTGCTTTATCCCAATTCAGCAAACATTTGGTGATCACCTGCTAGTTCCTGGGCCCTGGTTGTATGTAGGAGCCCAAACTCACTTCTAATCTCAAGGCCAAATAGTCTAGTTGGGTAGAGAAACACGGACACACAAAAAATAATGCATATACTGTGTAACTCAAGGGGGCCTGGAGTGGCCTAGTGCCAACCACTGGGCTTCTGCCTGCTGAAAGAGCCACCTATGGCTGCCCACCACCCTCCCTCCCCTTCCCCCCCCCCAGCCTCCCCAAGGGTCAGGCCCCTGTGACCCTACATTTCAGGCTGCAGATCACAGGACATGGCTAAGGAGGAGAGAAACTGCCAGTCTGGACTGTTGTGGGGCTCGACTTTACTGGGACTGACGGCCATTCACAGACACCCACATGGAGGCTCAGAGAAGTCAAAGTTTTGTCTGTTGTCACTCGGCTAAGAAGTGGCAGTCTGTTGTCTCATCTCCTCTGTGAGGGGTGGGGCTGGTGCTTGGTTCAGGTCTCCTTCATGTGGGAGGTGCCCCCAGCCTCCACAACGGCTACTCAGCGTCCCCTTCTAACATTGTCCTTGTGCTCCCTCCCTGGGGACAGCCTGCAGCCAATGACTGGCCGATAAAGGAGCACAGATGGCCAGCCCCCTGCCTGCCGGAGGAGCGGGGAAGCAGCTCTGTGGAGACCCTCCCCACCTGTGATCTGGCTCAACGGAGGCCCCTCCCCTTCTCTGCCTCCCTTACTTCCTGTGGGTCACGCCCTCAATGAGTCAGGTGAATCCCACCCCTGTCTCAGGCTCTGCTCTCAGGGCCTGACCTAAGATATTCTCCAAAACCCAGACCCCTGTCCATGCCATGTTCAGGATTACCACCAGCCTTTCTCTGTCCTGACGTGTGTCCTGGGATGCTGGCTGGTAACAGTGAAATATGTCATAAAGTGTCACTGCCTCCTGTCTTCCAGGCTGTTTGGCCAATGGCTGGCTTGAGGTGAGGGGTAGAGGAGAGAAAGGTTGGGGTATCTGCTCATCTGCTCCTGCCCTGCCTTGCTGCCCAGTCACGACCTGTACCCATCTCTGCAGGGCTCCGGCTTTGAACCCAGCTCCTAACACCAAGTCTTCCCCTCTCCTCTTCTCTAGGGGTGGCCATGTCTCCCCCACCGACTGCTACTGGTCCCAACTGGTCCCGACTGCTACTGATCCTTTGTTAGGGTCCCTTCCGGCAAGAGTCCCTTTGTTCCTAGTCTCTGCGACGTTCCTGGCTGAGGGGGACATCTCTTTTCTGCCGGGCACCTGACTGCCTCAGCTTTCATCTGACAGGTGGATTCAGATTGATTGCCAGTGGCTGCCTGCGGTGGGGTGTTTTGAAGGATTTGGGTGTTTCCCCAGCAGGGAGAGTGCTGTGATCTATTAGTGATGCCTGTCAGTGTGCAGCAGGGGAGGGTGACATCAGTGCTACCCGTTGGCGGTCCCTGAACTACAGGCTCAGTCCCTGAACTCCCTTCCAGCTCAGACTTCTAGACCCATTTATGGACAAAGGGATGAGCTTGCCTGACCAGAGCAGCCTACAGAAGATGCTGACCAACAGGCTGGCGGCTTATGGTCACGGAAACCCGTGGTGCTGTGGGAAATACCTGTTCTGTGTGGCCGGTTCACCTTGACCTTGTAGTTTATGGACTCTGAGGTGCTGGTGTCAGTGGTGGACCGCCAGGGGGCGGCCTTTCATAGGCTGCTGACCAGCAGGTGAAAAAACAAAAAAACAAAAACAAAAACAAAAAAAAAAACAAACCAACCAGGTGGTCCACTGAATGCAAACCCTTCCCGATACAGGTGAAGCTACGTGATGTCATCACAAAGGCAACATTGGAGCCAGGAGCTTGTTTTCAGTTCTTTCCTCTGCCCCCATTATCTCTCATAAATTCATATTTTCATCTAAAACATTATTGGATCAGCTATTCTAGGCTGAATTCTGTGGTACGTTCTGAGGGGGAATAAGAATAACCCCACAGCCCTAAGCCTATGAGGGCAGGTGGAGCGCTCATCACACGGGGTCCATTACTGAATTTGATCTCAGTTATGGAAGTGGAGGGGCTCTCGGGTGGCTCAATCACTTAAGTGTCCGACTTCAGCCCACGTCACGATGTCACGGCTGCTGAGTTTAAGCCCCACATCGGGCTGTCTGCTGTTAGTGCCGAGCCCGCTTCAGCTCCTCTCTCCTCACCCCTCTCTGTCCTCCCCCCATTCCCGTCCCTTCCCTTCTCGCTCTCTCAAAAATAAATAAATAAATAAAGGAGATTTAGTTAAAAAAATAACATAAAGTATGGAGGTGGAGAATGGGGTGGTTATTATTTTAGACGGGGGACATTTCCCCCGCGGAAGACCTGAGCTACGCGAGCTATGTGTAGGGGTGAGTCGGGTTAGGGGCTGGTGGGTTGCTGGTCCAGGCAGTGGGAGCCAGAGCCAGAAAGACCCCGGGCCGGAAAGATGAAGGGATTGGAAACCAGGCCGGAGCATTTGGACTCCACTGGGGCCGAGCAGATCGGTGAGGAGGAAAAGCAGAGGGAGGCAGGTGCATCGGGCCGGCTGGGGCCGGAACACATGCATGCGGGGGGGCTGACCTGGTGCGTCCAGCAAGTGCTCCCTGAAGCTGGGGGTTGCTGAGCAGGAGACACAGTCTCTGTGCGTGATGACGGCACCGCGTGTGTCCCAGGCTGTGTGAGGCTCAGTGGGGTTCTGCGTGGGAGCGTGTTCTGTAAGCTCAGGGGCAGAGGTCATGCTGTCAGGGAGCCAGCGCTGGAGCCGTTAGTCTCCTGAGTGGCAGCAGGCGAGGTCCCGCTGATGCCCACCCAAGTTCCCTCAGCCCTGCAGGGCCAGACCTCCCGCAATCCGTCCAGAAGTGCGTTTCCCCCCTCCCTCCCCTCCCCACATGCATCCACCTTTTGACTTCATGGCTCGGGCTTTTCCAAGCCCCCTGTGTCTCCCTTTCCTCCTCAACCCATCCCCGGAAATGGCTTTAAAAACTCCCTTTGGGGTCTCTCTGACCTGTCTCCTCAGGACCTTGTAGGCTCTGTCTGCCCCAGATACCCAACACTTAACAACTCTGTCTGTGGCGACTGGAGGCCACTTAGGAGGGACAGCAGGTGCTGCAGCCACGGGGACGTCCCATCCAGGCTCCCAGGCTCTCCTCTGGATGTCCTTGCCTTCTCCTTTACCCTCCAAACTTCTATTTGCTCTTCAGAACTCAGTGGACTGACCTTCTCTGAACCCCCAGGACAACCGACCTGCCCCTCTCTGCACTCCCAGAGCTCCTGTCCCCACGTTCAGTGGAACAGCAGGTGGCTGTGGGGCTGGCTTCTCCCTGGCCGGGTCAGCTGCCCGAGGGCTGGAAGTGTCTTGTCCAGGGCCCAGCACGGGGCTTGCGCTTGGTGGGGCATCAGCAAAAGCCCATCCGGATATGAATGTGTGAGTCAATGAATAAAAGAACACAAGTCTACGGGGACATTGCTCCCAAAAATGCATGTGGAGAGAAGCCCCCTTGCCCCCTGCCAAAGTGTGGTGTGCTGAGGGATGAGCCCATACATTCTAGGAAACGCCTCTCAGGCTGCAGAGAATCATAAACAGATAAAAATTCCATTTTGTCTTCAGCTCTGTGTTCCTTTGTGAGGCGTCCACAGAGAATCAGCCCAGATTCCAATTAGCGGCCCAGGGCCCAGGACCTGGAGGGTGGCTCTGTCCCCTCCCATTGTGAGCAAGTGAACCAGTAATAAATCCCCAATTAACAAGAGGGAACATTGATTGAACTTTTTTCCCCCTTGTCCTCCACTTTTGTTTGGTGCTCCCTGTAAACAGGCTGTGTGGCTGGCGTTCAAGAGGAAAGAAAATTGAATTTAAAGTTATTTTAAGCTTGCCATGATTAATGTCTTGCCAGGTAAGCCATGAAAAGGGATATCAAAAGACCAGAAAAATAATTCTACTCTTAAAGCAGCAAAAGCGATCTTCCTGTCTGCATATGTATGTATCACAGAGACCCCTCCCTGTCTCAGCTCGGGCTGCCGTAGCTGGGACACCACAGGCTGGGCAGCTCACACGACAAATATTTGTTTCTCACGGCTCTAGAGTGTAGGGACTCTGAGGTCAAGGTGGTGGCAGATTTGGGGTGTAGAGAGGGCTGCCTTCCTGGCTTACAGACAGCAGCCTTCTGGCTGTGTGTTCACGTGGCCTTTCCTCAGTGTGTGCTCATGGAAAGAGCTCTTTCTTCTTTTTCTTATAAAGGCACTAATCCCATCATGGGGCTCCCATGGCCTCATCTGAAAGTAATGATCACCCAAAGGCTGCACCTCCAACTACCATCCACCACACTGGGGGCTTGGGCTTCAACATAGGAGTTTTGGAGGGACACAGCCATTCAGCCCAGACAATCCCTTCACAGTAGACAGGTATGAAAACATAAGCCCTCCCAGCAGCTGGTAGCACAGTATCTCGACACACCTACGTGATGGGTTCAGATCCAACGTACCCATGAAGAGCACAAAACGCATGTGGGTACATCCTATCCTGAGGGCACACGGCACCTAGACGCATTCTACAGACACGTGGCAATAAACGTCACGGTCAAAAGTCAGGTCAACTTTGCGACCCTAGAAGCCAGGTTAGGATGGTTACCTTCGCCAAACCCACCGTCCTTGTTTTCAAAATGGTGTTGCCAATCCTAGATTTGGTAGGATTTCATGATACGTTATACGTGAAACATTAGCATGGAAGCTGGTGCTACTGCATACGTTCACACACTGTAAAGGACACACACTATAAAGGACACGCACTATAAAGGACACGCACTATAAAGACATATATTTCCTCCTTGCATATAAAAGTAAAGATTGAGTTATCCTGTGTGTATGTGTGTAATAATAACCATATATATATATGTATGTATATATATATGACCTGACATATATATAACCTGAGTTAGAATACTGCTTTCAATAGTATTTCCTCAAGTATGATGTTTGTTACCCATTTCATCATGATTCAAAACCAAGGTTGGGATTTGGACTTGGGTCTGGATCCACATCATGTCTTTGCAGTTTTGCAAGATATTTAGCCTCCCTGAGCTTCCGCCTCCTCCTCTGTAAGGTGGGAAACGGACTTGCCTTAGAGAACTCAGAGAAGAAACCAGATAGTTTATGAGTTTGTTCATTCCACAAGCATTGCCTTGGTCCCCGAGCCCCAGGGGGAAGAGGATGGAGGAAAAGTACTATGGAGTTCCAGCTCCCAGGACCCCCACCCCACCCGGGGCAAAGCAGGCTTGGGAAAAAAACCATCCACTGCAGCCTACGGCAGGTGCAGGGGTGACCAAGAGAGGGGCCAGCAGTTTATGCTGAGTCACATGATGGACAAGGGGTCCACGGGAGGAAGGCCAGCCCAGCAGATTCCCTCTTACAGAGGCTCTTCCCTAGCAGTTCTTAAAGCCTCCTGACTCCCGGTGTCCCTTGTCTACAACATTAGGGAAGATGTTAAGAGCGACCCCGTTGGTGGCAGGACATCCTCATCGTTTGACCACCATGTCTCCTGCATCCCTGCAAGAGCGCCTCCTGGCCCCTGCCGCACCTTGTCCGGCAGCCGGAGCAATTTTCATAACATGTAGATCTGGAATCCTGTAACTTCTCCTGATCTCCCCTGGAGAGTCTTGCCTCTCTCACGGTGGAAGCTGGTTTTCTTTCCCTCGGGCTGCCCCACACCCCCTCCTCTCCTGCTGTCTCCTGCTGTCTAGCCTTGCTCGTTTAGCTCCAGCTACACCAGCCTCCTTCTCGTTCCCAGAATAAAGCTGGACTCACTGCCTCCCTGGGGGTGTCTCCGTCCCCTCTCCTGCTGTGTCCTCCACCCAAAGCACCCCTTCTCCCGAGTCCACAGAGCTGGTTTTCTCTCTTAAGTCTTTCTGAGTGCAGAGAGTACCTGCGGCAGTTCCTGTTCCCTGAGGAAGACATTGAGAGGGGGTGCTCACTCAGGAGTGGGGGCTGGAGCCTGCTTTCAGGGGTGAGGGAAGGTGGGTTGGCAGAACCCAGAGTGGCAGCCAGGATGGTCCTTCCAGTTAGAGGTTTGGGGCCAGGTCTTTGGACCCCAGCACCGACGAGTCACCGGGGAGGGTGGATGTCTTGGGGGAGGCAGCTCTCTCTGGGTGAGGAGGAGCAAATGTTCCATGAGCCCCATGAGACTGGTTCCGGCTGAGGGCACCCCAGTCCCCACGTGAGTCAGTTTCGATGGTGATGATCTGTTCCCCCCCCCCCCCCCCCCCCCCCCCCAGGGAGGAAGGGGTCCAGCACAGCTTCACTTGGCACTGAGCAGGTAGTCGATCTCTGAAAAATGGTTCCGTATTAGAGGCTCAGTGCTAATCTTGGTTGTTGACAGGATGCACATTTGTGGCTGCAGAATCCAGGGCACCCTTGATGAGAGGAACCCAGGCTTTACCTTCCATCCCTGCCACCACGGTTACCATGGTTACCGTGGTTCCATTTATGGGAAATTCTGGCCACATGGTCAGTTGGTGCTCTGTGATCAGGTGTTCCTTCTCAACCAGGACCAACTTGCACCCTGGTAGGTATTTATTGGCATGGCCTTGCTCCAGATACTCGGGTCCACTTTGGGATTCTCCTTATTAGGGCTTGCCAAAACCCTCCTGTGGCATCTTTTCCTACCACAGACACTTCTACTACCCTAGGGCCTGTCACTTCCCAGGGCTCAAGTGGCAGTGTACTGGCAGCGTAGCCTGAACCTTGTTCCGATCCCACTCAAAGCTGGCAGCCTCTGTGTCACATAGTAAATAAATTGGAACAGAATTCCAATGTGCAGAATATGTACTTCCTCTAGAACCTGGTGAAAGCTGTCAGATACGGTGCCTCCTTCTTACTGGGAGGAGGGAGGTGTGAATGCAATAATTGGGCATTTTTCTTTGGTGGGAAAGTCCCAGAATACCCCAGACCACTGAATCCTTAAAATCTTAATATGGTTTATTCCCACCCTTTGGAGCACAGGTTTCTTTTTTTTTTTTTTTTTTTTTTTTTAACGTTTATTTATTATTGAGAGACAGAGAGAGACAGAGCATGAGCACGGGAGGGGCCGAGAGAGGGGGAGACACAGAATCCAAAGCAGGCTCTGAGGTGTCAGCACAGAGCCCGACGCAGGGCTTGAACCCACGAACTGCGAGATCATGACCTGAGCCGAAGTTGGACGCCTAACTGACTGAGCCACCCAGGCGCCCCTGGAGCACAGGTTTCTTACAGACATCTTATTCAACATTCTTGCTGTATCTTGTGCATCTCTCCCAATTAGCAAGATGCCACTGATGTGTTAAAGCAATGTGGTGACATGTGGAATGTCCAAACAATCTGGGTCCCTTCAGACTCTGATATTTTCGGGAGGAGAAGGTTAATAGAGCCCTGGGCAAGATTGCAATCGTACACAGGTGTCCTGAGATGAGAAAGAAGTGATTTGAGGTGTCCTTCCTGCTGGGACCAGGGAAAGAGTGGCACAAAATCAATGGCTGCCCCATGAGCCTGGAGCGCCATTAGGGACTGAAAAGGCGAACCATAGAATAGGAGAAGATATTTGTAAAGCATTCATCTAACAAAGGACTCATATCTGGCATATTAAAAAAATACCTAAAAATCAATAAAAGTAGATATGGAATCTCACAGAAACCCCAAACAAAGGCTTGAGCAGAGACATCGCAGATGTACCATAAATACAAGAGAAGATGGTCAACTTTATAGTCATGAAGGAAATAAAAATCAGAGACACTACGAGATAATGCCAAACATGAAGGACTATGAAACCAGTAAGGGCTACACTGATAAACACTGGCTATACCAGGTGTTGGTAAAGATGCTGAGCAATGGAACTTACACATTTTTGTTGTGGGGACTCATCAGTTCAATGGTTTTTTACACCAGCATGCTCTAAGACTCCACAATTCCATCCTCCTGTATCTCCCTGAAAGAGTTGCGCACATATATTCATCAATTCATACTAACACGCACGTTCAGAGCAGCAATTTCGTAATCACCCAAAACTGGAAACCACCCAGATGTCTGTCTACAGTAGGGTAAATAAATAAGGTGGTATGTTCAGTTAGTAAATACACTAACAATGAGAAGGCATGAACTGCAACTATAGACAGTACTGTGGGTGAATTTCACAAACTATTTTGAGGGGGGAAACATACAAAAGAGGACATACTCTATAATTCTATTTGAATGAAATTTTTAAAAATATGCAAAACTCACATATGGTGTTTGAGATTAGCCATGTGGTCACTCTTGGGGAATAAGCAGTGATTGGAAGGGGGCATGAAGCTTATTTAGATTCTGCTAATGATCTATTTCTTTATTTGGTTATTAGTAACGTAAGTGTCTGGTTTGAAAAAAAAAACTTTGTTGAGCTTGATAATGTTCGCTTTTTTACATGTATGTTGTACTCTGATAAAATCTACTGTGAACAAGTGAACTTCTTCATAATATTATCATGTACTCCCCTGCTCAAAACTTTCAGTGACTTTGTCTTGCACCCCAAAGGAATATCTGAACCCACTGGCCAATCCTCATCAGCTTTTAGAACTTGGTCCAGCCTGTTTCTGCAGAAGGCGCGATGATGAGAGGGGTCAGGCCTGGAACACAATGCCTGAGGTAGTACTTGGGACATTTCGTACCGTGTTCCCTCTACTTGGAATTCTCCCACCCTCATCTCAAAATGCAAACCTCGAGAAAGAATATTTCCATTTGACAAAGAGTTCATAGAGGTTAAGTGATTTGTGCAAGATCACATGGTTTGTCGGTGGCAGAATTCAACCTTGAACCCTCACCCTGGGTATTCTAGTCCAGGGCTCACATCAGTTTCTTGGAAGGAAAAGACAAGTCTAACTTGTTTTGTAAATTTTCTTGTGGCTTGAAAGGCTTAGGAAGAATTTTGATGAATTGAATGGCTTTTTGGAAGTGATGTGCCTCCTGGATGAGCTTTCAGTTCCATTTTGGGGACGACACAGAAACACTCAAAATAAAATAACAGAGGTATGTTTCAGTGTCAGGTGAAGAGCATTTGCGAAGCGTGATTAATTACCAAGTGGCCAATGCAGACGATGTTGGAGTTGGAGTTGGAGTTGGAGAGGTCTTTATGGGCTGGGCCTTGCAGGGAAGGTTCTGGAAGGGACTGGAGCACTAAGATGCATGGCTGGGGAGGATTTGGAAAGCCACATATGGGGGAACCGTTTCCACCTGGAGCAGTTGAAGAGCATGATCCACATACTCGCAGGGGTGTGTTGTTGGAACAGAAATGAGTTTGCTGAGGCTAGTATTTACCAGGAGTGAATGGGTAATGTGAAGGGGCAGCAGGGGGAGGTGTAGGTTTTGGAGAAACTTGGATGCTAGATGAAGAACTCTAATTGTATTGCTGATTTAGAATTGCTTTGTTTCGTGTTTCTTAAATGCAACTTGAAACAGGATGGCCAGATGACAAATCCTGGTTTGGGTATCAGTGGTAGAGTGGAAACGAACTCTGCTGAAGTACTTTTATTTGGAATCCCATCTAGACCTTCCCCTGAGGCATAAAACAACAACCACCTATGGTTGATGAGGACATACAATGTGCATGGACACAGTGCTTCCTAGCTTACTACTTTTTAACCCTTGTTATATCTCTATGAGATTACGGAGCATAGAATGAAGAGAATTGAATGGACTTTGGAGCCTGGCTCCTGGGGTCAAATCCTGGATCTGGCACTTCCTGACATTGCCGGTGGCTGTGTTCTGAATCCACTTCTTTGTGCTGAGGCCACATTTCCCCTGAGCCTCTCGCAGCCAACTACTGAATGAGTGTTGCAGGGATTCGGTGCAGGCAGGCTCTTCTGCAGGTGGAGCCATTTCTCCCTTGGGCCGTGTTGGCTGGAGAGCTCCTGCCGTCTGGCCTCACGTTTCTCCTTACTGTAGTGCCTTCTGGGACTCCTCCCATTCCAGAAGCTGGGGCAGGGGACAAGTGGACCCGTGCAATTTTTAACAACAAAATCCAAGAGAGGGACTAAAAGAAGATCTAAATAGATGAGAGATATACCATACTCACAACTGGAAAACTCAGTGTTGTCAATGTCCAGGTTGACCTAGAGATTCAATGCAATACCAGGCAAAATCACAAATTATGTGAAAATGCAAAGGACTTTTTTATAAACCAAGACAAGCTTGAAGGACAATACAGTGGAGGGACTTATTCTACATTATTGAAAGGCTTCTTTTAAGTCCATAGTAGTAAAGACAGTGTGATCTTGGCACAAGGATAATTAAACATACAAATGGAAAAGAAAGGAGTGTCTAGAGATAGAACCAGGACTTACTAGAAAGTCACTCCAGTATTTTGGTGGACACAATTATTTCTTTCAGCAAATAATACTGGAGCAACTGGGTATCCATATGGAAAATAGAAACTCTGGACTCTTACCCGCCACCATACATGAAGATAATTTGAAATATATCATAAACCTACATGTAAGATGTAAAACATCAAAGCTTTCAGAATAAAACAGGAGACAATATCTTCATAACTTTTGGGTTTCTTGAGCAGGATGCAATAAGGCATTAACCAAAAATAAAATTATAAATATGTACCTATAAAGCATATATATTGTGGGACCCAAGGAATTTCACAAAAATCCCCTACCCCTGGACAAGCAGAGCAAGACTAACTCCGTTTTGTGCTACACCCACCACCTCATGTATAACCCCCACATGACCTGCTTATTGCTTAAGACGCTCCCCCACCCTAGTCAAGCCACTGAGCACACCCTTACTGGAAACCAGCTCATATAGGAATGCGGAACCCCTAACCGCCAAAGAATGTAAACCCCGCCTTTTGCCCGCCAAACTTGCACGCCAATTCTGACCAGAGTGATAGGCTAGTTCAAACAGTTACTATAGGGTAAATTGTAATTCAATTGGCCACCTGCGTGCGGACTGACGTGACTATGCAACTTTCTGTGTGTGTTACAATCTCATTGGCCACTGGCCCCTATAAAACTGCTACGCCTCTTAACCTAGGGGTCCAAGTCCCTGCTCCGCTGTGTCGGGTATACTTGGGCCCAAGCTCGAGCTTGCAAATAAATCCTCATGCGTTTGCATCGGTATCGGCTCCTTGGTGGTCTCTTGGATTCGAAATCGGGGGCATTACAATATGTATATAGTGTATACACATATATAGTGTAATTAAAATTAAGAACTTCTGTTCACCAAAAGACATCTCTAAATGAGAGAAAAAGATAAGCCATAGATCAAGAGAAGACTTTCATAGTACATGTATCTGACAGGAAGCTTGTATTTCAAATAAATAATGGGTACAAATTAATAAGAAAGACAGCAATGAAAAATAGGCAGAGACTTGAATTAGTATTTCACAGAACAGGGTCTCCAAATGACCAATAAGATCACAAAATGTCAAACACCATTATTTTTCAGGTAAACGTAAGTTAAAACTACAATGCCAACTAGATCATCTAAAATGTACTCGAAAAAATTCTGATAGTGCCAGTTGTCGGTGAGGATTTGAAACACCTGGAACATTCATACATTGCTGATGCAGTGTGAGTTCGTAAAATCATTTTGGACAACGCCATGGCATTACCTATTAAATTTAACTATGTACCAGCCCTATGATTTAAAAATATTACTCCTAGGTGTACACATAAGAAAAATAAATGAGTATGTTCGTGTAAGAAGAAATGTGTAAGAATGTTCATGCAGCTTTATTCATAGCAGCACAAAATTGGAAGCAAGGGAGACGTCCATCCATAATAGAATGGAAAAATCAATGGTGGTGTGTTTATGCATCAGAAAACCAAACAGAGGGGCTGAGAGCTGGAGCCTTGCCTGGCGCTGGGTGCTGGGCAGCAGTTTCTCCCTGAAGGCTCAGCTGGTACAGTCCCATGCAACCACAGGACACAGATCATCCCAGTCCCTGGAGACTAGGATACATGTTTTGTGGAAAGGAAGGGAAGACCTATCACAACTGCTCTGGATTCATGGCCCTACTACACGCTTGTCCATGCACTGTGGACGTACATAGGGAAGGGGTGCAAGCAGAAAATCTGGACACATGCAGGTAATTCCTTCCTTCTTTCTTCCTCTCTTCCTCCCTTTTGCCCCCTTCCTGTCTACCTTCTCCTTCCTTCCACTCTTGCTCTTTCCTCCCTCCCTCCCATTGTCCCTTCCTTGAAAGGAACCAACACAAAGGTTAGAGATCCCAGGAAGAAGGCTAGGTAGGAGCAGAGATCGCTATGTGGTGGAAACATTGCAGAAAACAAACCACACTGACTGTACACGTTCCTGACAGCCCACTCCCAGGCTGTCCAGGGAGGTAGGTGGCTCTGTGGCTGCATGTCCCGGGGCCCAGGAAGATGACAAAGCTCTTTGAAGAGGTGATGGATTTGAATAATGTCTCATCTAAATGCGGGCAACAGCACAGGGGATAATTATCTACCACCTGAGCACTCTTCAGCCCCCAGGCCTTGGAGCTTGGAAGTGCCAGGTGGAGGTGAGAAGGTTTCCAGGCCTGACAGCCTGCATGTGGCTCTGGATGGATCCCTGAGTGGCCAGTCCAGAGCTGGTGTCTGGAACTCAGCTTGAAAACTTTTTTGGATGCATGTCAGAGTGAGGGATGGCCCATATAGCTGCCAACTCTGCCCATTAGACTGGACACGTACAATGACCTGTGGGTAGCTCAGATGCAGTGGCAGAAGGGCTGGAGCCTTGGAGCAAAATCCTAGTAAAGATGATATAAGCAGGAACAGTCCCTGAGCACTTGGTCCATGCCAGGCTCTGGACCATAATTGTAAAGCTCTCTTCATGACAGCTGTGATGTGAGAGTTGTTAAGATGGAAAATAACCATTTTAAGATGAAAAATGTCCAGTTTATTGTTTGCTACTGAGACTCACTGTGCTTGCACTTGCGACGGATTGTCTCACTCAGTACTCACAGCTCAATGATGTAGGTGCTGCTATGACCCCCTTTTAACAAGACGAGAAAACCGAGGCCGACAGACAGGAAATGTCTGTAATTTATGTAGTGTCTGAAACCAAGTCTCCTGAGTCTAAGCAACTGACTGGAACCACAGGGGTGGCAAAGGATGCCACCCTAGAATCTGCTGTCTAGTGGCTGAGAATGGGAGGTGGAGCTTTGCAAAAGTAAACCTTGAGATAACCAGTGCATGCCTTGGCCTCCCAATTCCTGGCACCCTCAGTGGGAGCAATCATACCTGCCCTGATGTCATCACTGTTACTATGCAGAGACAGAATGAAAATACAGCAAGTTCCAAGAGCAACTGTTGGTCCTTCTCAGTGTTCATGGCAGTGCCCTGAGCTCCCCAAAGGAAGAGAAAGCCAAACAAGCAACATCCTACACAAGAACACGTATCCACAGGGAGACTGATGCTATTATGGCCTCTACTGTGGGTCAGCCCCTGTGCAAGGGGGTATGACACATTAGTTTCCCACTTAAAGACAGGGGAACTAAGGGTCAGTTGAGTGACTGATCTTAGGAACATTGTCACTATGAGGCAACCAGGACAGAAAGGTTTCACCTGCCAAATCATATGAGAAAATGTAGAGGGATCCAGGGTTGTTTATTACCATTTATAAGAAAATGGTGATGATGATGGTGATGATGATGATGGTGGTAGTGATGATGATGGTTACCATGGTGATGGTGGTGGTAATGATGGTGATGATAGTCATGGTGGTGATAATGGTAATGACGAGGATGATGTTGACATCATTAGCTACCACTTACAGAGAAGTCATTATATGCCAGGAGCTCTTATACATACTCTACTGTACATGTGTTATCTTTTGTAAAAATGTTTATTTATTTATTTTTGAGAGAGAGAGAAAGCGGGGGGGGGGAGCAGAGAAAGAGAAAGAGAGAGGGAGAGAGAGAGAGAGAGAGAGAGAGAGAGAGAGAGAGAGAGAGAGAGAGAGAGACACCCAAGCAGGCTCTGCACTGTCAGCATAGAGCCCCACGCGGGGCTTGAACTCACAAACCCTGAGATCATGACCTAGGCTGAAGTCAAGAGTTGAAGGCTTAACTGAGCCAGTCAGGTGGTCCTGTACATGTGTCATATAAGTGAATCATCACAAAACTCCACAGATGAGCATTATTATTATCCCAATTTTCCTGATGAAGAATTGAAGCTCAGAGAGGTTTATTGCCTTGCCCAAGGTCACAAGCCATGTTGCTGCTCAGAGAGGGGACTGGGAGTGGGCAGGTCTCTATGCACAGAGAAAGGGCCATCCTGAAGAGTGCATGGCAGACATGCCCTTCAGAGGAGAGGAGAAGGACGAGGGTAGAACAGGCACAAACACCTAGTCCTTGACAAACAACAACCATCTCTGCAGCTGCACTTGTTCGGCAAGAGGATGGTCTTCCAGGGAGAGGAGTGGGCACCCCATCCCTGGGGGAGACACGCATGCCGAAGGTAGGTCAACTGAGGCTAGGGTGCTGGGAACGGGCTGCATAGGGTGGAGACAGAGTCTCTGTGCTTCTTAACTCTGTCTGCAGTTCTGTGGTAATGTTTCAGTGTCTTCATGCCAACTTCCTGGGCTTTTTGCAAGAAGCAAGATGGGGGTTAATCTGCTACCGAGCAAAGGCAACCATTTGCATGTTCCCTTGGGGAAAATGCAAGATTTGCAAAGTCAAATCTGATTAAGATACACAGACTTCCTTAAGGAACAGTGATTATACATCACAATGAAAGGATAAACAGAGCCCAGAGTGGTGAATTCAACAATAGGCCTTCACAGCTGGGAGCATCAGTCGCCTTTGATAGGGAGCTTATTGTCTGTGCATAAATTCTCCCAATTCTCCCCCAGTGGCCTGGCAGAGGAGTAAAAAAGAACCATTTTTCTAACCTTCTGCAATGAAAAGGAGTCCCAGGCCTCCTATGAATGTTGGCTTAGCAAACACTCCTGTCTGACTGCCACATTTGTTGCCCAGGATTCCTCTGGGGAGCCAGGTTCAGTCTAGAGGAACTCAGTGTCCTGGAAAGAGGAGGGACAGGGGCACCAGCTTAGGCAGGGAATGGCTGTCAAATCACGAATGCCCGAATCAGATCAGCAGCCTCAGAACTCTCTCAGGGGGCACGTTCATCCTGGACCCCTCACCAGGACAGCATTTCAAAACCCATTCCACACAGAGAAGGGCACAGGAACAGAAGGGACAAAGGCATTCTGTATCTTTGTGCCTTTCCTCATCACCACAGTGGTTCAAAGTTCAGAGGACGGGGAGAATTTTGCATGCTGGAATGTTGCTGGAGACATCACACAGACGTGGAGCTGGGCTTGAAGGAAAAGAAGAACTTGTAGAAATTGTGTTTTCCATGCTGTGTGCCATGCACGAGTCCCAGCTCCCTTCTGATTTCCGGGTCTTGGTTTTCTCATCTATTAAAAGAGAGGGTTGTCTTCAAGTGCAGGTTACAAATTCAAATGATAAAGAGGTTGGTTGTGTTTCAAATATGAGAGAAGCCACCCTAACTACTGGTGCTATAGGTATCAAATGACAAACACTTGGGGCTGGGAGGGCAAAGGGCTGTGGCCATTGGGACTCATATGCCCCTTCTCCAGCAGACAGCAGCCCCAGCCCATGGTGGCCAAGTGGGAAAGTACAAAGTGTTCCCAGACAGTCTCGCTTCTAAAGATGAACTTGAAATCTGGATTCGTATGAGAGATATTTTCACTATTAAGTACTGGCCACTAAATCAGTTTATCCTTAGACACCCAGAACAAATGGGACACGATCTGGGAGGCCAGTTTGACCTTCAGGCTGCCGGGTTTCGACTTCTGTGCTAGAGGATAAGAATGAGTTCTGTTAAGATGGTGTTATGGATGGCATGCTCTGTCCCCCTACCCCCACATTCATATATTGAAACCTTAACCCTCAATGCAATGGTATTTGGAGTGGAGGGCCCTTGGGAGGGACTAGGGCATAAAGAGGAAGGAAACTAGCTCTCTGTCTCCTCTGCCATGTGAGGACATAGCAAGACAGTGGCTATCTATCAACTGGGAAGGGGTCCTCACCAAGAACCCAACCTTACTGGTACCCTGATCTGCAAAACCTCCAGACCCATGAGAAATAAGTGTTTGTTGGGGCATCTGGGTGGCTCAGTGGGTTAAGCATCCGACTTCACCTCAGGTCACAGTCTCACGGTTCACGAGTTTGAGCCCTGCATCGGGCTCCGTGCTGACAGCTCAGAGCCTGGAGCCTGCTTCGGATTCTGTGTCTCCCTCTCTCTCTCTGCCCTTTCCCCGCTCATGCTCTCTCTCTCTCTCTCTCTCTCTCTCTCTCTCTCTCTCTCAAGTAAATAAACATTAAAAAAAAAAAGGAAAGAAGTGTTTGTTGCTGAAGCCACCGAAGGGTATTCTTTTATAACAGCCCCTCTTAAGGCAGAAGAGTCAGCTTTGGGACCAGCAGATCTCTCCATGACTCCCACTTGTCCACTCTGCCTGTGGGCAGCGGCTCATCTGTTTTCTGCTTTTGCCCTTCCAGAATGCTGTGAGCAGGTGTGTGCACGTGTGTGTGGCCTCCTGGGAGGTCGGGACACAGACTCAAGTCAAAGAGATTTTAGCTCTTCCCCACATTTGCCAAAGCTTCACTATTGGTGCCCGAATGGCTGCTGAATTATCCTTTTGGTCAGCCCCAGAGAGTGCCTGGCGGAGGGACCACTGGGAGGGGCTTTGGGAGGGTGATGTGCACCGAGAGTGGACGTATCCGATCACGTGGCACCCTTGGGGTTCCCTGGGCTGCACAATTAGAAGACTGGCGTGGGAAGGGAGTGGGCTAGTAACAGAGCAGGGAACAGGGGTAGATGACAGAAGGCGACTGCAGGTGGCCTGAGCTCCTTGCCTTCAGCTTTCCCTTGTTGTGCCCATGATGCTACTGACCCCAGTGGGAAGAAGATCAACATCTTGCATTTGCTGGACGCCTCTGTATGGCAGAACTTGACACGTTACCATAATAAATCTTTGGAACCACCCCAAGAACTAAATGGTCTAATCATTTTACATTTACAGAGTGATCCGTTGTTGGTTTGGAGCCACATATTAAGCCGTCTGAGCCACAAACCAAACTTGGGCACTTTCCTTCTCCACTAGCTGGTCAGAAGGAACCGCCTGTAGCTGCTCCTGTGAGCTGAGGGACAGGCACCAGGGGGACGTCCATCATGGACGCTGGCAGCCTGTTCCAGCTGCTGGCTCCTGCCTTCAGTCCCCATCATTTCATTTGGCATTTGGTTCAGAGCAGGGGGTGGGAACCCCGTGTTCTGGAGGCCAGGAGAGCTGAGGACTCCGAGTGTGACGTCCACTTCACAGTGGGTGCCATCAGGCACCCTCAGAGCACCCTCACCCCAGCACCGACTAGGACATACTAGTGGGGCTGCGTGAGCCTCTCCCAGCCTCTCCAGCCTCTCCTATGCCTCTCCCTATCGACACCAGTGCCAGGCAAACTGGAGCCCAGCCCTAGAAACAGACCAGTCCTCTGGATGGAGCAGGTTGAGGGAGACACAAATCTTGACACGGAGCACAGAACAGGGGTCTTCTGGCTAGCAGACCACATGCCTTTATTAGCTTTTTAAAATTTTATTTAAATTCAAGTTAGTTACCATACAGAGTAGTCTTGGCTTCAGGAGTAGAAACCAGTGATTCATCATTGACCTGTAACCCTCAGTGCTCATCCCAACAAGTGCCCTCCTGAATGCCCGTCACCCATTTAACCCACCTCTCCACCCACCTCTTCTGCAGCAACCCTCAGTTTGTTCTCTGCACTTAAGAGTCTCTTATGGTTTGCCTCTCTCTCCATTTTTATCTGATTTTTTCCTTCCCTTCCCCTATGCTCATCTGTCACATTTCTTAAACTCTACATGTGAATGAAATCATCTGATATTTATCTTTCTCTGACTTATTTCTCTTAGCAGAATACACTCTAGTTCTATCCACGTTGTTGCAAATGGCACGATTTCATTCTTTCTCATCGCCCAGTAACATTCCGTTGTATATATAAACCACACCTTCTTTATCCATTCATCAGTTGATAGACATTTGGGCTCTTTGCGTAATTTGGTTATTGTTGATGTTGCTGCTGTAAACATAGGGGTATTAGCTTTTGTTTGTTCGTTTCTGTCTACCTAATAAACGACCTCGAAACCTCCATGGTTTCCAGCAGCCAAGATTTCTGTTTCTTAAGTGCAGGGCTGAGGGTGGGTTTGGCTTTGCTCCAACGTCTCTGCCCCCAGGCCGGAAGCATCCCAAGGCTGCATCTGCTTCATGAGATGAGGGCATGAAAGGAACAAAGCATACAAGGAGATGGGACACCTCCTAACACTTCATGTTGAAATGGATGGATCTTCACAGCCCCACAGTCCCCTGGTCAACATCCACATCTGGGCAAGGCTCTTCCCAGGCTCGTGGGCCATGGTGGCATGTGGCATGGCAGAGTAGGTGGTCAGTCTGATACAGGGAAGGAGTGGAAAACCAGGAGCGATGGCCAAGTTACTGATGTGCTAACATGCAAACACAGTGCAACCGCTTCTGGAAGACCTCAAGCCCGCTGTTGGCTCCCCTGTACCACACTTCTCACCCCAGAACAAATGTCTGGCCTGCTGGCCACCTGGCGGCCCTTCGAGGCAGAAACTGGGGTGGGAATGTTCATCCCCCTGGTCCCAGAGCCCAGCACCGCCACGGGAGAGGCCAGTGTTGCGAGTATGGCGATCACACCCTCAGACCAGCTGGTTGTATTTGTCTCTTTCTTTCTTTCCTCCAAACTGTGAGATTGTTCCTCTTGTTTGCACGTATTCTGAATCACCTACTGGAAATGAGATTTTCTGTGCCCAGATCCATGCATCCTTGGATGCTACTTAAACCCAAACAAAAGAGCAAAAACATGCAAAGGTTTACTTGTAATGTCTCGGCACCCCTTGAAAGAAACCCTGTGCTTCTGACCAGCTCAAGTAACGAAGGCTTGATGAATGCGACCATGTACAGAGGCGGCGACTCTCAGGGGCGTCATGGATTTACCAGGTGCTGTGAGCCTCTACCTCCCCATCTGTAACAAGGGAGCAGCGTCTGTTTTACCAAAAGGAAGGCGGCCAGCAGAGCACGGAAGGAGTGGTGTTGGAATCAGACACAGAGTATGATCCTGGGTGGGTGGGGGGCACTTAGACCACTTCTCTATGCCTTGACCTCCTCATCTGAAAAATGGGCGTAAGAGGGCCTAATTCATAAAGTTATCCTGAGGACACAAGGGCATGACAGATTTGAAAGGTATTCTTTTTAATTTTTTTTAATGTTTATTTATTCTTTGAGAGAGAGAGAGAGAGACAGACAGAGCGTGAGAAGGGGAGGGGCAGAGAGTGAAGGAGACACAGAATCCGAAGCAGGCTCCAGGTTCGGAGCTGTCAGCACAGAGCCCGATGTGGGGCTCGAACTGAACTCATGAACCGGGAGATCATGACCTGAGGTGAAGTTGGAGGCTTAACCAGCTGGGCCACCCAGGCACCCCTGGAAGGGATTCTGTAAAGCATTAACTGTTAGGCACTTCTGATAGGGTTTAATGGTATTAGAATAATTGTGCCTGTCAAAAGTTCAGAAGTAACGGAAGGAAAACTAAGAAGTCACTAGTAAAAGTTTATTGTGCACCCACCAAAAGAGTTTGCAAACCAGGAATACGCAAACCAAAACACAGAATGAGGCTCAGGGGTGTAATTTATAAAGCAGCTTAGTGAGAAAGCATGCACTCTATTCTTCATGGTGATTGGTTATGATTTTGGAACTTTCCTAAATGAGAGGGAATTGGCCAGTGGTTACCTCATCCCGACCTTGGCAAACAGTGTAGGTTTGGTTATGATTTCTGGAGACATAACTAAGAAATGACCCAGGTCAACTTAGCCTTGCAAAATAAGCTAAATTAAGCTTTGCTTATATGACTAAAGTGGTTTTGTCTGCTCAAGGAATTTTCAAGGCTGGTCTTCATTTGTTTTTTATTTTAACATCCCTATTGATTTTTTTTTTTTTTAGACCAAACAATAAGCTGTGGTTTGCTGATCTGTGGTGAGTATTGGGGTATTTATCCTTTTTATTGATCCAGATGCTGGAGCCAGTTTGCACCAGGCAGGGACTGGAGTGATGAAATCTGCAGGTTACCAGCCCAAAGCCTGCCCTCTGTCACTGTACTGCCTTGTGATGCCAGGCTTCTGGAAGTTCACTGGTGTCCTAGTGTGGCAGATTATGAAAATGGCTGCCAAGTCTTCCCCTCCCTGTATGTACGCCCTGGAAATGTGACATTCCAGACTCTGTCTCTCTGCCCCTTGGATCTGGGTTGGTTGATTGTGTGACTTGTTTTGGTCAGTCGATATTAGGGACCACGATGTAAGCTAAGCAAAGGTTTGAAAAGTGCTTGCATGCTGGGGCGTGCTCTCTTGTGGCTCTGGAGATCCCACCATCGTGTGACCAGCCAGCATTAGCCTCCTGGATGAAGGGAGACACATGGTCCCGGCTCCCTCATTGCCCTGTCTGGCACTCAGCTAAATCTTGCAGTAGAGCTGTTAGCTGATTGGTCGTTGACCACATGAGTGAGCCCCGTCGAGAGCAGAAGAATGGCCTGGCTGAGCCCCACCCACAATGAAACCTATGGAATCATGACTATATAAATAGTGGTTTTAGGCCACAAATTTTGGGGTTATTATATGCTTAAGGCTAACTGACACAGTCAATACACCTGGTCCAGACCACACATCTTCTGTCCTGATAGGGCCCCCTCAACAGGCATGTGACATGTTGGCAAATGGAGTGAGGGCTGTGTCTGGGTCCCCAAGACCACTGTCATGTTCAATGGTTCACTAGAAGGGCTCACAGCACTCAGAAAAGCTGTTAGAGTCATGGATACAGTTTATCACAGGAAAAGGAGACAGACTAAAATCAGCAAATGAAAAAGGCACAGGGAGAGGAGTCCAGGCGAAACCAGGCACACACTCCCAGGTGTCCACACCCAGTGAAGCTGCCTGGACAGCGACTGGTTCTTTCACGACCACGCATGGCAACATGTGTCTTGGTTATGGGTGAAAGCCCATCGCTGGCAGGAGCATAACTCAGCCTAGAAGCCTCGCAGCACAGAAGATGTCAGCTGTGGGCTACGTACGGGCAGGAGCTTTGAGTTGGAGCTCAGGTCGCTGTGGACAGTGCTGAATCCTGTCCTTTAGGTGGCAGCTATAGGAAACCAGTCTCCAGGCACAGTCTTTTGAAGCTCTTTTGGCCAAGTCTCCTCTCCCCTTGGCCTCAAGTGATCCAGGATAGAACAAGTAGGTTCAATGAAATCACCTCCAAGGCTTCATTTAGTTCCGTGACACTGTGACCCTCCAAACTTGATAATGTCACCTGCAGGAGTCATTGACGTCAGGACTGGACCCTGCCAGTGCCCTTTAAATGTCATAGATTGTATTTTCGTAGGCATCATGCTAATGATCTACTTGCCTTCCTGTTCATTCAAAATGGAGATGTAATCTCCTTCCAATCCCCAAGATAATCAAGTTTTTAATGTACTTGTGGAAGAATGACCCAGTTAGGTCCACATAAATTACTACACAGCTTGGCCATCTCTTGGAAGTGTGAGAGATGTGGCTATCGTGCGGGTTCACTTAACAAACACATAGTTAGCCCCTGCAAGGGTGCATGTAGGTGGAGAGACTTAACTCAGTGGAGCTTTCAGGTCAGAGACCAAGAGCGACACTAAGTGACATACAGTGCAGGGTGATCAGTGCTTAGCTAAAGGAAGCTTTAGGCGCTATAAGCACCTGAGTGTTTTAGATGAACAGGGATTGGGCAGCGATGTAGGACAGTGTGGAGGTGGCTGGGCAGGTGCACCAGGCCGAGGAGGCAGCCTGTGGCCCCAATAAAGACAACAGCCGTCAAGCCGAGTGTGAAACAGATGCTTATGTGGAGCCACACAACACACTGGGTTCCTTCCTTTCACTAGTTTAATTCTCAAAAGCCCCCTAGGAGACTGGTACCCTCCTTACCTCCTCTTCATAGAGGTGGAAACGGCGGTCAGGGATGTTAAAAACAGCCCAAAGAGACCAACTCATGTTATTTCAGTGCAGAATCTGCCGCTGAGTCTCTGACTCCAGTTGAGAGCAGGGGACATATTTGGGGAAGTACTTCCTGAGGCTGGAAAGGAAGATGAAAATCTAGGGAGACTGGGAGGTACTTGTGTGAGAGGCTGAGTTCGGTTGGTAATTTTGTGGACCCAACGTGCAACGGGAATGGGCCATAAGCCAGTGGGTAAGACACAGGATGCGACGACCCTGGGGTGGAGCCAGGGGCAAGGAAGACCACAGGGCAGGGGGACAAAGGTGCTGCAGTGGGAGAGCCTGTCTGTGTGAGCTTGGGGTCACTGAGGCTGGGCTTGAATCCAGACTCCGCAGGTCATGGTCCGGAAGGAGTCCTGGACTGTAGTCACAGCTTGCGACATACTGGCTCTCAGACTGTCACAGAGCTGCTTGGACTTTCGTGCCTCAATGTCCTCACTGATAAATGAAGCTAATAGGATCTACATAGAGGTTTTGAGGTTTAATTTCTCTCATGTAGGTTATGCAGGAGATCCTTAGAATTGCACAGCGATAGTAGAGGACGATTGAACGAGTTAATAAGTGAACGAGTGAGTGAATGAATCAGTGAATGAAAAATCTTGAAAGGTAGAGAGCCGAGGATAGAGCCTGATCCCCACCTCTGGACACCTCCCTCCAGGTCGCTGGTGGTACGTTATTCAACATTCTACTTTAATTTTAGCTGCAATAGTAAGAGTCTGCCAGGATTTACTGCTACACTCTAATTCTTCGGGACTGTGTGACCTTGTGATGAGGGAAACCAAGGCAAGAGCAAGAAAAATGTAGTTTAAGTTAAATTCCCTTACACCCTGCATGCAGCCCAATGATAGATGTCAAAGGCCTGCAGCCTGTAACACTCCCCAAAACCTTTATGGCTGCCTTAATGCCTTAATGTTTACACTTCCCTAAAAATGAAAGGCAACCTTATCTTGACAATAGCTAAATCTTCAGGGTCCTGTGAGATCTTGCTTTCAGCATCCAGAAATTCCTTAAAAACGAACTTTATCTCTACACCACCTTTCCAAACCTAAAAGTACATAATCGGTCACTCCTCACAACCCCAGTGCAGCTCTTTCTGCCCCCACGCCCTGTCCCCATGCTTCGATAAAATCACCTTTTTGCACCAAATACGGCTCAAGAATTCTTTCTTTGCCATTTGCTCCCAAACCCCACTTCAAATTCCATTATCTGGCACCTGAACGCAGAGCTTTGAGTCTTTTCATCTGGACTCTGAGCCTCGGTGCCAACTTGGTGAGTCCTTTCTCTTTTCTTCCTTTACTGTCATTTCAGGGGCTTTTTGAGGACTGCAGTCTTACTGCAACACTTTCATGTGATTGCTCAGGCTGCAATCCTCTCGCCCATGGCTACTCCACAGGGAGGAGAAAGCCTGCCATTTGGTTGGAAGTTAGTACCCTTGCCAGAATGGTCATAAGACCCAGAAACTTGATGCCCTCTCTTTATTTCTGTCCTTATACATAAGTTGTCTGTCTTGGGCTAAGGACAGCCACCTAAGTGACTAGTAAGGCTGCCAATCTTAAAGACTCCTGTGTGAAGTTTCCTCCTCGTTGGTCCAATATGATCCCCTCCACACCCCTGGTCTAGTCACTTCTGGCCGTGAGAACTCCACTGGGAGCCAGCGGAAACCAGTATCCAATTGAATTAAAACCCAACCAAGGACCATTTCCTAGGAAGTTGGCTGTAAAGACTAAATGTGTTGTAATGTTGCTTAGATCATGATGGATTTCTACCTCTACGTTTTCTGTCAATGTCCTCTACTAACTACTTAAATTACAAAATTGGGTAATTCCCCCTTGTAAAACTTTTCTAGTGCTTTCCATGGGTTGAAAACAGCACAGCCTTCAACTAAGGCATGACCTTCATGACATGCTCCTCAAGACAAGGTAAACTGAGGCATGGCCTTTTACAGCACAGCCTTATACGGCACGGCTTTCAAGGCAGGGCCCGACCCAGTATTTCAGTCCATATGCCAGGCACCCATTTGTAGCCCAGGATGCAATGGGGAAGTGAAGGAATGACAGCATCCCTTCTCCAGGGCCCTTAGCAGCTAGTTGGTGGTGATCAGAGTGATTTTGTTTGAGGGACGCCTCCAGTAGCTTTTGATACCAGGAACCTCTGACGTATCCTGTGTGGGATGCCATCTGGGAGTCGGGGGGTGGATTTTTTGGTAATGGACCTTCTCTACTTTTCTGTCAATATGGGACCTTCTTCAGCCTCCAAGGACTCTCCCTTGGGATGCTTTTTAACCCACTGGAATCAATTCAGATAGCAAGATCTAAGGGAAAAAATAATTCCTCTTCTTTTGTAATACTGCCTGGCCTCAATATTCCTTGGGAGATGAGGAACAATGGAACATTAAATTTTAATACAATCTATCAGATCTCTTCTGCAAGGAACAGGGCAAATGGACTGAGGTATCCTATGTCCAGGCTTTCATGGCCCTAAATCAGGATCCAGACATGAAGGCCTCTTGAAGAACGTGTTTGGCCACTAATAAACCCCTTCCTGATATATTGGATGAGTGTTTAAACAGGTGTCCTCAAAAAAAACCCCAGGCTGCTGGAGGAAACACAGGTCATCGCTAATGAAGGGGACTCTGACACTTTCTCTCACTGTTCCTCCTTCCTAATAGACTCAGGTTACTCTATCTGTATGGGGGGCTTCTCCCTCATTCATTTCCTGGGTTAATTACTATGATAATTGGAGCCAATTGTCTCTGGTTAGTCTACCTCCTGATGGAGACTTTGAGGAATATTCCCAAGCAGCTGCCGAAATTCCTTCTGTTTGGGGAAACTTCCCTGTCTTCTCTGGCCTGACATGGACTGCCCACTTTCACTTAGTGGAAAAAAAACCAAATCTGCATTTTTCTCATCTGTCCGAGCTGACAGGCTTTAAGACTTGGAGACCTCTTTCTCTGTCCTCTGGGCTTTTACCCACCTCCAGCCTTCCTGGCTGCACTTTACCTCTTCTGCCTTCCCCTCCCCCTTCTGTTTCTGTACCACTTTGGGTGCAGCCTGCATCTTCAATGCCTCTGGTACCATCATCCCCCCCTCCTCCCCTCGTTTTAAGGGAGCAAAGAGCACTCCCTTGGACCACCCACTTAAGATCTCCCCATTGGGGCCCCAGGTAAAAATTGCCAATGGTGAACAAATTACTTGACTTTTAAGCAGACACTGGTGGGATGTATTTGGTATTTAAAGTAATTTAAGTTTGTTGGTTTAAGATAGACATGTCTTTAGAATTATCAGCATTAAATAGGAAACTTTTCCTATTAGGTGTACTGAAGGTCAAATAAGCTCGTATTATCTCTGTTGCAATCTGTCAGCAAAAAGATGACTGAAAATGATGGTTAATTTTGTCTGTCTCAAAGTTTTCATGAGTAATTGTTAAGATAGCTTTCAAAATCTTTAGTAACCTGAAATTTTAACGTTTGGCTTGGATAATAAATTGGATTCAATTCGTTGGACTTCTAGGTCTTTTCCCAATAGGACAGGATGCTGAAACACTGATTATTGAACACAGGCTTTGTGTTTTTGGCTTCTAGTTGCAGAGACACTGAGGATAAATGGTTTTGTTGGTAAATATGTCTTGTGCTTTATTGAAAGATTATACTATGAAAAAAACATTTTTTTTAAATTACAACATGTATTTATAAATTTCAATTCTAAAGAATTCTGATGTAACAATTCACAATTACTTTTCACTGGAGACTAAGGTTTCTAAGAGTTAAAATTCTGCTAAATGGAATTAAGACTGATGGAAACAGGAAAGTAACTGCGAAAGCAGGAGATATGTAAGAAAGATCTATGAAATGGGAATGCATTTTGTTGAAAGCAGAAGAAAACAATTTTGTCCTAAATGAGACTGGTTGTTTGGAGAAAAATGGCTTAGGTTAAAATCTGAATGCAAAAAAGTTGTAGAAGGTTTGTAAAGGGAAGTCTTTGGGAAGGAACTTTATATGCAGTCAACACCAAGGTTGAAATGAATAGATTTTAAAAGTACACTGGTGTAAGATTAAAATTCTACTTTTCTATCTGTTCAAAGACAAGGTTTTCTTGGATCTTGATCTGCTCTTGATAAGAAAATTTAAACGAAGTTGTTGCTTTTTTTTTTTTTTTCTTTTGTCTGCCAGGAAAACCAAAGCTTTATGTTTTTTTTTTGTTTTTTGTTTTTTTTTTTTTTAATCAGGTCTTTGGTTACTATGTAAAACTTCCCAATGATAAAGGAGCTAAGTTTTGCTAACAACTATATAAAACCACATATTTGCCTTTAAAACCTCTTATTGCCACCTTGGTTCAATAAATAATTAAGTTTTAAGTTTTATAAAAGATTTTGTTTTAAAGTTTATTCATTTTTGAGAGACAGAGTGTGAGCAGGGGAGGGGCAGAGAGGAAGGGAGACACAGAATCCAAAGCAGGCTCCAGGCTCCAAGCTGTCAGCACAGAGCCCGACATAGGGCTCGAACCCACAAACCATGAGATCATATCCTGACCCAAAGTTGGACGCTCAACCAACTGAGCCACCTAGGCACTTCTAAGTTTTAAGTCTTATAATGATCTGTAATCCTACCTAGGCATGTGCTTCATAACTTTCTAAGGTTTTTAACAAACTTCTCAGGATTTAAATTGTAAATGAAGTCTTTTTGACCAATTGGGGCTTTTTATTTGGTATATTGCTTGTCGAACAAATCATGGTAAACCTTGGGTTATATTGCTTGGGTAAATGCTATAACTGCTCAAATATACATATAAAACCCCTAAAGTTTTAGTATGTTTTGGTATAAGATCATCACTTGATAATCTGATTATTGAGGTATTTGGTGTTGCAGAAATAACTGAATTTCCTTGTCAGTTGCATTATAATCTGTTCTCATTTATAAAATAAGTTTCATCTTCAAGGAGATTTAAGACCAATAGAGGCATCGACATGCTTAAGATCATAAAATAAATGGGTAAAAATTTCCAGAACTAAAAACCTGCATTCAGACTGAACAAGAATTAGTAACATGGGACTAAATAAACAGGGGAAGATTTCTTGTTGGAAATAGCGCTGGTTTTCTAATGTTTGCTCTTTCAGATTAAGAAAACTTTCTCTTAAGATACCTATGACTTATAGAAATGTGATAAAATATTCCTTTGTGAACAAACTGATGTGTTTAACTTTTCTACTGGAACGCTCTGAAATTCAAAAGGTCTCAGTAAATATTCTTTCTTTCATGGCAATTACAGTTAGTTATTTGCATGAGTTCAATAAGAATCTGTTCTTGTAACGACACCATTGGAAATACTGGTTATTCTACCAAGGCTTTGACTAAAGTGTCATATTTGAAAGAGACGTGTATAGACTCAGATATGACCCTACAGCTCTAAGGAACTAAGGTTGACTTTCTGAAACATGGAGCCAATAAAGCCCCTTGGAAATGTTGGCCTGATACTTCACTTACAGGGTTCCCAGCAGCCTTACCAGGTAAGTACAGAATGTCACTTCTGGGCAGGTGCAGGAACCTCAGGATGTCTTGGGGACCTCGAGAAGAAGAATTCACCCAAATCTACAGGTATTGCAGGCCTGTCTGATGGCAAGTACTTGGCTTGGCTTCTGGCCTGGAGAGAGGCTACTAAAAGCTCAGTCTAGAGATTCTTTATAATAAAGTTCCAGCAAAGCAAATCTTAAAAGATCTCTATGACCAATCACTGTTCTTGCTGAGCTCATGTAAATAATTAGGCCAAGTTTGTTAAAAATGGACTCAATCTACAAATGAATGAGTCTTGATTTGGCCATCTCTGGAAATGAGGGTTATTAGAGAGAAAAATTATGCTTCAATAACACATCTTTATGGATGTTAAATTCTAGTTCTGATTGTCTTTAAATGTTTGTTGTTTGCCTAAACTAGACAACCTGAGGTAAACTTCAGAGAAATTGTCACAAAGCTCAAGCATAGATAACCTTTGTGCCTGTTGTTCTATGAGCCATTCAAAAGGATCACCACAGACATTCAAATTACAAACCAGAAAAACCCATCTGATTCCTCCTGCTCGTTCCCCTTCCATCTGAGGGTGCTTCAAGCCTGACATCTAGAAATCTCACTGGCAGACACTCAGTTTATAATTGAACTCTAACTATTAACCTATATTTTCTCTTTCTCGCTTCTATAAAAGTGCCTCTTATTAATTACCTGACTGATTACTAAGCAAAACAGAGTCTACATGATGGCTAAACACCACTACACAATCAAGGCCCTAAATGACTCTCAAAATAACGTTATATTAATAAACACTAAGAGAGCTCAAATGCATGAAATGGTTCTACCAAATTAAATGGTATCAGATGTTTCCACTGCTGTATGAGGTGGAACTTGTGCTCTCATAAAAGCAAAGTGCTTTTATGTGTATAACATTCCAGATTACCACAAAAATATTTCTGGGTTTCCACCTGATAAATCCTCAAGTTGATGCTTTAAATGATCCCTCTCTTTCCTTTAATAATTGGTTAAACTCCTGGACGAAAGGATGATTTTTGTCAACTATCAAAGGGCTTCTTTTTCTTCTTGTTATTTTAATCGTGTTTTGCTGTTTTCTCTCATGTCTCTCCACCTGGTGCCAAGTCTCCTTTGCTGCCATAACTTGAAGCCAACAGATGATATTTTCTGCTCAGGAAAACTCCCATATGTTATCAACTCCAGATACAGCTGCCTTAGCCTTTCCTAACTCCTATTAAATTCTCAACTGACCAACCTTGACCCACAGGTAGGGCCATCTGTATGCCCCTTTTCATCAGGAAGAATCTGCAGAAGATGAGACCTTCTGCCTTCAGCAAGCTTAAAAGATTTAAGGCTCAAAGTTGCTAAGGGGGAAAATGATGAGGGAAACCAAGTCAAGCAAAGTGTAGTTTAAATTAAATTCTCTTACAGCCTGCAGCTCAATGATACATGTCAAAGGCCTACGGTCTATAACCCTCCCCAAAACCTTTATGGCTGCCTTAATGCCTTAATGTTTACACTTCCTTAAAAACTAAAAGCAGGGGCGCCTGGGTGGCACAGTCGGTTGAGCGTCCGACTTCAGCCAGGTCACGATCTTGCGGTCCGTGAGTTCGAGCCCCGCGTCAGGCTCTGGGCTGATGGCTCAGAGCCTGGGGCCTGTTTCCGATTCTGTGTCTCCCTCTCTCTCTTCTCCTCCCCTGCTCATGCTCTGTCTCTCTCTGTCTCAAAAATAAATAAAAGCATTAAAAAAATTAAAAAAAAAAAAAACTAAAAGCAACCTTATCTTGACAATAGCTAAATCTTCAGGGTCCTGTCAGATCCTGCTTTCAGCATCCAGAAATTCCTTAAAAATGAACTTTATCTCTACACCACCTTCCCAAACCTAAAAGTACATAATCAGTCACTCCTCACAACCCCAATGCAGCTCTTTCTGCCCCCACGTCCTGTCCCCATGCTTTGATAAAATCACCTTTTAGCACCAAATACGGCTCAAGAATTCTTTCTTTGCCATTTGCTCCCAAACCCCACTTCAAATTCCATCATTTGGGCAGGAGACTTCCATTGTTCTAAGACTCAGAGAACAGGAGGTCAGTGGCATCTACCTCCTGGAATTGTGGGGAGGACTCGTTGACATGATATACGTAAAGCACCCAGCCCAGTAGAGCTTAAAAATTCACAGTCCTTTGAAGACCTAAAAATACGTTTCCCAAATATGAGCTCATGTGATTCTCAGAGCTTCTCTTTGGCATATGTAGGTCAGAAGTTTCCATAGGTGAGAAAAGAGAGGGACAAATATAATGCTATTTTTTTCTGAGGTCAGGAAGACCAGGATTAGATCCTTGGTTCCTTGACCTCAACTCATGTGTCTTTCAATGTGCCTTCCTGGTAGGGCCAGTCCACACGCCCCCCCAGGCGTCATCTCCCACAAATTCTTACCCATTCTCTAAGACTAAGAGACTTTCCATGACACTTTCCTTCCACGACATCCTGAAAAGAACCATGTCATTTGTTCCAAGTTCACACAGATGAAATGGGGCATCCAGGTCTAGAAACCCTATCTTCTCCCTCCATAACTGGTGCTCTTTTAATTACACTGCTAGGAAAAATCATAAAAGATGGAAATGCACAAAATGGCCCTGGGGTATCCTTTCAGTGGAACACCTGGGCGTTACCTAGCAAACCTGTTGGGGTTATCTGATGGCATAGGGTCTGAGCCCGTCAGAGTTTTTACTTGGCTTACTTTACAACTCTGTAAGTTATAACAGACAAACCTGAGGGTGAAGACAGTGATTTTTTCCATCTGTAAATGTAAATTTCCATATGTAAATGTAAATTTCCATATGTAAATACAAATTTCCATATGTAAATACAGTTTGGATTTTGTCTGGCCGCGACAGAGTGGATTTTCCCACTGCACACAATGGAAGAGCTTATTTCAAACAGCACCTTTGGTTGGATAGTGACCAGTTTTGCACCCGTTAGCAAATTTATTCCAGCATTACTGATTTCTGATTATTTTATTTTTATTTTATTTTATTTTATTTTATTTTATTTTACTTTATTTTATTTTTTTTTTTTTAACGTTTATTTATTTTTGACAGAGCGTGAGCTAGGGAGGGACAGAGAGAGAGGGAGACACAGAATCTGAAGCAGGCACCAGGCTCTGAGCTGTCAGCACAGAGCCTGACATGGGTTTCAAACCCATGAACCACAAGATCATGACCTGACCCAAAGTCGGACACTTAACCAACTGAGCTACCCAGGTGCCCCATATGTGTTTCTTCTTGAGGTTTTTCTCTTGAGAAATTTTAATATCTGATTGGTTTCCTCATTAACTAATGAACTTAATAAAATCTTTTGACATGTGCTCTTTTTACACCTGTATACAGTTGTGATTACTACTTTTATGAAAATTACCTTTTAATAGCATCATAGTGGTGTCAGGAGAGAGGGATAAAAATAAATGTATATTTGGAACAGAGACGTGTAGGTGTATGTTAGAGAGACATACAAAAATGTTTGCAGAATGAATATGTATATTTGTTCATATCTTCAAACGTTTCTTTAGATAAATGCACGCATACATCTCTAAGTACATAAGCTCACAGCCTCTACATTGACTTTGTTTTTTGTCAAAGAGTGTACATTTAATATTTGATATTTTCCACCAAAAAAGAGCTGTCCTATTTTACATTTAGATACCGATGAAGGAAATGTTTCCTTATACCTTTCAACATTGGTTTTTGTTAACTACATTACATATTTTATGTATATATATATATATATAGAGAGAGAGAGAGAGAGAGAGAGAGACAGACAGACAGAGACAAGAGACAGAGAGAGAGAGAGACAGAGAGAGAGATACTTTTATTTCAGGAAATTTTAGCTTTAAGGGCCACAAAGTCCTGTTTGGCTATTTATCTCTATACCTATTGATCTAAGTGGAAACAAATGCAGATAGCCATACCCCACCTGCCTGCCTTGTTTTCACTCCTTGAAGACCTTGGTAGTAAGTATCCCTACGTTTCAGGTCAAGAGCTATTCTTTAAAAAAACCCAACATTTTACTTTTTCTTCTTTGAACTTTATTGAGATACGATTGACATATAACACTACGTAAATTTAAGCTGTACAATGTGTTGATTTGATATACTCACATACTGCAAAAGCAGGCATTGTTCTTGGTCTAGGACTGACGTTAACTGGATCTGACCTTCTGTCCTAGCTGCCCCTGATGAAAGCAATTAAATGCAATTGAAACTGTGGCCGAATTAAAACTGTGAGGGACATCATTAAGTGGGGGGAATGGAGGGAGGACAGGGAAATGGTTGGGTCCCCAGCACCATCTGCATAAGGCACCTGCCACTGTTCCAGCTCACGCAGCAGACAGCCCTTTGAGGGTCTTTTTTAGACTCAGGAGCTGAAATAATCTCTGGAATATTAAAGGCAGGGATCCTCAGACTCTAGGATGCATTCTGGAAGAATGCCTGACCTTTGAAGGGCACCCACGAGTGTCAGAGAAAGGAGAAGAGGGAGAAAGCCACTCACATTTATTACACCTCTTCTGTGGCCAGCCCTGAGCAAGACCCTTTTTACACGTTATCTCCACCATCCCTTTCCCCATTTAGAGATGAAAAACCAGAATCCCTGATATATAAATGATAGTGTGTCTTTGTAACTAGGGGCCAAAGAGCCATAAAGAAATCAGTTTGCAAGATTCTTAGTGGCACGAAAATGCTCATGAGATCATGGCAGGTGACAAAAGTCAAGGTGTATCTGTGACTGCAGTATGGTTTCAAGTTTGTCAAACGGGGATAAATAAACCTCTTGCTTTCTTCTTCATACCCTGCCCCAGGATGGAGAGGAGGATGGTTTATTTCACACAAACCTTATCTCGTGTTCTTTCTCCTTCTAGAGAAGCCTGAATGGTGGGAAGGCAATGACATTTTAAGAAAGTTGGGAAGAACTTTTTTTAAAATTTATTTATTTAAGTCATTTCTACACCCATTGTGGGGCTTGAACTCATGACCCTGAGATAAAGAGCCACATGCTCGACTGACTGATCCCCCCAGGCGTCCCTAGAAGAACTTTCAAGAGCTAAGTACTCCATCTCCAGTTACTGAAATGGTAAGAAGGGCACGTAAACATCTGTATGTCCCTTTCTCAGGAAAACAGTCTGACCGTAGGGCTACTGTTATGCTGCGTAATCTTTCCCCCCATGTAAAAGCAAATGCTAGTCTAAGAGTGAAGGTCATAGTCGGAAGGGAGAAAAGAATATTAAGAAGTCCCAAGGAGTATCTCTATTATATACACATATTCAGCTTTTCTTTAGTTCAGTGGATATTATCTTAGCTCCTGATATGAGCCATGCATTAGGCTTGGAACTGACAGTCTAAGAGGGAAACTCACACTGCCACCGCCTGTTGTGAGTTTCATAGTCCAGCAGCTGCATAAAGAGATAATAAGAAAATCGCAG
The DNA here is from genome assembly GCF_007474595.2 of Lynx canadensis. NCBI lineage: Eukaryota > Metazoa > Chordata > Mammalia > Carnivora > Felidae > Lynx > Lynx canadensis. Next base: position 4,174,392 of record NC_044320.2, read on the forward strand.
GACATGTGGTCATTGCTGTGACAATAAGTTCCAGTGCTTTGGGAGCAGAAATGACACCTTAACTCCCCTGAGAGGTTATACAAAAGTCCCCACAGAAGCTGGCATCTAAGCTGAGGCCTGAAGAATGACAGTTTGCCGGTCACATACAGGTGGGAAGAGAAGCTTAGAGAACACTATGGTAAGTGCCCAGACACGAGGACGCAGCTCTGTTTCTCAGAATATAAATAAGTCCTCGTGGTTGAGGGGGAGATCAGACAGTTGAGCAGAAACTGGTGCAGCAGGTAGGGAAGCTGGTGCTTAGAGCACTCACTGAGGGGCTCGTGGTTAATGGGGGACACAACCCTCTTTCAGAAAACCGGGGAGAATCAGGGGGCGCCTGGGCAGCTCAGTTGGTTAAGCACCCAGCTTTGGCCTAGGTCATGATCTCACAGTTTGTGAGTTTGAACCCTGCATCAGACCCTCTGCTGTCAGCACAGAGCCTGGAGCCTGCTTCGGATCCTCTCTGTCCACCCCCCTCTCGCTGCCCCTTCCCCACCCACTGTCTCAAAAATAATAAATAATAAAAAAATTAAAACAAAAAAGAAAACCAGGGAGGGTCAGGTATTTAAGTGACAGACACGGTGAAGGTCAAGGACAGAAGCAGATCTGAAGGCGAATATATTCGCTGAAAGTGGATATCCAGAACAGCTATGTCCCCTCATCGTGGGAAGCTGTGGAAGGATGCCATCCAGTAACACTGGAGAGAAAACTGAGAAGAGAAGATGCCGCGGAACCTGGGAAACCGTGGACTTGACCCAAGGAAGCAAGAATAGCGAGTAAACAGATGGGTAAGCATGAAGATAACTCAACAAGCATTCTTGGTATTCGATCACAATTAACACATATGTGGTTTAAAAGGCGTAATAAGACGCCAACACAAGTGCATATAAGGTAGCAGGTGTTTGTAAGAATCAAGCTGATACAATTTCTTTGTATTATTTGAGAAATAAAGATACATTTTTGACTACTTTTACAATTGCGTAAAGTAACTTTAATAGTAAAACGTCAAGAACCACTCCTAAAAGATTAGAAATAAACAGGAAAAGTGTAAACAGGTTCCAAAGTGGAAAGTGAAACAAATGACCACAGGAAGTTCCAGAAGGAAAAAAACTCGGAAGATTTAGTAGCTGTTTCCAGAGCCCCCCCCCCCCACCTCAGCCTACCCTTGAGGGAAGCTGCAGAGGTCACCCAAAAGTCAACGTCCTCGTGCTTCTCTCTGCTTCCGAGTGGCAAGGTTAGCACCCCAGAATCCATGAGGGGTTGTATTCACAGGCACCTACAACAGTATTGCAATGTTCCAGCTCTTGTGTGTGTGTGTGTATGTCGGGATGGGGGGGGGTCCTCAGTCTTCCTTTACTATTATATTCTCTGAGTTGAATGCATGTGTGTATAATCTTCCTGTGTTTCACATCGCAAAATATTTTTAAATTGTGGCCAAATTTAACATAAAATTTACCATTTTAATCATATCAAGCACACAGCTGTGAGGCATTAACCACATTCACTCTGTTGTGCAACTGTCACCACCGGTCCACCTCCAGAACTCTCTTCGTCTTCCCCCACTGACACCCTGTTCCCAAGAAACCCTGAGCCCCACCCCCTACCCTCTCCCAGCCCCCGTCAGCCACCACTCTCCTCCTGTTCCTAGGACTTGGCCATTCTAGGCAGGTGCCTCGTATCAGGGGGGTCGCAGTCATTGTCTTCTTGTGACTGGCTTAATTTACCGAGCACAACGTCCTCAAGGTTCATCTGTGTTGTAGCAGGTGTCCGCATATCCTTCCTTTTTGAGGATGGACACTATCCCACTGTATGCATAGGCCACATTTTGTTTATCGTCCCATGATGTCAGTGGACACTTGGGTTGCTTCCAACTAACTCTTGACTATTCTGCACAGTGTTGCTGTGAAAGTGGATGTGCAACTATCTCGTGGAGACTCTGCTTTTGATTCTTTTGGATAAATATCCAGACGTGGGATTGCTAGATCATATGATCGTTCCATTTGAGCCCCCATACGAGTTTCTGTAGCGGCTGCACCATTTTACATTCCCACCAGCGGTGTTCAGGGGCCCACTTTCTCCTGCATGATATTCTGAAAGAAGAGGAAGCCACGGTGGACGGGAGTCATCTGCCCCAGACACAGCAGAGGGACAGCGGCACTCGCAGGGGTGAAGTTGACTTGCAGGCACGGCCGCCTCTACCGCGGTGAGGGGCCCCACTGGCTGCCGACTGAACCACAAAAGGCTGCTACCTTCTCAGCCTCACTCAGAGTCAGGGAGACGAGAATGTAATTAACTCGGAGATATGACTTCTGACCGTCCAACTGACAGAAATTAATAGGATTTGTAAAATTCATGGCTGGCAAGGGATTAAAGGGAAGGGACTTTTTATATATTGCTGATGGAATTATAAATTACTACGGTCATTTCCGAAAGTAATCTGTTCCATTAAAATTAAAAATGCATCTAACTTTTGACCCAATAATCCACTTTGGGGAATATATACTACAGAAATAAAATTACCAGCATGTAAGAATAGATGTGCAGGGTTATCTTTGTAGTATTCTTTGTGGCAGGGGGAGAAAAACCTGGAAAAATGCAATTATGGTATGCTGACTATGCCACAACTTACTCGCTACTCTGGATAGAAAGTAGCTATGACTTTGTAAAAGGAAAAAAAATATGCTTCACAATATATTGACTGTAGACAGCCGTATAATTTTATGAGTCCAGAGAAAAGTCTGGAAGGTACATAAACCAGTGCCTTGGTAGTCCTCTTGCGCTTGTCGCAAAAGAGTTTGCTGTACCAGGGGCTGGATGGCGGCTGCAAATGGTAGGCGCTGTTAAGAAATGGATAGTGATTCCGGGAACCTCCAGCATATGGTTTGATGGGTGGGGTATGTTTCACGGAAGAAAAGACTGGAGTCAAATCCTAACTCAGTGACTCATTAAAATATGCGACCTTCTCTAATGAGAGTGTCCAGCACTGGGTTGCCAGCCTGAAAATTCCTAATCATTCTTTGAAATCCCGTCTGACCATCGCCTGCCTCACGAACACCTCCTGATTCTGGTTCCAAGTGGCACTAACTTTTTGCACAGGGGGATCCTTCTACCCACTGCAGAATTCAGTCCCAGCACTCGTTGTACTGAGTCACAATTCAGCGAATGGCTCTGAAGTGCTTTATTGGGCCATAGACTCCTCAAGAGCAGGAGATGTGATTTCACCCCTCATTCATTCATTCATTCATTCATTCACTCATTCATTCATTTCTACTTTGACACTCATGCTCTCTCCTCCTCCCCAGCCAGGATCCAGGCCCTATAATTAAAGATGAGGGATTGGGAACAGCATCCTTCCTTGTTATGTAAATTGAAAAGGGGTTTACACCCTCATGTGAGGCTGGAGAAGGGCAAATCCTCTTTCCATTACAAATTCAAAGCTAGGGGTGCCTGAGTGGCTCAGTGGGTGAAGCATCCAACTTCGGCTCAGGTCACGATCTTACAGTTCGTGGGTTCGAGCCCCGCATCGGCTCTGCGCTGACAGCTCAGAGCCCGGAGCCTACTCTGGATTCTGTGTCTCCCTCTCTCTCTGCCCCTCCCCCGTTTGTGCTTGTGCTCATGCTCGCTCTCTCTCTCTCTCTCTCTCTCTCTCTCTCTCTCTCAAAAATTAATAAACATTAAACGTTTAAAAAAATTTTAAGAACAAAGTCAAAGCTGTGAGTGTGAATCTCTTATATTTTATGAGATATTTTGACAAGAACCTCTGCCTCCCCCAGGATCCCCAGAGGGCTTCTGAGCCCTGATTACTGCTAAGGGGCAGGTAAATTACAGATCCAGGAAGTGGCCTGAAAGCCCATCACCAGGGCTCCAACAAGAAAGTAATGTCCTGGGGAGCCCAGGAGAATCCTAACAAACAGACATTGTTGCAATGTTTACTACTGCCATAAATGGATACAAGGGGTAGGTTAAAAGGCTGCCAAGCAAACATCTATCCTACTTCCTCCTTGTCTGCGCCCCAGGGGGAATTAATACCTGTCACCTCTCCGCTAAACTCCCAGGTGCCTAAAGAGATGCTGACCCCAGTCCCAGCTCCAGGGCAGACCCGGGTTATTCAGGATCCATTTAAGAAGAAAGGACTCAGCCGGGTGGATGTGCTTCCTCTGTTTACAAGATTTGTCTCACTTTTGAGAAAGAAGGGTCCTGGCTCTTAAGAGTGATAGGTACCCCAGGGGCCCAGGACTGCTGCAGCCACCTTCTACCCCTGAGGGTAAAGGGTCACCTGGGGGAGGGCAGAGTTGGGGGGAATCACAGAGACCCCGAGCCAGAGCCCTGCCTGACCCGAGACTGAGCGCTGAGCTGCCCCTGGACGTGTTCTCTTCCAGGGGCCAGTAGATCCCTCATGGAGGCAGGGAGGGTGGGAGGTAATCTGCAGTGAGGAACAGAGGAGAGATGTGGCAAAGCCCGAGGTGGGTGCAGGGAGGGTGTGGAGAGGTGGGAACCCAGACAGGCAGACAGAGCCTTGCAGCCTGGACACCTAGTTCTCATCTACCAGTGGGGATCTGGTCTGCATACAGCACGCTTCTGGCTTGGCCGGGCATGTGGTAGATACTCACTGAGTGAGCCCTGGCTGGGGGCCACCCACACTCGCGCAAATGGTGCCTGGCTCCTTGCCAGTCTGTCTTCTGGTCTCAGGCTGCCAAGCAGTTGCAAGCTGAGGCCCCTCGAGGGTCTACGCCCGTAGTAAATGTTTGATGACTGTTCAGGGAAAAAAAAGCCCCCATTTGCAGCATTGGCCAATTATCGTGCAGTAAGTACTCCCAATGCGGCCAAATCCGAGCTCCTGATGGGTCGTTGTCACTGGATGGGGGGCTGGGAAGAGACGCTCACACTTGGCTCATTCTGAGCCGGTGCAGAGGCTCTAGGTCAGCCCTGGCTTCCGCAGCCCTGTCCCCGTCACTGTGCATGCGCTAAATGTTTGTCAAGATCCTCTCCCTCCCCCGGCAGGGGCGGGCGAGTGGGAAGCCAGGCGAGGGATGGGAGCTTATGCAATTTGTCAAAATGATTGATAGTCCCCAGCCAGAGGGCCAGGGCAAAGGATGCTTGCACAGCAGACTGGGAAGGAAGAGTGATACCCATAATGCAGAAAGGAACATGCAATTTCGGGAAGTGGATTTATTTTTTTCTTAAACGAGAGGGATAGGTAATGCCACTCCGTAGCCAGGGCGCTCTCTCAGAACCTCAGACATTTTTTTTTCAGTCCTTGCCTTTCTAGCTTTCTCTCCACAGCCTGTATCACAGGAGGGCAGCACCACAACTATCCTTATCCGACGTGCATCCTGTCTGGCAGGTGGATGCATCGACCTCCAGGCAGCAAGCCTACCCCTGGCGGGCTGGGCGCGCTAAGCAACGTCTTAATCTCCTTGGCTTCTGGCTTCCCACCTGCAGGATGGGGCTCGAGAAACCCACCTCACATTCACTCACTTAGAAATATTTTTGATCCCTATCTTGTTGCTTCTTGGGAATCCCAGCTGTCGAGAGGAAAACACCTTGCAACTCACAGAACGCTCCAAATACACAGATGTGCTCCGGGGCGCAGTGGTTTCCTGCATTTCCTTCCTGGCTAAGCCTCACTTCTCTGTTCCCATTACCTTCTTCCTCTGTACAGGAGAAAGCCCACATGCCTTTATTGATTAGACTCTTAGTAGTTAAGGTGCTCAGGAAAAAAAAAATTTTTTTTGTATCAACATTGAGGCTGTGCTTCCTCTCTTGGCCAAGTAATGTCATTTCTAAGAATTTATCTTACAGACACACAGCAGAGCTATGCACATGGGTGATGTCCGTTGTGGTACTGACAGTAGGAGGAAAAATAAAATGAAAGTACCCATCAGCGGAGGAAGAGCGAAATGAAGAAGGGAATAGCAAAGGTCTGAGAAACCCCTGCGCTTAGCGAGGCACTTGGCTCGTAACAGGCTCTCGGTAAGTATCAGAGAAATGCAAGGCAGTGTGGCCATTTCAAAAAATAAGGATCTAGGTCCACGGAAACTGTTCAGTGACAAGACTGGCAGAACAGTGGTTATAGTTCGTTTCTATTTTCCGTAAAAGATTCCCCCCCACCCTCTTTAAACACCTTCAGACGTCCAGCAAATACCCTGTAAAGCTGGAGAAGAAAGCACTTCGGCCCTAACTTTCAGAGGAGACTGAAAGGCTGCTGTTTTCATTAAGGATGTGCATTAGACACATTTACATGAAAATAAGCACCCTCTCCGTCAGCCTTCCCTGCACTGCCTAATGCTTCACTGCATGGGTGATGGGTCCCATCATTTGTTTTCAGGTTGCCACGTCCCTATAAATAATGCGAGATGAACATTCTTGTGCATATGTCTTTGCCCACACAGACTATGTTCCCAGGTGCTGGGAGAAGGAGACATTTTTTGTTTACGTGGGACACTCTGTTTCTTGATGACTTCTGAAACCACGCAATGGCTCGGTCACCAGCTGCCAGAGGGCGGACCAGAAAACCTCCCAATCCCAGTTTCCTCTTTGTGAAATACAAGTATCCAACCTGAGGGGTTGTTTCCAGAGTAAGATACGATTAATGCATGCAAAGCGTTCAGCTCCCAGAAGGCTCGCCGTAAGTGCACACACTGTATGACCAGTAGGTGACAGCTGTGGTTATTACTTGAAGTCACCAGGGACAAGAAGAACAGGGCAATGAGAGTGAGCCAACAGCTTGGAGAAGGCAGGGAAAGGTCAAATGCAGCACGAAGCAGGCAGAGCGTGGGGCTGGGGAAGGGGATCGTGTAGGTGGGCCCAGGTGTTCCTCCTGTTTTCTGGACACGCCGCTTTCTGGATTTTAAGGAGACAGGCCCACATCAGGGGCAGTGAGGACAAGTCTCCCACTCCGTGAGCAGCAAAGCAGGGGCAGCTTGGCCAGCGGAAGACACGACACAGCCAGGCTGGTCCCTATGTGGAGTCACAGAGATTGCATTGGCATGTCCGTGGGTGTCTGGTCGGGGGGCTTCAGTGGCCTGGGCTGCCAGCCATCACGGCTAGAGGCACAGGACCATGCATGGATGTGCTGGGCTCCCCCACTGGCCACCCAGAAATCCTAGAGGGATCCAAGGGCAGGAGCAGACCAGCGGCACCGACGATTTGAGATTCAATCCCTGATCTGGATGGGATTGTATCTCTCTCCCGAAGCTCGAGGAGTCTGGGTGAAGAAACCCACCCTGAGTCTGTCCAGGAGTCTTAGACAAGGCCCAGAGCTACCGTCTATCTGTTTTGGCCCCACTGAATGGAGTGGGAAACAGGAAAAGACGCTGTCTTTCTTCAGAAGGAGATTCTGAACTGCTAGGAAACTATTGACCACCATTCTGTCTCAGCCAGCTTCTCAGAATCAAAGCATCTTTGAGCAGGAAGAGGGTCTTTAAGCCGCTTTTTCTGGTTGGTGCTCCAGGGAAGCCTCCGTCGCAGACGAGGGGCTCGAATCTGCTTCTGCACCTTTCTAGTCACACGACTCTGGTCAAATCGCTGCAGAACTCAGCTTCCGTGTCTCATCTTGTAACAAGGAGTGAGGCGATCCACCTGCCGTGTCGTGAGCACCAGACACGGTGCAATTGAGGGGCCCGAGAGACCCCTAGCACGTGGGATGTGGCTGGGCTTATTCTCATCACTTTCTTCCCCCAGTGAACCTTGAGACCCTCAGTAGGAGACAGACAAATGCCATATGAACTTCATTCATTCAGCAAGTACCTGCTGAGTGCCCGCAACATGCAGGGTATGGTTCTAGGCACCGGAGCGTAGCCCCTGCTCTCGTGGAGTTCACATTCCAGTGCGAGATCTCAGATGCCACAAGCACGCTGTCAGGCATGAAGATGGCCCCGGGGAGGGACCACCAGGGCAAGGAGGCAGGGTGTGACGCGGGTGTTGGTGTGCAAAGGGTGGTCCGGGAAGGACGGGGCGAGGAGGGGAGTGTGGACCAGGCCGAATGACCTGAGGACAAGGGATATCTGCAGAAGAGTGGCCTGTGACACCCCACAGCAGGAGAGGGATTCGCGCCTGGGAAGGACCTGGTGGCTGGAGCACAGGGAGTGCCGTGCAGTTGGGATGGGAGTGGGGACAAATCACCAGGAAACTCCAGGGACATGGGAAGAACTTGAGATTTGATGTTCTGTGTGAAGGAGAGGTTTGAAGGATTTCCGGTAAGAGTGATGCCATTTGATTCACTCTTTAAAGTGATCCTTCCAGAGGGGGAGCCTGGCCTGGCGTGGGGGAGGGGCGGAGGCGGGAACTCCTGGCCTTCCTTTCCAAATAGTCCCCACCCACCCCCTGCAGAGGAGAATGAGACACTGGGGGCCTTTTATCCCATTAAGGTGAAAGCAGAAAAGATCAGTTGGCTCCCTGGGGAGAAGAACTTACTTAATTTGCAGCCATGGCTGCTTTTGGCCCGACATCATTTGGACACTCGGCTGAGTCCACCCTCCTGTGGGAACCTCCTGGAAACACTGGTTAGGTTCCCCCAGAGCCAGTCAGAGACAATTTCACCACGTCCAGCCCTAGAGGCGTGCTACCCAGGGCCTAGATATGAGCAAGGGCCTGGACAGGCGAGGGCTGGCATCCCATGAGACCGAGACCTCCGGACAACCGATCACTTGCTCCAAACCAGAGGAATCGGGCTCCAGGAGCAAAGAGGCGTTGCAAAGCCTACCTTATGTTTTGCTGGGCACAGATGTAGTTTCTTAAAAGAGAAGAGTGCAATTTTATGGAAAGAGATCAATGGATTCTGACCAAAAAAAAATCTCATCTTTCTGTGCAATTCTCTCTGCTCTTAAAATGGGAAGAAAATGTGGCAATGAGGAAGCTGGTATTCTACAGTAATAACGGGTCTTTGAAGATTAAAACACCTTCCGTATAACGTCCGTTGGTTAAAAACATAATTACCCTTGTGGAAACCCCTACACAAAGATCACCAGGAAAGCTTGTGGCCAAAGTCAGGCTTCTTATGAACACCCCCTTGGCAGAGTCTCTGGACTGTCTCAGGAGCAGGGATGGTTGACGTAGACGTTTTGAGGCAAGACTGAGTCTTACAGTGGTCTGGGCGCAGATGGGCTAGAATTTGTAAATTAGACAAATTTAATCAGTAGCTGATCTGTGGTCTTCTCTTCAGAGCTGTGAGCCCAAGCAGAACAGCTGTGGTCTCGCCGTAGAACACACAGAAATAAAGGAGGAACTGATTTTATGGCAGTTTATGCTTAGATATTTTTTGTTGTCATTGCTAATTTGATACAGTTCCTCCGTCTTGCCAGTTAGGGTACAGTTTATTTGCAAGTTGTGGTTTCCATTTCATTTCTCATCATGTTAGGGGAGCACATTCCTGTGGTTTCTTGGTTTTCCTCTCTGTAAAACAGGGGGGAAGGAGGCTTTTATCTGATATTTAAGAAACGTATGCATTCTAGTATTCTAGAAGTTGGCAAAAGACAATAAGCCCCAAGCGTTCGTGAGGCACCTGTTGTACATGAGACAATTGTGTTAAGTGTCCCCAGAGACGTGAATATTCCCTCTCCTATATAGTTTATAAAATTACTAATGACAAAGGTCCTCTGTGTCATTTAAGTATTTTATGTATGGAACTGGTCTAGAAGAGTATACTGTAAACCAAGATAATCACTTACTTCTGTTGATGTGATGAAAGATGTTTGTTTGTTCATTTATTTCCTCTCTACCTACTGCTTCCACTGTGCCTCTTACTGTTTTTTAAATAAACCTGATTTGCTTAGTTATTATTACATTTCTAAGCTCTTTCTTTCTGGATCCCAGTCTGGAGAGTACTTAATGGAAATCCTCTTGAGAGGTGGAGCTTGCAACTTTGGGGGCGGGGGATATGCCGACAGGTGACCCCCGGGGAGGAGGAGGCCTGTCTAGGGCTGACAGCTTCTATAGGACCCTTCCTGCTAGGTAAGACCTCTGGTTCCCTTCTCTGAGGAGATGGGCCAGGCCTTCAGAAGTTGCTCTGTGGCACCTGTTTGTCCCTGTCATGGCTCATCCTACCCCTGAGCTGACCGGAGTTCACCCCACATAAAGTTCATCTGGAACCCAGTCAGTAGAAATGCACCTGTCGCTTCTGTTGAGAACTCTAAGAAGACCCTGGCAAGAACTTTGGGTTGAGTGGATCCTTTGAAATGTTGAAGCATATTTGGGGAGTTGCTACTTTAAAAACTGATAGCGAGATCGGTGATTCCTTACATAAGCATCTTATAAAAATACACATAGAGGTGGCAGTCAGATACACCAGCCTCTTCCAAACTTCCAGTGAGTAATTTATAGTCCAATTGGGAGAGGCATGCAAAAGAGGGATGGCCTTTCTGGGTTTCAGGTTTATTTTCAATGTACTTTGCAAACTTTGTCTAAATTGGGAGCTCTTACCTAAGAGACCCTCCCAACTTCATCTAAGCCAGAGAGCTTTCTTGAACTATTTCTGTATTGGTTCCACTGTGATCAGAGTCAGAACGATCCTATGTCAAAGGCACCGAATGCTTGCCCAGCCTGTCTTCTTCCCACTCCTGCTGACACTTGGGTGACCCGAAGGCTTTGGGTACAGCAGGTCCCCAGGGATGGTGCTGCCTTGCCTGCCTCTCCAGGGCAGATCTTAATTTAGCCACTGTAAAAGCACCTGTTTCCACATTAACGCTATCAGCCCCAGGTGTCAGATTGGCATAATCTGACCACAGTTTGTCTTTCATTGAAAATTTCTATCCCGGCAGAATTACAGAAAGCCGGTCCTCCACCTGCTAGAATCACCTGGCTTCTTGTCCTGCGGATCTATTCTACTTTAGATAGAAGAGTTATTCCAGGCAAGTTATCACTTTAGGGCTTCTAGATGGTGTGTGCAGCCCCAGTGCAGGAAGGGCAGTCAAAGGGGCATGGGCTTGGCTTCCAGCTGGAACACTGCCATTTGCTAGCTTGGGGATTTGCCTTTGCTTCAGTGAACCTCACTTTCTTCACCTATGAAATGAAGGTAATGATCCAATAGTAGGGAAACTGAAAGTTATATTAGAGGGCACACAGGTAGATGTGCAGCAAAGGTTATTTCCTTTATGATTTTAAAAACCTGGGAGTTCCCTAACCAAATATATAAAGATAGGAGGGTGGGAGGGAGGGGAGGGTGGGGGATGGGCATTGAGGAGGGCACCTGTTGGGATGAGCACTGGGTGTTGTATGGAAACCAATTTGAAAATAAATTTCATATTAAAAAAATAATTTAAAAAAGCTACTGTTTGAAGAAAAAAATAAAGATGGCAAATAACCATGTGACAAGATGTTCCACATCATAGGTCATCTGGGAATCACAAATGAAAACAACAATATCCCACTACACACTTTATTAGAATGGTTAAAACCCAGAGCACTGACAACATCAAATGCTGGCGAGGCTGTGGAGGAACAGGAACTCTCATCCATGGCTCGTGGGAATACAGAATGGTGTAGACACTTTGGGAGACAATTTGGTGGTTTCTTACAAAACTAAACATACTCTTATCATGTGATCTAGCAGTCGCGCCCCCTGGCATTTACCCAGAGGAGTTGAAAACTTATATCCACACAAAAACATGGATCTTTATAGCAGCTTTATTCCTAATTGTTAACACTTGGGAGCAATCAAGATGTCCTGAGATAAGTGACTGGATACATGAACTGTGGTCCATCCATGAGGTGGAATATTATTCAGTACTGAAAAGAAATGAGCTATCAAGCCATGAAAAGACATGGAGGAAACTTAATGGCTTATTACTAAGTGAAAGAAGCCAGTCTGAAAAGTCTACACGTTCTGATTCCAAGTATATGACATTTTGGAAAATTGAAACTACGGAGGTGGTAAAAAAAAAAGTGGTTGTCAGGGGCTTGGGGAGTGAGAGGGATGAAGAGGTGGACCATTTTTAGGGCAGTGAAACTGCTCTGCATGATACTATGATAGTAGAGACAGGTCATTATACATCTGACCCAACCAATAGAATGCACTGGGTGTCGTACATAAGGGATGAATCACTAAATGCTACCAATACTGAAACCAATACTACACTATATGTTAACTAACTTGAATTTAAATAAAATCATGGAAAAAGAAAAACAAAGAATGCACAACACCGAGATGAACCCTGTTGAAACTCTGGATGCAGGTGATAACAATGCGTCCACGTAGGTCCATCAATCCTGACATGTCGATGGCAGTGTTTGTGGAGGGAGAGGTATGTGAGAACTCTTTATACTTTCATCTCAGTTTTACTAGAACCAGAAACTGCTTCAAAAGAGTCTATTAAGAAAAAACCCCTACACCTGCTTGTTCAAGCCACCTGATATATATTCAACCCTGGAAAGCTAAATTAAAAAAAAAGAAGGAAAGAAAAGGGGGGAAAGGCAAAAATTTCAAATGTATCAACTTAATAAATTAAAACTTCTTAAATTATAAGTCTACCATCAAGTGTACCAAGAAGGAGGCAAGTTCTACAAGGCCTAAAGTCAAGAAGAAATCTCTGAAGTATTTAGAGTTTGGACTACCAGATGGGCAACCTGGACTTTCAAACTAGATTATGCTCAAATATCAAATGAAAAATTCATTCATATCACTAAGTGGCTTTTTATGGGGTAATGAATGTTTCCTAAGTCTTGGAACTGAATCTGAGATTCAAATGTCAGTGTTTAATATTGGTATCATAAGCTCAGAATCAACCCCCAAACCATCAGTGTCCTATTGAACGTGTCCCTCCTGACCACTATAGCTTTTTATAGAAGCTGTGGCCACATATACGGCAACCTATTTATGAAAGGATGGTTATGACCAGAATTCATGGCTAAAAAATCATCACCCAGCAAAGGGACAAATTGTGGCAATTCATACGACAGAATACAACCTGCCAATGACAAGGGATGGAATCCACTGGCATACGAAGCCACCGCATGAATTTCAAAACAATTATGTTGAACAAAAGAAGAGAGACACAAAAGAATGCAGACTATATGACTCCACCCTCATAGGGCGCCCTAGGAAAAGTAGACCTAGCCTACAGCGACAGAAAGGGATCGGCCAGCTGCCATGGCCTGGGCTGAAAGATGTGGGGGTGAGGATCTTGTAACGGTGGGGTGATTGAGCTGATGGTTACATGAGTGCATCCATTTGTCAAGACTCTTCAAAGTATACACTAAAACATATCTCAAGAAGGTGGATTTTAAAATAGTTTTGAAAACCCTGATAACGAGAAATATAATTAGTGACCTCCCCAATCTGGTCATTCAACAGTTACAATCTATTAGAGCTTTGCTCTTATTCTGAGTTTCCTATCACCTCCTCAAGTGTATTCAAAGTCTGGCATAATTTTGCCAGTAAGTTTTCCTCTGGTGATTGGTCAAGGATTTTGTGGTTCCCTCCTCTGCACCAAAATAAACGCTAGACTAAAATCATAAGTGGCTGATGGCTTTACATGGTGTTTGTTGTTGTTGTTCTTCTTCTTTTTTTAACATGAGAAATGTCCTGAATTTTAAATGTTGGAAACACACTGGAAGTTTCTCAATTTCTGACTTCTCCAGAAACATCAGCTTTGCATTGCTGGGTTGTAGTTTCACCAAGCTGCAACCTTGTTGGAGCTGTGGAGAGCCGCCCATTTTGGTCGAGACCAAGAGTGCTCTTCAATAATCCACAGCCCCCACTCATCCCTATTGCACTGCTCTGAGCTGCTTTGTTTACATTACCAGTTTTCCCTTTAGGTAATTGAATTTGTCACCTCTGGACTAGATACCCTGGGCCATCTTTTCTTTCTGATGAAGTCATTCCATCTGGGAAGAAGAGTCCAGAGGAGAGGAGCCAGGACATCACAAGGAGGGGGGTATGAAGCTATGGCTTTTGAAGGGGGAGGACGAGAAGCAGGAAAGAGAAGGTCAGGGCTCCTTGGACTCGGCCCTCATGGAATGAAGGGCTGTCATGTGGATGGTTTATCACCTGCGTCACCTGTCAGAGGCAGGTTTCCTGGAAGCTGGGTCTGGGATGGAGACTCTGGAACTGATGATTAGTGGGGAACCAGAGGAGGGATCTATGGGGAAGTGAAGGGGGGAAGAGGCAAAGCTAAACCGTTTCAGCTGAAGTCTATCCTCAGCCTGACTCCTGGGGAGGGCATGGACCACAAAGGGCATCTTGGGGCTATTAGTCGTTGTGGCAAGGAGGGTGTTTGAGCTGCTCTATCAGTGAATCACTCACTGCGGGCCACCCATTCCCCTTGGGTCAGGGCATGACCTCCCAGCAACTTCTATGATTGGTAGCTCCTACCAACCAAAGGTGCCCCCCTAAGAAGGGTACGGTACTCTCGGTAGGTGGGGGAATGAGCACACTGGCTCCATAAAAAGGGTTTGGGTAAAAAGCATCTGCCTCCATTTCAATCCCCAGATGGAACCTGGGCCGGTGGTTGGAGTTTATTGACAACTCACTGCAGCTCAGTAGATAAGAAATTGAAAGGGAGAGGTGTGAGTGATGGAAGGACCAGCTTCATGGGCGGTGAGCACCCGGAACTGAGTGTTCAAACAGAGGCTGCATGGCAGCTCAGCTCTCTGACAGACAGCTCCAGTCTCAGGGCTGCGCCAGGCGTCCTTCCAAAGTTCCTTTGAAAGCAGAGGCACTTTGATTCTGCAAAGAGCTCCCTATCCACCCCAGTCTCTTCCTCTTCCTTTAATCCAAATGAGGATGATGAAAACAGCCAAAGCTGGCTGCACAGTTACCATGTGCAGCCCACATCTCCCTCCCATTTAAGCCCTGCGACAGTCCAGTGAGGAAGAAGTCGGGACCCACACTTTTCAGATGCTATGACTGAGGTTCAGAAGTTTGAGTGTCTTGCCCAGGAGCACACTGTGAGCACCTAGAGGGGCCAGAGGCAGAAGGAGTTTCGAGTGATGCTTGGTTCTTTGCCCAGAAAAAGCTGTGCTTAAAAAACCACTGGGCATCATATGTAAGAGATGAATCACTGGGTTCTCCTCATGAAGCCAAGACTACACTGTATGTTAACTAACTTGAATTTAAATTAAAAAAAAAAATCCCAACCAAACAAACAGCAAACAAACCAAAAAAAAGTAAGAAGTTCATCAAAGTGAATAATGCATAACGTGATAGAAAGGGCCATGGGGAATATCAAAGGTCAAAGAACCAAATGAAGATGGCCAGACTAAAACAAACCCAAAAAACCAAAACCAATGAGAAGCTGAGATAAGCATCTTGCTGGGGAGGACATCACAGAGTGGACCCATGAGGGCATCTGTCAGGGCTCCCAATGGGAGTGGGGGTGGTCATGGTGTTTACGCTAATTATGTGTTGAGTTGGAACCCTGGACAGAGCAGAGTGAGTCCATAGGTCTGAGCAGGATGTCTCGAAGCAAGCCTCCTGTCAATGGGTCAGGAAGGGGTTGTCTGAAAACAATGTTCATTTTGATGTCTCTTAGGCAAGTGCAGCTGAGGGAGATAATTTTCCTGCTTCACAACCCACTGCGCGTCTAAGAATGGATGGTACAAGCACGTGTGCTGGTATCGCTGACTGCAATAACCAGGAATGCAACTGTTTGATGCAATTGGAAAGTCAGGTCCTGCCATCTTAGAGGAGGAAACCGAAGCCTAGAGGGGGTGGTGTTCCTGAATCATGTCACAAATAGAACCAGCATCTAAGGACAGGTCTCGGGAGCCCCAGGTATTCCAGATTGTGGGTCCCTGGACTCAGGGGTCAGTTTGACACCCTTCCCATCCTTTGTCCAAGGCTCAGAAGTTTGTTGGATGGACGAGTGAATAAATGGATGAGTGGATGAATGAATGACATGGTCAGTTCCAGTGGCTGGTCCTCAGCCTGGGCAGCAGGTTTTTCCAGTGGCTTAAGTGGAGCAGTCTTAATGCCTTGATGTTGAGATTTCAAAATGTTTCCTCTCTTAGAAATCAGTCTTTTGAACACAGTCCCTCCTGACCACTGTAATGATGCTAACTTAGAAGAAATATTTGATCTGATAGTGCATTTTCTCAACCTCAAGGGCATTTGTTTAATGGCCTTTGTTGCTTAGAATGTGTGTGTTCATGGACTTTTGTGCATTCCTGGATGGAGGGCAGAAGATGAGAAGACCCTTTCAGTGATGGCCATGAGGACTGATGTCTGACCACCCAGTGCTGCTGATGGAACAGGAAACTCAGATGCCTACGGATTTGCGCGGTGGTTCTGGCTGAGGCAATTGTGCCTTCCAGGGACACGTGGAGATGCCTGGAGACATTTTTTGTTGTCACAATTGGTGCTACTGGTATCTGGTGGTTAGAGGCCAGGGATGCTGTTCAATATCCCGCATGCATAGGACGAGCTCCCCCTGCCCCCCACGCAGAATGATCCAGCCTCAAATGTCAGTAGTGCTGTGGTTGAGAATCTCTGGATTAGCTGGAGAGTCAG
The DNA here is from genome assembly GCF_007474595.2 of Lynx canadensis. Taxonomy (NCBI): domain Eukaryota; kingdom Metazoa; phylum Chordata; class Mammalia; order Carnivora; family Felidae; genus Lynx; species Lynx canadensis. Next base: position 4,190,875 of record NC_044320.2, read on the forward strand.
ACTAGAGGGTGGAGTTTGAATTAGAGGTGGGAAAATAGCTTCTTTGTGAATATTTATGTCTGTCCATATCTGACTCTTGTTGTCTTTCAGTCAACAAATGCAGAAGACATTTAGCAATGCCTAAAAAATCACCTGCATTCCCACCATCCTGATATCTCTTGGTATATCTTAGATAGCACTGAGGGAGATAAAATAGGGCTTTGGGGTCAGACGTTCCTAGGTTTAAATCCTATGGCAACCAGAGAAGCCTTGGAAAAAGGATCTTGCTTCTCTAGTCCCAGAGTTCCCCAGTTTTGAACCCAGTAACTCCCACCTCTGAAGGCAGCCATGTGGTTCAAACCAATCAGCTTTTTAAAGGGCCATGTAGGGGCGCCTGGGTGGCGCAGTCGGTTAAGCGTCCGACTTCAGCCAGGTCACGATCTCGCGGTCCGTGAGTTCGAGCCCCGCGTCGGGCTCTGGGCTGATGGCTCAGAGCCTGGAGCCTGTTTCCGATTCTGTGTCTCCCTCTCTCTCTGCCCCTCGCCCGTTCATGCTCTGTCTCTCTCTGTCCCAATAATAAATAAACGTTGAAAAAAAAATTTAAAAAAAAATAAAATAAAAAAAATAAAGGGCCATGTACACAGTAGGTGCTCAAATATTCTTTCCAAATCCCTGGCCACTGGTATACATGTCTTCAACAGAATTGTCTTTACCTTGTTGTACATTTCAATACTACCTGATTATTTACCAATATTAATCATGCTTTTAGGGTGAAAAAACGCCATTTGCAATTGCTTTGTAATGTCCAAACAACTGGATAATCTATACTTAATGAATCCTCTCTTTTTATTGTAATGAACACCTTTGTGCGGACAACTTTTCCCCAAGCAGGGATTCTCTCCCTCAGGTAGATTCTGTATGAGGGGTGGGGATTATTGGCTCAGGGGCATAGATATCGTAATGCAGTTGGGAGTTTTAGAACACAGCATCCATTATGAGCCAGAAGCCAAGGTACAAAGTGCCCATGGAGGCAAGACCAGCTCTCTGGGGATCTCAGGGAAGACAGATCAGCCTGTGCCAAGTCTGTGCTGTGCATCATCAAATTCAAACAAGTTAACTGGGATGAAATATTTCAATCTATTATGTCCCCTTCATTCCAATTCTGTAAGTTGACCCAATAATGTCCTTTATAGTAATTTTCCTCTCCAGGGTCCAATGTAGGGGGATTGCATCTGGCTGTCAGTTCTGGATATCTCTTGACTTAATAGATTGAGCAGTAAGTTTGTTGGCTGTCCATCCATCCTTACCCATGTTCTAGTAACCATCTCCATAGTTCTCTGCTCCCCTCTGCTGCTTATTGGGATAATCCTCCCCACCTTACTGATGACAGGAGAAGACAAACCAGAAATTTTGAACAGTTTTGAGATTAAAGATTTTCAAGTGCATCCAACCAAGAGTCCCATACCCCATCTAACAGCACAGGCTTTCTCTTCTTCTCAGCCTTGGCCAGGCATTGATGTAAGGCATCGGTGACTTTCTGAGGTTGATAGTGAATGCTCCTCTCTCTCCTACTCTGCTTCTCTCATAATTGAGATCCTTAGCTTTTATTTTCAAGGCTGCAGAAGAGTCTCTCCACCTACTATCGAGAAAGTTCTTGACCTCAGATACTGTATGGAAAGTAAAAAGGGTAATGATTGTATGGATTCACGTTGTTGTGAGGATTTAAGGCAACTATGTTTGTCAACAGCCTATGCGAGAGTTTGTGATGAAGTAGATTCTCGACAAATGTCAACTGAATCAATTATGATGATGAGATCCCAACGGGGAATAGGTTGGGAGTGGGGAAAGCTTCCCTCCCTCTCAGCTGTGTCACTTTCATAGCCTGTAACTCCTGCCCCAAACTGCCTCAGCTCAGCACACAGCATGGATGAGTCCGGCTTCCCCAACCCTCTGCCTTCCGCCATGCCAGTCAAGTTGAACTTGCCATTCTTTGTACAAACCTTGGGCCTATTCTGTGGCTCTCCAGCCACTTTTGGTCATTAAAAAGCCCAGTCTAATCCAGCTTAAAGCATAAACTTCTAGCCCATTCAATTCTCCTTTCCCTTCCTGCAGTATAGACCTGACCCCCTACCCTGGGATTCAGGGTGAGACGAGCACAGGACTCCCCTATTCCTTGCCCCCTTTTGCTGGGTCCAGCTCCTCAGAGAGAGGAGAAAGGAGGAGTCGGGGAGGCTTCAGAGACTGAGGTGGGGCCATTCCTGGCTGTCTCATTTTGATCAGACATTCAGATGCTGCCTCTTTAACCGGGTATTTGAGAGGATTTCTTCAGCTCTTTTAGGAACCCCCTCACTGACTATTCCCCTGGCCATAGCTTCCATTGTGTCTGGGTCTCCTAAGCCCCTCTCAGCTCCTGTCTCTGGTAGGATGCCTTCTACTCTTATTGCACAGGTGTCCTTGCTCTGCAAACAGCCATCTTAAATGGGTATCAGCCAAATACTTGGGCTGATTTTCCCTCCATGGTTTCCACTGGTGCACTGGGCCATGGGGTACAAACAGCCCCAGAGCAGCCCCCTCTCCACCCTGGTATCCCTTTCTGGGTCTCTGCCACCCTGAGTCCACGTGGACAAGGAGAAGAAGGGGCGTGTCGTTAGATTAGAGGGTTGACTGAACCCCATTGTATGAGATCCATGGGACTGCCATAACAAAGTACCATCAACTGGGGGATAAACCAACAGAAAACTACTCTCCCACTGTTCTGGGGGCTGGAAGTCCCAGCTATGGTGTCTACAGTGTTGGTTCCTTTGGTGCTGTGAGGCCATTCTCCTACTTTCTGGCAGCAGGCTGGCAGCCTTTGGTGTTTCTGTGCTTGTAGGCCCATCACTTCAACCTCTGTCTTTACGCAGCAATGTTTCTGTGTCTTCACATTGTCTTCCCTCTATGTGTGTGGGTGTCTGTGTCTAAATCTCCCCTCTTTTATAATGATGTCAGCTATATTGGATGAGGGCCCACCCTAATGACCTCAGTTTACAGAATGACTTCATGCTGTAAAAATCCTATCTTCAAATAAGGTCACATTCTGAGTTACTGGGGTTAGGTATTCAACATATCAGTTAGGGAGAGACACAATTAAACCCATAACACTGGATTGTTCCCACCCCAAAGCTCATGCTCTCCTGATGTAGAAACTAGGGAGTGGTGGATTATATGCAGGGAAGAAAGGCATGAGGTCAGGGAAGCCCTAATGAAGGAGGTGATCTGAACAGGTGCTTTGTGAGGGAAGGGTGCAGGAATCCTCTGGCAGAGAAAGGGGAAGGACTCCATTCCTCTCTTCCAAGCAGCCAGACTTGCAAACTCTCATCTTTCCTTTCCTCTCCATGAGCCTCTGTATCCTAAGTGAACTGGGGACCCTACAATTCCTTAAAAACACCCATCCCAAAGGGCATCTTTGAAAGGAGGCTGATGAACAATCAGCACAAGATGATCTGGTTACACTCAGTCCCGAAGCATAATTTTTCTTAAGTGCAATGAAATGAAAAACTCATGATCACTGGCTTCCCCTCTTGAATGTTTCCCAGTATAAATTCATTTCTGGTTGTTTCTATTTCTGGGTAAGACAGAGACCTACCAGGGAACCCTGGGAAATAGACGATGCTATCTTTACCCTGCTCTGATGTTGTTTATTACACTCAGTGAGTGATGGCCAGGCCACAAAGATGTCTAGCCAGTTTAGTTCCTGTTGCTAATTTTGTTGTATTTTTCAGAATGGTGACAGATTTTATGGCTCAAAATGCCTGTTTTTCTGTTGTTCACTCAAGCCCATTCATTCACCCATCCAACACAGCTGTAGGCAGTGGGTGCTAAGCAGTGGGTATACTGTCCTACAGACACCTAAAGTCAAGGTATCCAATAAAGCGGGGGCTAGGTGAGCACAAAGCTTGCCCCCAGGGGACTTTCTCAGTGCTCTTTCCTGCTGGAGGGACTCCAGTCCTTAAGTGAGGTGACATGCGGGAGTGTCTGGCTCATGGAGGGCACCTGTTTTGTCTCTCCTTTCTCTTTCTCTGTCCCTCCTTGGGGCATTCCAACCCTAGCTCTGTTGCTAGATAGCTCTGTGACCTTGAGTGTTTGTTTTCTAAGCTGTAAAGAAGAGGATGATGCTGGCTATCTTTCCAGAAGCCTCCCAAAGGTATTAAATGAGGCTATCTATGTAAACCACCTGCAGTGATGAGGACAAAGACCAAGAACTATGGCCATGACTCTCTACCTGCACCCACTCTGTTCTCCTCAGTATTTTACATAGGTCCCTACATTGTGCTCTCTCCACCAGAGCGGGCGGTGGAAAATCAGGGAAAGAAAATAAATGATGGAGAAGGAACGTAAGCTTTCCCTGGCTTGGTATGAAAGTGCTGGGGAGATAAACCAGAGATTCCTTTCTGGCTTCTGTTCCTCCTTTCCCCTTCCTCCATCCCTATCCTTATGCGAATAACTCCCCACTCAGTCTCCAGCCTAGGTGGCTTTCCCTGAATATCACGTGTAGGTATTCACCTGACCTTGGCTACCCTCACAGGAATGTCCCTCAGATACCTAAAAGTCAAGGATCCAAACCTGAGCTCATTGCTGCCCTCAACCTGCTTAAAGACCATGTTGCGTGCCTCAGTGTCTCACACATGGTCGTTGGAGCCAGACGTCTCCTAGCCATCTTCCTCAGCCTACCTCCACCACCCCATCAGTGGCCACATCTGGAGTCTTCTGCTCAAACAGGTGCCTCACCCCACCTCTCAAGCCACTGTCTTGGAACAGACTTTCTGTGCCTTGTCTGAAGCCACTGTATCAGCTCCTGCTTGCTCTCACCTCTGCTCTAGTCCATCCTCTTCCTGGAAACAAATCAGAGCAAACCTCTTTGTGCTGCTTCCATGGATGCAGACTTCCTCTGCTCCCCAGGGGCCTGCCTGGTAAAGTGTAAGCTCCTTCTCTGTGTCACCAAAGAAGGCTCAGGCTGCCTTTGCAGATGCCCTCTCCTTACATGTGAATGCCTTATCCCTCCCCGCACCCCAGCTTCCTCCTCCAGCCTGGCCTCCTGCCATTCTAGCGCTCTCTGGCTCTGAAATACTTTGCTGCCCTCTACAACACACCATGTGCTCTTGTTTGCCCTGCGAGGGGTCTAGGCAGGTGGGTACTCCTGGTGAACAGCACTTGTCCACCTGCCTGCTCCCCAGCCATCCTTCTAAGCTCAGCTCAGGTATTCCCTCTTCCAGGAAGCCTTTTGTCATCTCCCTGGCCCGCGTTAGATAACCCTCCTCTTGGGTCCCACACTGACTCCGCCATATTTAATGATCTCTTTGCTCATCTGCCTCCGCCCCTAGACTTTAAGGTCAATGCAGGCAGTGCTTTAGACAGCAAGTACCCATTTAGCACATGAATGAATGAGTGGGGAAAAAAAGAAAAACTGAAATCCCCTGTACCACCACCCATATCTACAGAGGAGCACAGACTGATATTCCTCTGCTGCTCTAAGTAGAATGACAGCAAACCCTCACATAATGAATTTTACTTTATAAAATATCCTCACCTTCATTTATCTCATGTAACCCTCACAAACTCGGGAGGCAGGGGTTATGGACTGCACTTTACAGGTGAGGGAAGTGAGAGCTGAAGAAGAATAAAAGTGGAGGGATTGAACACTTAGGTGTGCTGGGCACCATCTGGCCTCTTGTCACGTGATGACTCATCCGCTTCTTCCAACAACCCTATGAGGTATCTGCTATTCTCCCCCTTCCACGAGAGAAAGAGCTGGGGCACAGAGGGGCTCCGTGACTTGCCAGGTAGAGCCGGGATTTGCTTTCATACATACTTTTCTGACTTCCAAATCAGCAGGTCGAGCAGCTTAGAAAGAAGTCAATATGGCTAGAATATGGCCTGTGGGTGCTTAACAAACATTTGTTCAGCTACAGTGACTAGCTCAAAGTCATGCTGAACCACCTGTTGAATCTGGCCTTCTTGCCCCGTTCTTTAGCCCCTCCAGAACACAGGTGAGCCTGCCTGGGAGCACAGCCCAGCAGCCCACCCCCTTGTCCCCTCTCAAACACAGCAAAGGCAACCACATCGCATGGCTCTGCTAGGCTGGGGCCGAGATCGGAGCCAGGATCTGGGAGAGAAAGACAGCTCGGTGGTCTGGACACAGACACATACGCTTTTATGTCAAAGCAAATGCTTCCCCTGAGCAAGACCCATCACCCAGCACATCAGCGGTGCGTTGCTCCACCCAGCTCCCCCTACAGTGGGATCAGCTAGACCCTCTGAGCAGACAGCACATGTGCACTGCCCAGCCAGCTCTAGTGATGCGCCACATCTCATTGTCTCTCTCTACGAATTGCTTTCTGCTCCTTACCCCTCCTGCCCTGCCTTCTCGACAGTGAATGCCGGCTACTAGGGTCATGGGCTGACATCTGAAGGAACTCTGGAAACTATTTCTGTGCCTCAAGAGGACCAGAGCTCTGCCTCCCAGAGTCCAAGGTGTGGCCTGCCCCATGCTTCCCTCTGCTCTGTTGCCCCTAGGGAACCGCTTGGGTCTGGCTGGAAGGGAATGAAATGTGGTGCAGCCCAAGGATGGGAAGAATAGAGTAGGGGAGAGAGGCTGACAGTAAACCCACTTTTACTGAACACCTAGTCTGTGCCAGGATTTCCGTTGCACGTATCACATCCATTACGTTCTTTACCACTCAGCTGTCCCTCACATGGAGTCGTCTCCCGATCCCCATTTCTAGAAGGAGCTGAGGTGCAAAACCACATCATTCTGTGGCTAAATAGTAAAGCTGGTTTTCACTCCCAGGCTCTTCCGACTCTGTGGTTGATAAGAATACACTATTTACTCTTGAAAGCCAAGAGTCAGCTCTCCATTTCCCCCTCCTCCCAGCTCCTAGAAACCACCATTGTACTTTCTGCTTCTATGAGTTTGTTTTAGATTTCTCATGTACATGGAATCCTGCAGAGTTTGTCCTTCTATGACTGGCTGTTTAATTTTGCATAACATTCTGTAGGTCCATCCATGTTGTTGCAAATGGCAAGATCTCCTTCTTTTGGTGGCTGAATAATTTTCCATTTTATGTATGTACTACATTTTCCTCATCCATTCATCTGTTGACAGACAGGTTATTTCCACTTCCTGGTTATCAGGAATAGTGCTACAATGAACATGAGGGTGCAGGTATCTCTTTGAACTTTTTATTTTTATTTTAATTCTTTGGGATAAATACCCAGAAGTGAGATTCCTGGATCACATGGTAATTCTATTTTTTTTAATTTGTTGAGGAAACTCCATAATATTTTCCATAGCAGCTACTCCATTTTATGTTCCCACCAGTGGTGTGCCAAAGTTCCAATTTCTCCATATCCTTGCCAACACTTGGTATCTTCTGTTTTTTTGATAATAGCCATCCTTACAGGTATGAGATTATAGCGATTTTGATTTGTATTTCCCTCATGGTTAGTAGTGCTGGACATCGTTTCACGTACCTGTTGGTGAGTGAATTTCTTCTTTTGAGAAATATCTATTCAAGACCGTTGCCCATTTTAATTGGGTTATTATTATTATTGTTGTTACTATTGAGTTGCAGGAGTTCCTCATATATTTTGGATATTAACCCTTATCAGATATGGTTTGCAGATATTCTCTCCCATTCTGTAGGTTGACTTTTCATTTTTCTGATTATTTCCTTTGGAAAGCAGTGGCTTCTTAGTTTGATGTAGTCCCCTTGTCTACCTTTGCTTCCGTTGCTTGGGCTTTGGTGTCATATACAAGAAATCATTGCCAATACAAATGACATGAAGATTTCCCCTTCATTTTTTTCTATGCATTTTATAGTTTCAGGTCTTATATTTTTAATCCATTTTGAGTTGGTATTTGTGCATGTTGTAAGATAAGATTTTGTGCATGTGGATCTTCAGTTTCCCCAACACCATTTGAAGAGATTGCCCTTTCCCCATTGTGTATTCTTGGCATTCTTGTCCAAGATCAGTTGACCATATACGTGTGGTTTTCTTTCTGGGCTTTCTATTCTGTTCTGTTGTTCTACATGTCAGTCCTTATGCCACTATCATGCTGCTCTAATCACTGTGGCTTTGTGATATATTTTGGAATCAGTAAGTGTGAGGATTTCAGCTTTGTTCTCCTTTCTCAAGATTGTTTTGGTTATTTTGAGTCCTTTTTGTTCCTAGTGAAATTTACTATTGTTTTTTCTATTTCTGTAAAGAGTAGAATGCCATTGGGGTTTTGATAGGGATTCCATTGAATCAGTAGATTGCTTTGGGTAGTATGGCTAATTTAACAATACTTAGTTCTCTAATCCATGAATATGGGATTTATTTCCATGTATTTGTGTCTTTAATGTCTTCCTTCTTATTTGGATATTATCCCTGCAAATCTTTTCCTATATAAGTCCTTTGATCTCTCACTCCAGTTACCCAAAACCACCTTCCTAGTGAACCTCCCTCTGGAAAGTCAGATGTACATAATCTGACCATATTCTCCCTGATTGCTAGAGATGTTGAACATCTTTTCATGTGCTTATTTGCCATCTGTATATCCTATTCGGTGAAATGTTTCTTCGTGTCTTTTGCCCATTTTCTAGTCGAATTGCATGTCTTTGTTTGTTTTTCCTGTTGAATTTTGAGAGTTCTTTACTCTACTATGACTCTGTTGTTAGATATGTGCCTGGCAAATATTTTCTCCCAGTCTGTAGTTTGTCTTTTTATTCTTTCAGTGGGGTCCTTTGCAGAGCAAAAGTTTTGAATTTTGTTAAAGTCCAACGTACCAACTTTTTCTTTTGCAGACTCTGCCTTGACTGTCCTGTCTAAACACCCTTCACTAGGTCCTTCCCCAAAGAGGAAAGGCAATTCATCATTTTCGAGTGTGGTAGAAGTCCAGGTAGTAGACTTCTGCTCCCCACAGACACTGTGAGGTGGGCTCCCTGTTGCCAAAGTCTTGGCTTCCAGTTTTGACCTTGACCCAGCCTGGTGGGGAGTGGAAAAATAAGAGAGAGGATTGGGTTGCTTCCTTAAAGCCTGGTAGGAATGGAAGTCTAGGCTCTCCGTTTGGCCTTTGCTGGTGGGGTGTGAGTAAGGGCCACGGATTGTGTGTGTGTGTGTGTGTGTGTGTGTGTGTGTGTGTTGGCCAGAACAGAGTATTTATTGTCTAAGAGTTTTCTGCTCTGCTAGGCTGCCCTTGCCTGGTCCTTTGGCTAGAGACAGCAGGCTACATTGGGTTTTTGGTGGCTTCTATCTGTCATCATTATCATTTCTGGGTTGCCAGTCTCTATCTAGCCTAGAATTTTTGGCGCAAAAAGAAAACCCAGGGAACGCTCCACCACATCACTACTTGGGTCCTAGTATCCCCAGCCAGACTTCCTTCATGGTTTTATATAGAACATTCAAGGTTTTCAGCTACACCAGAGGGAGGAAAACGGAAAGGCATATCCATTCCATCTTCCCAGAAGTGGAAGTCTATCACACAATCTGGACATGCAGACTGATCAAGACACAATGGTCTGGAGAAAAACATTACTGTGTACAACTTTTTTCATCAAGCCTATCCGCTAGGCAAAAAGACCTGCAGTGTACCCATTTGACAAAGAGCGTGGGCTTTGGTTTTCCACTTCCTGGGTTTGTATTGTGTGACACCTCTCCTACCCGGTGGATTTCTCTGGCCTAATTATTTAACCTTGCTATGCTTTATTTTCCTCAGCTATCAACTGGGGGTCATGGTAGCATATTCCTCATGGTGTGGAATTGCAGAATATACCTAGATGATTCATGTCAGTCAAACAAAAGACAAAATACATAGTCTAGCTTCTGGCAAGGCAATTAATAAATATTAACTATTTTTAATAAAAGAAAAATGTTAGTAGTGTAGTATAGGGAACCTGGAGGGTAGAATCCCTAAATCCCAAGATTTCTCCTGTTCGCCATTTCTCTGAATCATCCAATTTCCCATCCATTGGTCCTCTCTTTTTCTCTCCCATCCCCACATTCCCTCCTTCCTTCCTTGCCTTCTTTTCCCCCTGCCCTTTCCATTGCCACGAGTTAGCTGAGCACCTGCTGTGTTGTCTCTGGAGACATAACAACAAGTAGAGCACCACCTACACCCTAGTGGACTTCAGAGGTTAATAGGGGTGACAGAAACATGAGTGGGTCATTGCAATCTGATGTGCGGACAACTCCAACAGACGCCTCCACCAGGTACAACATCGGTTCTTCCAGATACAAATAAATGCCACAGGGATTTCAAGTCTCAAATGACTATTTGCATTGGATTTAGTCATCCATTTGTAGGAGGACATTAAGAATAAACCCTCCCTAATGTAGCTGCAATGTTTACAGTCAAGCCCCAGAAGCATATGGCACCAGCCCCACAAAAGCTACTGCAGATGCAGGAAAAGAGGGCTTTTTCATAGGCTGAATTCAGCCATCTGACTTACGGTGCTGCCAGCCAGATGGGGTGTGGGATAACAGAGGCCATGAGCTTGGATCCATCAGATATTTGATGCGCCACCCAGACAATTGTGTGAGTGTGGATTTGGGAAAGTGCTTTAAACAAAACAACACTCAAACCAAATGTGCTTTGTTAAGAGCTGTTGTTACACATTGGAAGTTGGCAAACACAGAGGGTGAGTTCAGGCAGTGAGGCGCTCACCTGGCTGTGGCAGGCAGAGCTCTAGGGCAGGAGGCACCTCTTGGGCTGTCCTGCTGGGAGGAAGGGGCATCTCCCCACGCATGGCAGCCCGGGTGCAAAGGGCGGAAAGCAGACACGTCTGAGACCAGATGCGGTGCTGGAGGCTGACTTGGAATAAAGTACCTGGTGGTACAGGGCATCTGTGGGCCTTGGTAGGAGACTTCGTGGGTGGGTCACACCCCAGATCTTTGCATCGTCTTTCTTTGTTTTTTTTTTTTTTTTAATTTTTTTTTTTCAACGTTTATTTATTTTTGGGACAGAGAGAGACAGAGCATGAACGGGGGAGGGGCAGAGAGAGAGGGAGACACAGAATCGGAAACAGGCTCCAGGCTCTGAGCCATCAGCCCAGAGCCTGACGCGGGGCTCGAACTCACGGACCGCGAGATCGTGACCTGGCTGAAGTCGGACGCTTAACGGACTGCGCCACCCAGGCGCCCCGCATCGCCTTTCTTTGCAGCGTGTCTCTTGGCACATTACTTCATCTGGTTGAGCTTTAGTTTCTTCCTCTGGGAAACCGGGGCAAGATATTGACTTCATAGGGCTACTGCACTGAAGTCACTGCAGTTAGAGGAGTTGATGTGCCCTTGGTATGTGAGCCGGTCATCCTAAGAACAAGGGATGACAAAAGCAAAGGCCCAGGGGCGATGGGAGCGTACTGGTTTTGGGAAGGCCACCTGGTTCATTGTGGCTGGGGGCTGAATTCAACATTTGGGAAGGCCACCTGGTTCATTGTGGCTGGGGGCTGAGTTCAACATGAGGAGGGGCTGGAGGGCAGGCAGAAAAGGTTAAGAAGTCAAAGTGGCGTACTATTCTCTGTGCACTTGTTTTCGATTCCAGCACAACTGGGTGAGAAGGACAATGGGGTGGTTCCAGGTCACCTGGATCCCTCACGAGCCTGGCTCTGTTGAGAGCTTGAACAGAGCTCATCCAGGTTCCAGGAGAGTCTTGTCTCTAACTCAGGAACACTTTAAGCCATTTTAAACTGTGTAGATGGAAGGTATTTATGATGGATTGAAAAAGTGGTCACAATTCTCCTTCCTCCTCTGTGTAACTTTGCAGGGTAGAGGTGATGCTGTGCTAGTCCTGAGCTCAGCGTGGACAGACCTTGCACATTTCCTCTTCTTCTTCTCTTAGAGCCCAGCTGCAGTGTGAGAAAACCCAGGCTAGTCTGCTGGAGAATGAGATGCCCCAGAGTGCACACCGGCTCTTCCTGCCAAGACCATCCTAGGCCAGGCAAGCTGCAGCCGGCTGTAGAAACAGGGCCCAGCAGAGCTGAACGCATAGGAACCACCCAGTAGAACTAGCCCAAATTTGGGGATGAATGATCGATTGTCTAAATGGTGGTTGTCTAAATCCACTAAGTTCTGAGATAGTTTGCTGTGTAGCAAAAGCCTACTGACTTGTGAAAAGGTAATCAACATCATTATTTATTAAGGGAATGCAAATTATAACCCCAGTGAGACACCACTTGACACCCACTGGTGCGGCTGTAATCAAAAAGGCCCCCCTGGGCGCCTGGGCGGCTCAGTCAGTTGAGCGTCTGACTCTTGATTTTGGCTCAGGTCATGATCTCACGGTTCATGGGATCGAGCCCTGTATTAGGCTCTGCTGATGGTGTAGAACCTGCTTGGCATTCTCTCTTCCTCTTTCTGTTTCTCCCCTCGCGCGCTTTCTCTCAAAATAAATAAACTTTAAAAAAAAGACACATGACAACAAGTTTTGGTAAAGGTGCAGAGACACTAGAATTCCCTTAGTCCTCAGGTGGAATGAAAAACAGTGCAGCCACTTTGGAAAACAGTTCCTTGAAAAGGAAGCAGAGACTGACCATATGTTACCATACGACTCAGACTCCATCCCTAGGGATTTACCCGTAAGAAATTGAGACCTAAGACCACACATACATACAAACACGTATGTTTGTAACAGCGTTACTCATGGAAACCAAGAGGAGAATCCAAATGTCCAACGAGTGCTGACTGAGTATGGAAAGCGTGGTGCATCCATGCAATGGAATGCTGTTTGGCAACGGGAAGGAGCAGAGCACTGATACTTCCTGTAGCATGGACAGACCTTGAGGCCATGTGCCGAGTGAGAGACGCTAGATCATATGGCTGGCTGTATGAAGGCCCAGGGCAGGCAAATCTGCAGAGAACAGATTAACGTCTGCCTGGGCCTGGGGGTGGGGACGGGGAGTGACTACAAATGGTCACGAAGGGCCTTGATGGGGCGGTAAAAATGATTACGAGTGGATGATGGAGGGGCTCCTGGGTGGCTCAGTTGGTTAAGCATCTGACTTCAGCTCAGGTCATGATCTTGCAGTTTGTGCATTCAAGCCCTGCATTGGGCTCTGTGCTGACAGCTCGGAGCCTGGGGCCTGCTTTGGATTCTGTCTGTCTGTCTCTCTCTCTCTCTCTCTCTCTGCCCCTCCCTCTCTTTCACTCTGTCTCTGTCTCTGTCTCTCTCTCAAAAATAAAACATAGATCTATTTTAGGAATTTACCCAAGGGATAAATTGTGCTGATTCATAGGGGCACTTGTACCCCAATGTTTATAGCAGCACTCTCAACAATAGCCAAATTATGGAAAGAGCCGAAATGTCCATCAACTGATGAATGGATAAAGAAGATGTGGTTTATATATACAATGAATACTACTTGGCAATGAGAAAGAATGAAATCTGGCCATTTGCAGCAACATGGATGGAACTGGAGGGTATTATGCTAAGTGAAATAAGCCAGGCAGGGAAAGATACCATAGGTTTTCACTCATTCGTGGATCTTGAGAAACTTAACAGAAGGCCATGGGGGAGGGGAAGGGGAAGAAAAAGAAAAGTTACAAAGAAGGAGGGAGGCAAACCATAAGAGACTCTTAAATGCTGAGAACAAACTAAGGGTGGATGGGGGGTGGGGGAGAGGGGAAAGTAGGTGATGGACATTGAGGAGGGCACCTGTTGGGATGAGCATTGGTGCTGTATGGAAACCAATTTGACAATAAATTATATACATATAAAATAAACTCTTAAAAAAATAAACACAAAAAACCCTGGATGATGGAGATCGTTGCACGAATTCTTTAAATTCAATAAACATAGTTTAATCAGGCATGTAAAACAGGTGAACACACACCCCCATAAGCTCCCTGCTGCAGCCCACGGTTCCCCAACATCACATGGTCCCTGCGGGCCAAGCCAGGGTAACACGGCCCCGCACACAGTCCTGGCTACAATGAGCCCCCTGATTCTCAGTCCACAGTTTTCATGCATCCTCCTCAGTCCCGTTTATTTTTCATGCCGGCATAATATTCTGTACTTCATATAAACACACCAGATACGTGAAGTTTCCTCTTACCCCCCGCCACCTACTTAACAATTGCTTTCTTTACAAAAATCCTCCAGAATGATTGTATGTATATGATACATTTTAAAGTAAAATAATATTCAGAGGTTATTTTTATTACTTTTAAAATTTTTTTTATTTAAGTTTTTATGTTTATTTTTTGAGAGAGACAGAGACAGAGCATGAGCAGGGGAAGGGCAGAGAGAGAGAGAGACAGAGAGGGAGACACAGAATCCGAAGCAGGCTCCAGGCTCCGAACTGTCAGCACAGAGCCTGATGTGGGGCTCGAACCCACGAACCGTGAGATCATGACCTGAGCTGAGCTGAAGTCAGACGCTTAACCGACTAAGCCACCAGGCACTCCTCAGAGGTTACTGTTTACTTTCTTTCCCCTGAGTTGTAGCCGCACCCTTGGAACAATGACGGGGTTGGGATGCCTGAATAATCACGCACTCGGTCAGGCTGATCCGTGTTTAAGGTGCCCCAATTGGAACTGCAGGTACAGAGACAACAGGCTGGGACTCTGGCCTCAGGGGCCCACGAGTGCGGGTGGATGACAAAGCAGGCCACGTGCTGATATGAAGCAAAACCCCTCAAAACTCCAGGTAGGAGCTGGTTCGGCGGTGTCCTCATCTGGAAAACCACTCACGTGGCCGCCTCGGCCGGAGGGAGGGTCAACGGGGCTGGAAGGTCCAGGGTGTTTCCGTCTCCTGTGTGGCAGTGGGGGCTGGCCGCTCACTCCTCCAGGAGGCTGGACTGGCTTCACTACGAGGTGCATCAGGGTCAAGTTCCATGACCACAAAACCAAGGAGCTGCGACGCCTCTCCCGACCCGACACCCAAAGGTGCACAGAGTTCCACTGGTCCAGGAAGGTAGCCCCGATTCTGCACAGGTGTGGGGACTCAGGGAGGCATAATCGCTGGGGCCATTTTCTAAGACAGTCTCACTATGTCACAGCTGAAATCCCCCCACCCCCATTTTCTTGAAATGTAAAGTCATTTAGTACCTTACACAGAGCTACCCCGCAGACTAGGTACGGAGCCCAGGGTGATGCTTCTCCAACCAAGTTCATGTCCAAGCTAGCTCACATGAACCTCAAAATAAAACACAAAGTCCCCACATTTATGTGCCTTCTGCAATTTATACCATTTTCTGACGGTGAGGAGGATGATATTATGATAATGATGAATCTTGCCTGAGCCGCGCAGGAGCCTGGTTAGTTAAGTCTAAGTTCCATCACGATCTCTCCCGGCATGAAAGGGCTCGGGCTGCCATAACAAAGTGCCACAAACCGGGTGGCCTGAAACACAGAAGTGCAACGTCTCACAGTTGTGGAAGCTGGGTGTCCAAGATCAAGGTTCCTTCTGAGGTGGTGAGGGAGACTTGGTTCCAGGCCTCTCCCTCAGCCTTCTCCTGGTTGGCTGGTGATCTTTGGCATTTCTTGGCTTATAGAAACATCATCCCCATCTCTGCTTTTGCCTTCGCATGGCATTCTCCCTACGTGCCCCAACTGTCCCTTTTTATCAAGACACAAGTCATACCGAACCAAGGGCCCATCGCATTCTAGTATGACCTCATCTTACCTTTACTAATTATATCTGCAATGACCCCATTTCCAGTATAAGGTCATATTCCAAAGTGTTGGTAGTAGGGCCTTCAATAGATGAACTGGGGGGTGGACACAGTCTATACCACCCCTTTTAACACGTGTGCAAAGTGAGGGTCCATAACCAGTTTTACAAGCAAATTGAGAGAGCGCTACCTTCATAGTTTGAAGCATGGGAGTATTCCGTAGTTTTAAGGACTGTAGAGATTGTCTTCTGCACGTTTTATCACATAGAGGAGAAAATGGAGTCCCAGAGGGACTTAGTGAGTTGTCTAAAGTCACTTATCCCTGAAACTCAGCACAGGGGCCAGAGGCTGGGACACTTGATGGCTTCTTCTAGAAACGTTTCTGCTGTATCACACTTTATTCTCACTTGCTCACAATTTAGTCCATTCCTGGGACTTAAGGAAACAATTTTCAAAAGCTCTAAAGGGCTCTCAGGCCTGACCTCACAAACGCTTTGCAGCCTTAAAGCAAATTTGCTATAGGATTAACGCCCCCAGGACTGAGCCCTGCCTGGCCTGGAGCCACAGTTATCCTGAAAGCGTTGGAGATGCTGTCCCCTCCTCCCCCACCGCCGCCAAGACAAAAGGACAGGCTTTCATGTCAAGAAGAAAAGTGCCCAGGAATGATCGCCCAGTCCAAAACTGGGAAAATACATTCAAAATGCTTTCATTTTACTAGTAATCCACTCCGCCAAAACAGGGATTTGGCCCAGCTCTGCAGCATGCAGGTTTTAACATGGATGTGAAAATAAAGGAGGCTTCTACTATGACCAGGATGGAGTGCGAGAGACCAAATTTATATCCTGCCACAAGCCACTAGAAAAGCAAACTTGTATTTCATTTGGATATAGACAAGGTAACATATTGCCAAGGAACATGCGCCTGTTATAGATACATAGAGCAATTTTCCTGCAGCGCACAGCTGAGTTTCCCAAGAACCGGAGAACAGGAAACAAAACGCACCCTGCATTTGGCAGTTTCCAGCGGCAGTTTCCCGGCCGCAGACACAGGGTGAGGGGACGGGGAATCCAGGAAGAGCCCGGTGGTCACACTGAGCTGGACAGACAGAGGAGTTTGGGAGGTCACGGGGATAGAATTTGTGGAGCAAAATACCAAAGAAAAGAGGGCTTGTAAGAGAGAATCCTTGAGATCTGCAGGGGTCCCCACTGGTCCTTGACCCGATACGTGGTCTGATTTTGCAGCACCTGCAGCATTGGGTAGTGATCGCTGAAGGGTATTGCTTTAGCGGAGCGGCTAAGTTAGCTCTGGGTAAAGGCTGCTTCGGACCCGTCCTTACAAAGCTGAAAAGCAAGCCTCAGAGGACCAAACCCATCTCGGCAACCTGACCGACAGAAGCCGGCACCACTTAGAGGAGCACAGCTAAGCCCAGGACCAGCGCAGCATCTGGACTTCAGCCAATTGTCTCAAGTAAGCAACGAAGTTGGAGAACACCACCGAGAACCCGGAGAAAAATCAATGCCTAACAGACACAGGAATGGCAGAGATGATGGAATGATGGCATAAGGCGTGAAAGTACTATTATAACTGTGTGCCACATATTCGAGAGAATACCGTCAATTCGATGACAAAAATGGAAGGTATAAAAATATCTTTAAGTAAGTACTTCCTGGGACACCTGGGTGGCTCAGTCGGTTAAGCATCCGACTTCGGCTCAGGTTGTGATCTCACAGTTGGAGCGTTCGAGCCCCGCGTCGGGCTCTGTGCTGACATCTCAGAGCCTGGAGCCTGCTTCGGATTCTGTGTCTCCCTCTCTGTCTTTGCCCCCCCCCCCCGCCCCCCGCCACTCGTGCTCTCTGTCAAAAATAAACATTAAAAAAAAAATTTTTTTTTTTAAATTGAGCCACCCAGTTGCCCCTATCGGTTAAGCATCTGACTTCGGCTCAAGTCAAGATCTCATGGTTCATGGGTTCAGCCCCACATCAGGCTCCGTGCTGACAGCTCAGAGCCTGGAGCCTGCTTCAGAGTCTGTGTCTCCCTCTCTCTCTGCCCCTCACCCACTCGTGCTCTGTCGAGCTCTCTCAAAAATAAACATTAAAAAAAAAAATAAAAACAAAGTACTTCCAGAGGTAAAATGTCATTGAATTTGAATGTATGCGTTGGAATTAACAACAGAATAGAACCAGAGACAAAAACAAGCAGTTCACTTTGACACAGTTACAGCAACTATTCAAAAGGAAACACAGAGAAGAAGAAAGAAAGAATGACTATAGAATCAGGGGGCCTTTCTCATAGGATCAATTTATTTTATATATGCAATTGGAGTCCTTAGAGTGCAGAGCCAGAAAAAAGTATTTCAAGAAATGATGGCTGGAAATTTTCCAAATTGATGAAAGTGGTAAATAGAAGAGAATTCATACACCCCAGGCAAGAAAAAAAAAATAGCATCAAGTGTATCACATTCAACCTGTTGAAAACCAATGATCAAGTGAGAACCTTAGAGCACCCAGAAAAAAAAGGTGTCCTTACCCCTTTGCATGTAGTATAGAAGAGCAACGAAAAAGAATGAAATCTTGCCATTTCCAACAATGTGGATGGAACTGGAGGGTATTATGCTAAGAGAAATTAGGGAAAAATATATGATTTCACTCATACGTGGAATTTGAAAAACTCAACAGATGAACATAGGGGAAGGGAAGGAAAAAATAAGATAAAAACAGTGAGGGAGGCAAACGATAAGAGACTCTTAAATACAGAGAATGGGGGCACCTGGGTGGCTCAGTTGGTTAAGCATCCGACTTCAGCTCAGGTCATGATCTCATGGTTCATAAGTTCGAGCCCCACGTGGGGCTCTGTGCTGACAGCTCAGAGCCTGGAGCCTGCTTCGGATTCGGTGTCTCCCTCTCTCTCTGCCCCTCCCTCTGCTCATGCTCTGTCTCTCTCAAAAAATAAAAAATCAAAAGAAAAAAAAATTAAAGTGCAGGGGAAGAAAGAAAACAGAAAAATTTGTTAACCTGGAATTCTATAATTGGCAAAATATCTTTCAAAAACGAGTGTGAAACAAAGACTTTTTCAGATGCTTTCTGGCAAAATTGCACTAACATGGATGCTGAAAGAAAACACCACCAAGTGAAATCTGGATCTACGCAGAGATCCAGATTTTTATGTTTTTTTTATGAAAGAACCATAAATGGTAAATATGTGGGTGGAGACAGATTTTCTCATTTTTAATACCTTTGAAAGATAATTGAATTTTAAAGCAGTAACAATTTCAGGGGTGGGATTGAAACCAAATGTAGATGCTAAATGTATAATATTATAATAGCCTTGTGTGGCGACAGACGGTGACTACGCTTACGGTCATGAGCATTTTGTAATGTACAGAATTGCTGAATCACAATGTTGCTCACCGAAACTGATACGATCTTGTATGTCAACCATACTTCAATTAAAACTATAAAAAAAGAACTCCAGCATAAAGGCCAGGAAAGGAAAATGGAATATGCGGTCATAAGGTTTTCAAATTATATCTGATGCAGGATATATTTGAAACCGCAGAGTGCCCACTTAAAAAAAAAATAAATAAATAAAACTAAGAGAGCTAAAAGGTATTAGTTGAAATAAAATAAATATATAAATTGGGACGCCCGGGTGGCTCAGTCGGTGAAGAGTCCGACTCTTGATCTCAGCTCAGGTCTTGATCTCAGGGTCGTGAGTTCAAGCCCTGTGTCAGGCTCCACGCTGGGCATGAAGCCTACTTAAAAACTAGATAAAAAATAATAAAAGATAAATACAGAAATCTATCCCTAGAAACAGATGTCACAAGTAGATAATAAACGGCGGGATGGTAGATGTTAACCAGGCCATAGTGTAAGGTACTATGTTGCCATATTGTAATGTTACTACATTGTAACATCAGTACTGTGGATGCAGGGCGGGCAGATCAGAGGACACCTTTCACGACGAAGGAATGTTCTAGATTAGGAGTATGGCGGTGGTTACATGACTGTATATACTTGTCAAATCCCATCAAACCGTACAGTTACAAATTAGTGAACTTTGATGCAAATTATACCACAACAAAGCTGTTAAGAAATAAAAGCAGAACAGGAGAATACACGGGGATGAATGCAGTGTGGAAGGCACCCACTGTCATGTTGGAGAGCACATCCACACACACACACACACACACACACACACACACACACACACACACAGGCATGCACTGCTTGTAAAGGGCTTTGCTGCTTTTTCTTTTTTAAAATGAGTAAGTTATAGGGGCACCTGGGTGGCTCAGTCAGGTAAATGTCTGACTTCAGCTCAGGTCATGATCTCATGGTTCGTGGGTTCGAGCCCCGCATCCGGCTCTGTGCTGACAGCTCAGAGCCTGGAGCCTGCTTCTGATTCTTTGTCTCTCTGTCTCTGCCGCTCCCCTGCTCACACACTCTTGCAAAAATAAACACTAAAAAATTAAAAAAAAAATAATTTGCACAATGTGTTTAGAAAATACCAAAGAGTAGGAAGAAAAATATTCTTTACAATCTATCTAGATATTAACACTATCCTTTCTCCTGCATATTCTTCCAAGCATAAATACATTTATGAAACATAAATAACAAGTAAACTTTTCTTAATATTATAGGACACACAAGGTTTCCAATCAACAATATTTTGGAAGCATCTGATGTTGATAAATAGAAATACATTTCGTAGCCACCAAGCTAAGAGCTGCCTGGAATTCTGCTCTGTGATGTGTTTGTTTACTCATTTTCATTCCCGTAGGACGGCCAGTGAGGCTGTTGCGTGGTTGAATTTTTGTCCTTGGCAGTGTTGCAGTGAACATACTTAGGCTTGCATTTTTTCCAGTTGCTTTATTGCCCCCTTAGGATAACCTACAGGACTTGGAATCGTTCAATCAAAGGGAATCTATCTACTCCTTTCATACAGACATCTAACTCCACCCCCAAGGGGCGGAGCTCACTCCTTCCTGGGGGAGCATTTGGATTCCACGTGTGTCCTCACACCCTCTTGCACAAATGCCATGAGACTTTCGCTCTTTGCCAGTATCAGGTTACCCACGGTGTTTCAGGGTGTGCTGTGCACGGACATGCCACACACGTGCACGCGTAAGAGCTCTTGTGAGGAACCGCTCACACTTCCAGAGGCTTTTCAGCTGCCGTTATGGGGCTCATCGAACTCAAGACCCAAGAAAAGGTAAGACTGGGGCTTCTTCATAACCCTCCGATGCCTTGGTTGTGCGACACCTTATCATACGTTTTCCGATAGAATAGAACGTGTGAAACGAACATGAGAAGGCCCACCTCAGGGGGATTGTGGTGAGTGCTGGCAATGAAGTCCATGATGCTTTATAATGCCACACTCTTCCTAACAGAAAAGTTGGAAACCACTGAACTGTTCAACAGCTAGGAGTTAGCTCAATAACTTCTACCACCCCTGTAACGAAGCACGCGGCAGTCACATAATGGCATTGCAAAAATGAGCGTATTCAGCTGGAAAAAAATGATCATGATAGATTGTTAACTGGGGAAGGAGGCAGGACATAAATAAGTATATAGTATTCCATTTTTTATAAGTAATTGTACAGTTTCAGTTAACTTTCTAGGTGTATACATGTTTACATTCACACTGATTATTTCCAGATGGGTGGGTGAATTGTTTTTTTCTCATGTGTTTCTCCAGATTCTCCTGCGATGGACAATGTGCTGCTTATAACAGGAAAAGGGCAGTTTTACAGGAACAACCAACACCAAAATTATTTAAAGCACATAAGAGGCACTTAGGAAATGTTTGCTGTTCTTGGACATTTTCAGCATCTCGGGGTGCAAGCCATTATTTTCTCCCTGTGCCACGGGAAGGGTGGACCCAGGTTACCCAGCTGATGGGGCAGCGCAGCATTGTAACTCCCTCTCTGCCCCCGAGCACATGCCTTCTGGCTCTGCTTGTCCGGAGGGCTCCTTTCCCTTTGCCTTTTGGTAGGAAGACCCACTGCAGCCTGGTCTGAGTCTCTTCCAGAGAGGGTGAGGAGGACTTGGAGAAGCTCCTGCTGGTGGACCTCACCAGCCTGCACGGACAGAACATTGCACCTGTGAGCTCGGCTGCTTCAGCCTTTGGGAGATGCCATGGGGCTGAGGTTCCAGAGAGCATCCCCATGTCAGAGCTACCGGTGAGAGGGATTTGGGGCTGACAAAGCTCTCTGTACATCCCCAAGACAAATTCCAGTGGAAGCTTGGAGAGCAAGCCTCTCTGTGTGTGACAGTCGTTCACCAGCCAACTCACCCAAGGAGGAAATTGGGCGGATATTTTCATGGTACCCCTTTCACACAGAGGTTCATGACTGCTCCAAAGACATGCCAATAAGCAGTCCCTGTGGGTTGGAACCCACATCTCCCAGGGTCCCATGAAGGAACACCTGGCACTGTGCCCACCATCAAGAATGGTATCCCCCCTCCTCTGGCCTTTCCTTCCCTGGGAGGCAGAGCTTTGCCTTGAAATCCTAATCCCACTCCCACAGCAAATTCCTTAATCTGAGTATCCCCATCAGCATTCAAGAACACCCCCCAGAAACATTTCCCGCACCACAATCCCTGCCTCAGGCTCTGCTGCATGGAGACCCAACTTGAGGCTATTGGTACCAGAGGGACGCTAGGAAGCAGCCTTGAAGGATGGGGCTTGGGAGCTGGAACCCACGCTGGCCCCTGGGGACAAGACCCTCAGAGCACGGGAACGAGAAGTGTCTGGGCCTAAGGAGCCGAGCTCCCCCCGGGCTTCTGAAGGGAGCAGGCGACAAGCTGGGTTCTGAGCGAGGTGTGAAAGCCGAGGCCTGTGTTGCTGCTCCTGGCGACAGATTTTTGGAAGAAACCTGGAGAGTCTGGATGTTCTGTCCATGACGTTGGGGACTTCGTGTGATCACACTTTGGTACCAAGTACTTGGCGTGCTTAAGTGACACTTTGGATTCAGGGTCAGCCGTGTCGAGGGAGTTGTGAGTGGTTCAGGGACCTGGCAAATGCCAGCACAGGCCCTGGGGAGTAAAGGGCACTGTCCCGATGGCAGTGGCTCCAGCCAGTATCACGTGCTGTCCTGCCCCACAGAAAGTTCACCGTGAACGTGCCGGGGGCCAGCAGGTGTTCAGGACAGTCTGCCAGTCAACGTCCAGGCCGTGGTCCTTCCTCGTGGACCATCTCACCTCCTTGTCTCCACCTCAGGCCTGGACCCTGCTGGTCCCAGCATGGAACGCCACGCCACACCCCAGGGTTTCCACGGCTGCAACAGACAAGGACACCCAGGGTGGGGGGTCAGCAGCGCTTGGCGGGGGTGGGGAGCAAACAACTTGGGAGGGGGTCAGGAAACGTGGCTTCAAGGGCACCAAGGATGCTTTGTTTGCGAGGTGGGTGGAGGCAGGATGCTACCTCTCTGAAGGACCTGCTCAGGGACATGGAATGATCTAGCTGCATGGAGGCCCACTGGACAGAGCTGGGGGCGGCTCAGGAAACGTCCAGTGGGAGAAAAGCCACCACGAAGATAGAAAGACGGCCGGCCTCCCTCGGGTGAGGTGAGTGGTGAGCCCCCCGTTGCCAGGAGTGTCCCGAGGGGAGGTAGACAAGGCGCTCGGCGGAGCAGCGAGTGGGTCAAAACAGGACTGGGGCAGAGTCCTCACCCCCGCCCTGCTGTTGCAGAGAAGGTAGGAACGGCAGGACCGGGCGCCTCCGGGGGCCACGGCAGGACCAGCCCGTGTGTGTGCATGTGGGACTGCTGTGAACCAGCACAGGCTTCCCAGAGGCTCATCTCGGCCCCCAGCCCTTCCCTTCCCTCCAGGGGGCGTTCTGACAGCGTAACACCAGCCCCGGACCTGTGTCTGAATCCCACCTCTGCCACCCCTCGCCGTGTGCTTTGGGTGGGCTGCTTCACCTCTGAGACTCGGTTTGCCCGTCTGTAAAACTAACGTAATTATACCCATCCCAGAAGGCGTTAAACAGTGAAACCGACTCCAGCAGGTGGAAGGTGAACTTTGGGAGGGCGGGGATGGCCTCTCTTCCCAGCAGCAAGGGGGACGGCCGCTTGTGGTGGGTGTTCAATGCCTGTCTGTGGACAAAGGGACACGATGAGGGCTGAGCAGCGTGGGGTGGGTTCTCTGCCTCGCTAAAGAACGGGCAGAAAGCGACAGATGACGTTTACTGTCAGCTTAACAATCATCACACCCTGACATGAACCAAGTGAATGTCTAACAGTGCCAGCGGGGCGTTCCCTCCAAATCGTCTGGTCACCGGCCTGGGATTGCACGCAGTTCCCCGAGTCCCACACATTGGACTCGCAAAGAGACACTGTGCTGCCACCAGGACTCCCTCTGGCTGTGACCTCTCAGAAGGGGTGGCCCCTTCCTCCCACACTGGTGGGGAGCATCTCATTCGGCCCTCCTTGTCACAACGGCTCCGTGTGCAGAAAGGTGGGTGCTTTTGCCATCAGCCAAGGCCAGCGTTGAGTCCTGACCGGTGACCGGTCGGTGACTCACAAACCACACCGAGCCTCAGTCCTTACTGGGAGAGCAAGCTGCTTCACTTTCCCCGCACATTTGTCGGCAGGAACAAGGTCTAGAAACCCTTGGGATAGACTAGGAATTCTGCAAGACCCTCCCCACCTTCTGCCCACCCTCCCCCCCCCCGTGGTGAAACTTTGCTCAGTCTCTGGTGACACCTACTGGTGCCTGGTCCGTGGGGAGGAGGAGGAAGCCCTGAGACATTTGGAATCACAGGGTGTCGGGAAATGGAGCTTATAATACCCCCTGTATGACAGCTGGGGAACAGGACCGCACCACCTCAACCACATGGCTCACCCACGGCTGGGATCGCCTCCTGCCAGCCTTCTGTCCACCCACATGTACACCCAACGAGCCATTCCGCAAGGATCCCTCCAGCTGTTGAACTGAACACATAAATAGGATGTGCCCACTTAGAGCCCGCCCTCCGCTTCTCTTTCTACTCCGGGTGAATCCAAACCCAGCGCCCTCGCCCGGCAGTGTCCCCGCTCCCGTGTACTCTTTCTGTTCCAAGACCTGCTGAGGCCTTTGAGGG
Source organism: Lynx canadensis (assembly GCF_007474595.2). Lineage (NCBI taxonomy): Eukaryota > Metazoa > Chordata > Mammalia > Carnivora > Felidae > Lynx > Lynx canadensis. The sequence continues at coordinate 4,215,567 of NC_044320.2, forward strand.
TCCTTCTGGCTCGGATGTTCTCCTGCAGGATCATTCCCATCCGTGGCTCTCAGCTCACGTGCTGCCTGCCTCCAGGCTTCCCTGACGGAAAGGAGTCCAATGTGTGGCCCTTGCCCCACCCACGCCCACATGCCGCGCTGTCTGCTCGGGCCCCGACAATAGCAATCCGTTCAAGAAACAGAGACATAAGCCAGGGGCGGCTCCCGGCTCGGTCTGTCTCTCCCGCTGGACGGTAAGCCCCAGGATGGCAGGTGGCCACCTCTTCTGCTTCTGCACTGGTGCACAGGGCACGCGGACTTACAAACTCGGGCACAGCAGACTTGGCCTCGGGGCGGGGGGCTCACAGCCAAAACGCAGTGCCCACCCAGCACAAGGCCCACGGCTACGGTTTGGCCCCTCGCCCGTATGGGTGTGCCTGGGAAGAAAGCTGGGGTGGGGGGGCACCCGGCAGGGAGAAGCTCCTGCCTCGATTTCTCCCCAACTCCAGGTGTGGCTGGAATGGTTTTGGGCAGCCCCCCAGGTCACGGCAGAGAGCACACACCCGGCCACACCTGCTGGCCCCAGACAACTGGACCGGAACGGACGATGCTCTGACCTCGTCCTCCCAGGAGGTCACCGCTGGCCCGGGCCCATGACTTAGAATCTTATTGTCCCGTTTGAACCTACATCCAGCACCAGCAACTTAGCTCATGCTCGGTGAAAACTGGGGCTGAATTAACGAATGAAGCCTGTGGTCTATGTGGGGCGCCAAGCCAGGGGCTTGAGGATGCTAATTTCCACACAGATGCTGTGCAGGCAGAGACTTTGTCCAGCCCTGTAGCTAAGCCACTCGACAAATAAGAGGTAAGAGGTGACCACCTGACCCTAAGGCTCCCTTCTGGCCACGGGATCACCTCGTCGCAGCTGCCCTCAAGGCGTGCATACTTGCTCAGGGCAGAGGCTGACTCCGCCCCGAAGCTCTGTTCACTCAGACGCTGCCAGGCCCTGTGGGAAGGGATACACCACTGATGTCCCCTCGCTGACACCAGGCAGACCCAGGGCTTAGCCTCTCCCCTCGGACTTGCCACCACCACGCGTCTCGCTAGATGTCTGCGTCCTCGTGTAAAGATGTTGTAGAGATGGAGGGATGATGGCCCTTCCCTGTGGGTCTGGTGTGGACGGCAGGGAACAGATTCAATGGCAGGCTGACTTTGTTACTGGCAATACTCCCTCTCTTCCATCAGGCTGCCTCGCCTCTGAAACATTTATACAGTCCCTGGTCACCTTCAAATTATACTAGGACTATGGGCACACATGCACCTTTCAGCCTCGAAGACATGAATTGATGTGGCTCAAATAACAAGAGGGTCTGAGGCCACTGGGCAGAGGCCCAGGAGTCCAGATGTCCCGCCTTCACGGTCAAGAACGACATTCCAAGTGCTTGCGTAAATCCCCGAGGTGGCCACAGAGTGGCAGAACCCACCAGCACCCCCAGCACATTGAACACCCACTACGTAGAGAGGTGGGTCCTTGCCCTCGAGAGAGGTTCACGCGACAGCAAAGGCAGCACCCCCTTTTGCCATTGCCCTGGTGACACTCGCCTTTGTCCACGTCCCGCCCGGCTCGGTGAGGCGGGCGGTGACAGCCCTTTACACCAAAGGGAAAACTAAGCTTGTAAAAGATGGGCTGAAATATGTGCCTTGCGGGATCGTTGTGAGGTTTAAATACCATACTATGCGGAGTGTGTGAGCTCAGGGCGGCTGGCACAGTGTTGCTGAGTGACAGCTGGAAGCTGATGGTCAGGTGCTGTTTGCCAGCTTTCTGTCTGAGACTGTATGTGAAGAAACCAGAATGGTGGCTTTTAAATGTGCTCCCAGAGGCCCCTTAGAGACCGGAGAAAGGCTATGCCCCTGCCCCTTTCCTGTTCTAGATTTTGGACTTTGGAGAAAGGTTTGCTTTGAGGAAAGTCTCTCTTTCCCCTGCAATGCCTCACCCACCACCACCGCCACCAAAAAAAAGAAAAGAACGTTCAAACTGGGCACCATCGCGTGTCTAGAAGGAGCCCCACACCGTGCATCACGGGTCCTGGCTCTGATCCCAGCTCTGCCCCACACGGGGGCTGTGACTGTGGGTAAGTCACTCCACTTCCTGGAAATCCTTTTCCCCATCCAAAATCTTCACGATTGCACCTCCCTCTCTGGTGTGTGACCATTAAATTCAGGGTCAACATTCCTAGGGAACCATTTACTGGATGTTCATAAGGAAGAAGCCTGCTGTTAAGCCGGGCTTAGCAAGAGCCAGCTCTAAAGCCAGGAGCCTGGTTCCAATCCTACCTCTGCCCCCTCGGCTCTGTGACGTGCCATAAGTTACTAAGATTCTCTGGGCCTCAAATTGCCCATGTGTAAGAATGCTGAACTCAGAGTTGCTGGGGATATCAACTGAGATGAGGGGCCTAGAATACTCAAGCCCATGGCTGCTGCATTACTCTTTGTAACGTAGACATGGAAGGAAAAGAAAGAGCATTGCTGAACACCTCCCCGTATGAAAAGAGCTCCCCGCAACCATCTCCAGTGGGCAGCCCCCGGTGAGCTGGGGTAGGAGCCTGAGAGAAGGCAAAGGGGAAGACGAGGCACAGTTGTGACTCACAAAATGCGCTTCTGAGAAGCAGAAGGCAGGCCTGAAGGTTCAGGGTCCTCTCACGCTCCGTCTCAGCCAGGTGGGGACGCCCCCACCTTCACTCACTGGCCACAGAGGCCACCTGCAGCTGGCCCACACTGTGCACGCGAGTAGGGCTGGTGGGGCGGTACTTTTTCTGTTCAGAAGTCAGTCCCCGAAGGGCCCAGGCTCGGGGGTCCCCAGCATGGCCCTCGCCTCCTTCCATCCCCAGGACCCCGCTGATGGGTGTGCCACACCCGTGCGGGCGGGGAAGGGATCCGGCCCACAGGCCCTCCTCCTTTCTGTTCCAAGGTGATGGGGGGCAGGGTCTGCCCCAAAGCAAGGATGCTCTGGTATTCGCTGCTTCCTGAGCGAGGACGTGGGGGCTCCTCCCTCCTCAGGAACAGAACAAAAAGGAATCAGAAAGCGTCTACCACAAACCAGCGCTCTGCTGGATCACAACGTACTTTCTTTTTTTTTTTTTTTTTTTTAAATTTTTTTTTTCAACGTTTTTATTTATTTTTGGGACAGAGAGACAGAGCATGAACGGGGGAGGGGCAGAGAGAGAGGGAGACACAGAATCGGAAACAGGCTCCAGGCTCTGAGCCATCAGCCCAGAGCCTGATGCGGGGCTCGAACTCACGGACCGCGAGATCGTGACCCAGCTGAAGTCGGACGCTTAACCGACTGCGCCACCCAGGCGCCCCCACAACGTACTTTCTAAACTTCCCTCCGGTTCAGCAAATTGTTCCTATTGTGCCATTTCTCGGGCACTTACCTGCTCCTGGTTAGACCCCATACAAGTATTATACTTGTCTAAGAAATCACACAGGTAACGTAAGCCCGCGAGCAAGGCTGTTTGGGCAACCTTGAGGATGCCGACAGGCAAAGAGACAATAAAATCACCCCCCAGGTGCCATCGTTGTCAGCGTCTTCCAGTACATTCTTCCAGACCCATTCGGGGGTTCTCTGAATGCAGGGTGGCGTGAATGAGACTCCGGAATTACACGGAGGAGTTTGGATCCGGCTCCAACCACCTGCTGGCTGTTGACCCTGAGCAAGCCACCAAATGTCCCTCAGCCTGGGTTTTCTTAGCGCGAGTGTGCCTGCCACACGGGGACGCTGTCGGGAGAACGGCAGGTAGGTGATGCTTGTCAAGCCGGTGCTTGGAGAGTCAGTGAGGGCAGCACAAGTGTGGGGAAGGGCGTTCATTCGGGAGGTCGTCTGAGCAACTGGAATGTGCCAGGCTTCGTGCTGGGCACAGGGTGGAGAGCGTGGGAACCGGGTATCACGTCTGGGTTCCACCTCTCTTGCGTTGTCTTTCTGCAGGTGTCTGGGAGGGACCATGGCTGAGGGAAGCTCAGCTTGAAGAAGAGGAGACCGTAGCCCCAGTCGGGACGGAGGGACCTTCCCGTTTCCCTCTGGCGGGGGGGGGGGGTGCTCTGGCAGGGGTCCCGCGCCCACCTGCTACCGGGTGCTTGGCAGGAGTGCAGAAAAGGAGTGACTGAAGCATGAACAGGTCATTCCGAGAGAGACAGGAGGCTGAGGCTCTGCAGCATCGGAGGGCTGGCCCAAGTTTGCACGTGGCCAGGGCCCCAGCAGATGTCCCCGAGGGCAGAGCGGCAGGTGGAGGGCAGTAGGCGGCACAGGAGCACCTGGGAGCCTGCGCTTTCCTCTGCCTGGGCCGTGGGGAGCATCCCTGAGCCTCAGTCCTGGGGGGGGGGGCGGTTCATCCTGGGGCCACTGCCCATCCCAGTGTGGGCCGGCTGGCCTCAGAGCTGCGGACGAACAGCACCCTGTGTTCACTGGGCCCCAATGCCTCTCCTCCCCGCCTCCTCTGCTCGACCGTGGCTGGCGTCACTCAGAACCAGCCTCGCGAGGTGCTGGGTGAGCAGTGACCGCTTCCCGTCTCGCACCCAGCGGGGCCATCTGTGTGTCTTTCCCTTGCTTCTGCTGGGCTGATCCCCTGCCTAGTCTCCAACCTGGGTTTTGAAGGCAGCTGAGTTTTAAAATCTAAGGAACTCCCCACCCGGCAGGACTTATCCTTTACTATTTCACCTCCAAACGTTTTTTCCTCCCCCGTTTGTACCATGAGAAAGGAACTCACCCCCGTTGTCTGGAAAGCAACCATGCAAGGCCCAGAGGGCGCTGGCACCCTCTCTCACAGCCGTCTGACTTGGAGGAATATTCAGGAAACTCAAAAATGGGGACAGAGGAGGAGCAGAGCAGAGGCTGGATATGGTTGTCAGCTCTGCGGAAAGACTGGCTTAGGGTGATTGGATGTAGGAGATCTTCAGAGACTCTCTGTGCGGTTTTGTGCCTCCCCCCCCACCCACACAGCCTCCAGTTTCGCCACTGAAGGCAATGAGCCCTGGTTAAAGCGGCTAGCCACGGGTCACACAGTTGCCGCTGGATGCGGCAGCCTCACTGTGCGTCATCGCTCCAGAATTTTCCTTGGGGCAGCAGCTGTGAACAACAACAACGCCCAGCATCTGCTTGCTTGCCTCTGCCAACAGGGAGCTCACTCCTGTGTGGAGACACCTTTTTCACCTCCAGGATTCCAGGGGGAAGAGCTTCGGTCACACAAGCCAGGGGGAAATTAAATGGGTAGGGAAAAATGCGAACCTAGAAAAAGATGCTTCTCAGGGGCCAGCCTCATTGTGAGAAGATCCTTCCCTTTTCTGTCTCACGTTCAAAGGAGAAATCCAACCCAACAAGAACCATGAGACACAGTCCCGAATCCTGAGTACTCACCCTTCTCTTGGTAAAAAGGATTATTTCTCTGCACCCATCAGGTGCCAGGGGGACCAAGGATAATTGGTCAATTTGCTCATTTGCTAGAAAACAAGGCATTTCTCTTTACCAGACTAACTGGATTCAGTTATGAGAGGAAACCCAGGACCCAGATCCAATCAATTGCCTTGGAAGTAAAGGGTCACAAGAGGTCCAGTAACAGACCTGTCAACCACAATTTAAGCACAAAAAAAATCGATGTAGGATATACACGTATATATAGAGAGATGTGTTCTTATAAGGTATTCACCCATGTGACTATCGAGGCTGAGAAGTCCCACCGTCTGCCATATGTAGGCTGAGCCCCAGGAAAGTTCTGTTGTTGTAGTGCTAGTATTGATTGAGTCCAGAGGCCTGAGCACCAGGAGCCCTGATGGTAGAAGTCCCAGTCTGAGGGACACAGGAGGCAGGTGTGCTACTCCAGCCATCAGCCAGAGAGATAAAATCCCCCCTTCCTCTGCACTTCCCTTCCATTCAGGCCCCCAGTGGATTAAATGATGCCCACCCACGCTGGGGAGGGCAATCTGCTTCACTCCATCTGCCAATGCAAATGCTCGTCTCTTCCGGAAACACCCTCACAGACTCATCCAGAAATCCTGCTCAACCGACAGTCTGGGCATCCCATGGCCCAGTCAAGTTGACGCACAAAATTAGCCATCACAGATGCTATCCCTATCTGTCTGCCAAATAGCAACATACTCCCTCAACTCGACCCCAACAGGACACCTGGAAAACCCGCTGGAGAGTACACCTCAAGAGGCATTTATTCTGAACTCTTTCCAGAACTAGAAGTTTACCCCAAGCCCCAGAAAGGAACGTGTAGGCTACCTCTGGATTGAGACACTGCACTTTGGGCACACAGTCTGGAAGCATTGGAAAGATCCCCCAACTTCTCTGCACACATCCTGAGGAGAGGGCTCACCTCCAGACCTGGGGAAGGGGGAGTGTCTGCGCACACACCAGGAGAGCAGCCCGTGGCTCAGGGGGTCACCTCGGAATGGGGTCTTTCGCTCTGAGGGCTCCCTTGTGGTCACGTTTGATAAAGCAGCTTTGAAACGATGCCTGACCCTGAGTCATTTTCTCTGTCAGGCGGTCGGAGTTAGAGCGATGGATTGTCAGAATCAACATAAAACCAAAGCTGTCGGTTTGCTAGACCCAGCTTCAAATATGTCTCCATCTGCCTGATTCTTTGGGTTTGGATGAGCGGCTCCCTGCCATTTCCCAGATGTATTAGTTTATTAGGGCTGCCTTGCCAGGTGCCACCAACCCCAGGCTTGAAGAACCGGGTAGCTGGCATTCTCCACGTTTGTGTGTCTGTGCCCGAATCCCCTCTTTCCATCAGGCCCACCCTACTCCAGTAGGACCACACTGAGCTTGACTAATTACATCTGCGGTGACCCTATTTCCAAATAAAGTCACATTTGGAGGTACTAGGGACCAGGAGTTCAATGCGGGAATTTTGGTAGGACGCATAGTTCAGCCCGTAATACAAATTCACCCCAAGTTCTTGGGTTTATAATGCTTGGTAGTACCTTTTAGGGTAAGGCTCAAGACACCATTTCCCAAAACAGGAATTGCATGATTTTGGTCCCCTATTGTGTATTCATAATATGAGGTCCCAGACAAGTCTCCAGTGAACTAATAAAACCCAAAGAGATTGATTAGAAAACGAGGCCACCTTTTTGGGAATCCATGACCACAGAACGACCGCCATGATTGAAGGAGCCCAAATTACTTCAGGTACGTTATGTTGCCCAATTCTCAAAATAATCCTGTGAAATGAGTATTTGTTTTATCTTTCCAATTTCCCAAAAGAGTCAATTCATGGATATTAAGCCAAGGGATTAAGAGACGCATCCTGACAGTTTACCAATGAGGAGGACCAGCACTTGAACACGGGAACCTGCACTGAGCCCTCTCTGGACATCATAGGCCACGTGAAAGACACTCTAGGACTTTCAGTTACTTTCTTTTACGGGGGGTGGGGGGGACGTATCTCAGGAGGTAGGCTGCTGTCCTGGTAAATTCCGTGCGCTGGGCTATCACTGCTCCGTTGGTCTCTGTCATCTGGAAATGGATGCTGCATAGGACATGAGAAAATGAGTTTGGGTGGATTAAAATGTCGTTGGAGGTCCTGGGCCTACAACGCTGCTTGTTCATTCTCAAACAGCAGCGCGGTTCACTATGAAAACATCTGATGAAAAGTCTCCATCAATGTGGACCGATTTAGCTCCCAGCACTTTTTCTGGGGAAGACAGTTGCCACAAACAAGAGTCTTATCTATGTTGAGAATGATGGCGGGTGCCAAAAGCACGCAAGGTATAAAGTTGCCTCAGCTCTTTCTCCAAGACTGTGATGGTGATTCTAATTACACTCACAACTTCAATGATTGTTTCATTCATCCGCTCATTGGGAACTGTGCACAGAGCTCCTCCCATGGCATATAAGACAACCGCAGATCTCACGAACAGCTTCCAGGAGAGTGGAATTTCTGTTTCCACCTCTTCCTGAAAAATCATCTTCCCCCTCTGTATCTTATTCTTCCTTTAAAACGAGCTGCAAGTGCTACCTCCTCCAGGGAGACCTCCCTGCGTTCCCCAGGCTCAATCAGAGCTTCTTCTATGTCCCCACGCACATCCTTCTTGAAGTTTAGTCAAAGCGCCTGGATCATGGGGCATGCCTCTTGATTTGCTTTGTTGGATCCCTATGATTACGGGTTGAATTATGACTTCCCCCACCAGTGGTCACATTCTAAAGTGCTGGGGCTTAGGATTTCAACCTATTCAGAAGTAGGGCATCCACAGAGATGATCCAGTTAAAACGTGATCACTAGGGCAGGCTCCAATTCATTGGGACTGGCGTCCTAGACAAGGAAAATCTGACACAGAGACAGAAATGCACAGAAGGATGACTGGGTGTAGAGGCACAGGGAGAAGATGCCATCTACAACCCCAGCAATGCAGGAGGCCACCAGAAGCTGGTAGGGAGAACCCATCCTTCCCTAGCATCCTCAGAAGGCGCCTGGCCCTGCCAACACTTTGGCTTCAGACTTCTAGCTCCCAGAGCTGTGAGGCAGTGACTTTCTACCGTTCTAAGCCCCCTAGTTGGTGATACTCCATTAGAAGCACCTGACTTTCCTGGTGCTGTCATAACAGACCAGGTGCAGTAAAGGTTTGGAATGTGCAGGATGTAGACATCCTGCCAAGTTAAAGAGAGGTTTGGCCTTTACCTGGCTCCAGGGAGGTAATGGCCAAACCCCCTGAACCTCCTTCCTGGGGAGGATGTCTTCGTTAGCATAGACTGTCTGGCATGGCTACAGGCCCGTGGGTAAGCAATGTGACTTATGGTGGAGGCCTCAGGCCACATGGTATCAGCGTGACCTCCAGAGGGGCTGGAGACTAAGGTCAGCCACATGAGTGGGCACCAAGGCTTGGGTGAGCAGCCCTGGTCAGCAATGCTCCATGTGTGTTGTCCCCCATGACTGCTAAGAGGATTGAGGGGGATCCACACAGCTCCACCCAGAGGGGACAAGGGGAAGCTTGCACGTGGTGCCTCCTGGACTCTGCCCTGTGCACCTTTGCTCTTCCTGATCTTATCTGTAGGTTTCACTGGGCTCTAGCTGCGAGAATGGCTTTGCTGCAGTCTGAGTCCTTCTGGTCATACATTGTGCTGGGGGTGGACCTGGGGATCCTGAAGAACAACCAGTCTACAGATAAGGCATTGACTACCCACCAGGAGCTCATACTTGGCCCAAATCCTCCATGCATTTGTTAAACATCTGCTGTGGCAACTGTGGGTGGGGGGTAGAGACCTCTTTAAGCATCCTGGTGGAGAAACCAAGGAAAGAACAGAGAAGAGAAATTTAACAAGCCGTGTACCATTGACCTTTGTGCAAGGTAGAGCTTTCTCCTGACGTTGATTTTACCTGGATCTCACATCAATGATTTTTTTCTCATCCTTTGTCTTTGTCAGAATCATAAAAAGATTTCGTTACTTTTTGTGTGTGCGGGGGTTTAACTCCTACCACCTTACAGTAATTTCTTATTTTTATTGAGGATTTTATAAATTGCCTGTCTGGGTTTGGATTCCCTAGGTTGCTGGGATTGGGGTCCACTTGGAGTCTGTATCCAGGAGTGTTTGAAAGGTTCGTAGTTCCCTTCCCTAGTGCACTGTTACCAAGCACATAGCCCTCAGTTACTTTGGGAAAGGGTGAAGAAATTGTTCCTGTAATCACCTGGCAGGGCCTTGAACCGTACGACTTTTCATCATGAAGACTTGGGCTCTCCAGGGGATGAGTTTGGGATCGTATACATGGTTCGTGTGTGACTTTCCATCCGGGTGGCTAACTCTAGCCTCGTGCACATCCATTCTTGGTCTTTTGTGAGGAAATATATTCAGCAAGAGTTCTGCTAGTGGCCCATCTCTCTTGCCCCGAAGATCAAGTATCCTCACAGCCTCAGCCTTAGATTCCTGCCGATTGGGCCACCTGGTGCCACGCTCCCCACACTGTGTGCAGTGACATCCACCTGACTTCCGAAGCCTGGTCCCTCCCAGGGGCGCCTAGGTGGCTCAGTCAGCCAAGCATCCCACTTCGGCTCAGGTCATGATCTCACGGTTCATGGGTTCAACCCCGCATCAATCTCTGTCTGTGCTGACAGCTCGGAGCCTGGAGTCTGCTTCGGATTCTGTGTCTCCCTCTCTCTCTGCCCCTCCCCTGCTCATGCTGTCTCTTAAAAATAAACTTTAAAAAAACTTTAAAAAAACACCTTGAAGCCTGCTCCCTCCCAGCCTGCTGCACCAGAGTCTCTCCTGTCTTGTGCCACGGAAGCCTTGTTCTGTGGCCCATCCTGCGGCCACCCCAGCCTGCGGGGGACGGCATCACAAAGGCTTTGAGCCATGCTGGTGTCGCCTCACAAGCATATTCTCCTTGCCTCGGGGGTGATGGGGCCCTGACCCTTCCTCAGGAAAATGGGCAGCTTTCGGATTTCTGATTCTTACAGAATCACTCCCGCCCACCCGTTCTGGGCCTTTTTGTTCCTTTCCTCTTCGGCCACCTCAGCAGCTTTGGTGTCTTCACATATTTTATCATGGGTGGCATTTTCCCAAGCTTCCAAGTGGCATTCTGATGCCCCACATCCCCCCCCCCCCAGGGGTGTTAAATCCTGCACCAGCTACCTCTCTAGATGTTCTTATTATCTGTGCCTCTCTCTCTCCAACACCCCCAGGCACGTCCTTATGGTTCCTGCTGGTACATGGCGGCCACACCCTGAGGCCCTTGCAAATATCATCCTTCTACAGCAGGGCTGATGGAAGAGGTTTCACCCTAGATGTGGGTCAGGTGGCCAGGACCAGCGGGGCCAAGTCTTGAGGGGAGACCTCGTCCTATAGGGCAACCCCCCTTCTTTGTGCCTGAAGAACTGGCCCAGGAATCCAAGAGACTGGGTGTGCGGGGGACTCCCGTTTCTCAAGTGCATCTGCCTACGTTTTGCACTGCAATCTCAGACCCACACCTCTCCTTCCCTATCAGGGCCCCAGCATTGTCACAGGAGACTCGTCTAGGCTGGTAATTATAAGTATGATGGAGAGAAGCTGTAATTAAGTCTTATGCCTGATTGTTAGCTTGGCCTGCCCTCCAGCTGCAAGGGTTGGCGTGTCATTAAGCACTGCCAGCCCTGCCCTTGGACTAATGGGCTTTCCCATTTTATGCTGGCGCTTCCATGACCCACACACCTCTTACTTTCTCTTTCCATCATTTTCACCACCATTCCCCCTGGCCGGCGCATACCTTGCTCCGGGCATTCCATTCTAGCTCACCAGAGGGAGAATCAGAACATAGTCCTCCTTACCCGAGTGAGGGGTCCTCATTTTCACCTCCGTGTTGTTTGACCCAACTCCAGGAGCTTTTTTTTTTTTTTTTTTTTTTTAATTTTTTAACATTTATTTTTGAGAGACTGAGACAGAGCACGAGCGGGGAAGAGGCAGAGAGAGAGGGAGACACAGAATCCGAAGCAGGCTCCAATCTGAGATTGCAGTGCAAAACCTAGGCAGATGTACTTGAGAAACGGGAGTCCCCCGCACACACAGTCTCTTGCATGCCTGGGCCAGTTCTTTAGGCACAAAGAAAGGGGGTTGCCCTATAGGATGAGGTCTCCCCTCAAGACTTGGCCCCGCTGGTCCTGGCCACCTGACCCACATCTAGGGTGAAACCTCTTCCATCTCCTGAGCTGTCAGCACAGAGCCCGACACAGGGCTCGAACCCATGAACCGCGAGATCGTGACCTGAGCCAAAGTCGGATGCTCAACCGAATGAGCCACCCAGGTGCCCCTCCCGGAACTTCTCCTGGTCCAACCATTTTAGGTTGGACCCTCTAGAAGCATTGGCTCAAGTAGGCATTTGAGAAAAAGTGCTTTAGGGACAAACATGTGAGCAGAATACAGACCAGGAGCAAGGACATAAAAGCAGGTGACATACTGATCACAAGGAGGAGCCTGGACTTCTGGTTTAGAAAGCAAAGCCCATCACAGTGCCCCCCTACTCTTGCAGAGCTGCATCTGGGAGGTGAAGGAGGGATTTCAGGGCTGTCATCTCCCCATCTCTGCTGCTGCCACCATCTGTCCCCTGTGGTGCTGTTAGCCGGCCAGCATCTCCGCTTCCTGTGTAATCTTCACCCCAAACTTCCTGCCCATAGACAGCCCACAATAATGGTTTTCCTACACCCTGACTCATCATAAAGCTCTCTTAACTCACCAGGACATGATGTTTCATGTTTCCCATGCTGCTCAGCCTAGCCCAAGATCCTCCCTCTGCAGGCAGGTGTGGGGTCTGGCAGCGTGGCAAGGCTTCCTGAGTAACAGGTGATTTTGCTTATTGTGTTCTCTGCTCTGCGTGGTCTCCCTCTGTCTACCTAATGAGCTCTCATCCCTCCAAGCCAAGCTCAGATGCCACCCACTCGATGACCCTGATCACATCACGTCATGACCTACTTGCTCTCCTGGGTCTGCATCCAGCCTGTAAGATGGTCAAGAGCAGGAACCTCTCAGGCACCTGCAACCATCTCTATAGACAGAGGGCTGAGCAGAGCGTCTGACACCTTCTGCGACGTTTGCTGAGTGCAGGCATGTGTCAATGTGCCCAAACATATGAAAACACAGATGAAGGATAGAAAAATGTAGCCGACAGATCCGTGCATTCTTGCCTACAGCATCCTTTCTAAGTTTCAAACTGACCACAGATTCCCTGCCGCTTTTCCTTCAATTTTGAACACTGTGCTAGGTGTGTAAAGAGGCCACAAGGAGGAGTCTGTTTGGTGGCCGGCTGGAGAGTAGACCCAGTGGATTCTGAATAAGATACTCTCATTTCTATCCAGATGAGCCCTAAAGCCCCCACCCCATCTGTGAGCCCTGAGACTCCAGGGAGATAAATCGCAATGCCCGTGGGTGGTCACCAAGTAGAGAGCAGTCCCGTCTGTGTGGCTCCCGGCACACAAGGGGCCCCTCTGATCTGCCACCTACTCTAATAACAATCCACTGGAGAAACTAGGTTGGGGCTGAAGCAAAGGCAGAGATCCTGTCAATTTGAATACAGTTGAGTAATAACTACAGCTTTACCTGTTGAATGGAAGGCAGTCCCCGGAGGCATTCACATTTAGTCCTTTGCAGTAGATACCTGAGGCTGTTAGAATTTATACACCCTGGAACGGGAAGGTGGGAGCCTGCTGCGGGAGCCGAGTGGACCCCGGAGCTTGGAGAAGCTGACCTTGGACTGGCCCCTGTTACTCACCAGCTTCATTCGCTCACATGAGGCCAATGCGCCTCAGTTTCCCTACTGCCCACTTCAAGGGCACGCAAGCTTTCACGTGCCCAGAAGGGCCCATCCCTGGTTTAACTTAGTTACAAAAACACAGATTCAACAGAAGGAGTTTCTGGAAAACAAGAGAGCTTTACCAGGAGGGTTGTGACCATGTGCACCACCCTGGGATGCGGCGCTCTCAGTGTCCAGGGGCTTGGAATCCCGGGGACCTTCTGTGGGTGAGCCCTCACGGGGACTCGGAGCTGGGATATGGAGAGCATGTTGGACCTCCCAGAGTATTTACTGGCACTTTTTCCAGTATTTTTTTTTAACAAGGGGCTCATTTTCTTCTTGTACCGGGCCCTAAAAATTACGTGGGTCAGGTCAAAAGATTCCACATGAGTTATCAAACATCTCCTACAACTTGCACGGACGCTCCTGTCCAGTTTACGTACAAGTGTAGACATGGTGAGAACCTGACACGCCCAGATTCCTCTACCACTGACCCCGCCCCCCACGCCGTCGACCCCCCACTTCTCACTGCTCTAGTTCTAAGGTCTCTGCAGTTCAAGAACTTGCACCCAGGCCCCGCTCCTGCCCAGGATGAAGCAGCCATGTTTCCACCAGGAAGTATTTCAACCTCCTCCTGATGGTGTCTCGGCTCCCCCTTGCCCTGCTCACTCCATACCTGGCTTGGAGGACCACATCTCAAAACGCCGCTCTGATCATGCCTCCTGCTCCTCCCCATGCTTAAAATCCTTCCGTGGCTCCCCGGTGCCTCTTGGGGGTGGGACTCAATCACGGCCAACCACCTGAACAGAGCTGGCCCCAGCCACCCCTTCCTCCATTTCGTCCCAGGCAGTGCTGCCAACTGCTTCCACGCCTCGTTCGCCAGCAGCCCCTGCCTTCCCCAAGCTGCTGCTGTTCCCAGAACGAACTGGCCTCAGGCCCTTGGGTCTTCGCACACGTGCTTGTAGCTACGTGGTGTCCCCCTTTCGCCTGATCAACTGTTAGCTATTCTTCCAAATTCAAATCTGACCTTGCCTCCTCCAGGAAGTCCCCCTGACTTCCAGCTGGGTGAGGAAAATAACCTATGCGCTCCTAATCGCCTCTTGGACGTCCCCCAGCTAAGCATTTAACCCATTATACTGAAATGACAGATTTACGGTATCTGTTCTCTCTCTAGGTGTTGAACTCATGGAGAAAAGAGACTTTTTTCTTGTGAAATTACCGGAACCTCATGTAATGGGTCTTAGCAGATGACGGTGGAATGCTGCCGTTCTGTCTCCACCTGCTTCAATTTCCTCTTAACAAGAATACAGAATCAAACAAGGACAAGAACGTACGCTGTTCGAAATGAGTGAATATCCTGGGCCTGCTCCCTCCTCCAGAGCCCGCCATCCAGTGAGAGGGAGAGAGAGAAGCACTTACTCCCCTGGGCAACTTGTCGCGAGCCACTGCACATCTGGAGCAGTCAGAGAGGCATCCAGCACGGATTGTCCAGGCAGGAGCTCAGCGTGGGTGTCAGGCACGTCGCCGGCAGAGGCCGGCTGGGGAGGGACGGAGGAGCACACGGTAGGTGCTGGGCGTGGTGCAGATGCAACCCATCAAAAAGCGGTAAGAGTCACTAGTTGTCCCCCCAGAGCCATGTGATGAGAGCCACGAGACGTGGCCTGGGAGAGCTGCCTCCTCATTATTTTCACTTTACACGACTGCTACTTTATCTTGCGGGGACGTCCATCGGGTCCGTGTGCCTTGGGAACATTTTTCATAGCCTTCCCAGCCCTCATGTATTTCGGGCCATTCATCTTTTCTCTTGGTGCCCCTGGGTGCCACCCAGTTAATGGCTTGTTGTTCAAAGGTTTTCACGTCTACACTTCCTTTCTCACTCAGTGTGCAGGGGATGCAGATCCGCCCCCACCCCCCGCGAGCTTTCACTGTGGTCAGATAAAAAAGAGAAGCTGCCTTTCTAGTCCATTAATTTATTGTCAAGTTAGCTAACATACCGTGTGTACAGGTGTAGATTCCCATGATTCATCGCGCACATACAACACCCAGTGCTCAACCCAACAAGTGCCCTCCTCAGCGCCCATCACCCACTTTCCCCTCTCCCCACCCACACGACCCCAACAACCCTCAGTTTGTTCTCTGTATTTAAGAGTCTCTTATGGTTTGCCTCCCTCCCTCTAACTTTTTTTTCCGCCTTCCCCTCCCCCACGGTCTTCTGTTAAGTTTTTCAAGATCCACCTATGAGTGAAGACATGCTCTGTCTTTCTCTGACTTATTTCACTTAGCATAACACCCTCCAGTTCCCTCCACGCTGCTGCAAATGGCAGGATTTCATTCTTTCTCATGGCCAAGTAGTATTCCATTGTATATATAAACCACATCTTCTGTATCCATTCATCAGTTGATGGACATCTAGGTTCTTTCCATAATTTGGCTATTGTTGAAAGCACTGCTACAAACATTGGCTACATATGCTCCTGTGAATCAGCACTCCTGTATCCTTTGGATAAATTCCTAGCAATGCTATTGCTGGATCGTAGGGTAGTTCTATTTTGAATTTTTTGAGGAACCTCCACACTGTTTTCCAGAGTGGCTGCACCTGTTTGCATTCCCACCAACCGTGCAAGAGGGTTTTCCTTTCTCCGCATCCTTGCCAACATTGTTTTTTCCTGAGTTGTTAACTTTAGCCACTCTGACCAGTGTGAGGTGGTATCTCAGGGTGGTTTTGATTTGTATTTCCCTGATGATGAGTGACGTTGAACATCTTTTCATGCAGCTTCTCTTTTCTTACCTCTCCTCCCCGCCCCCCACCCCCACTCCCCTCAGTGAAAAGACCCAGAGGATTAGCAAGAGGTGGGGCTCTCCTGCACAGCTCACTTCTGGGAGCCCCGCTCTGTGATGCCCCTCCTGAATCCACAGGCCGGGACCTGGGTGGGGCATCCACGCCCAGAGCCGGTTGGAGAAGAACTCAGCCCCCTCCCCTTGGTTTGGGCCTCTGATGGTCCCAGAGTTGTTTCCCATAATGTAATGAGTTCCATTGGAAAATGGAACAATCTAGAAAAAGACTCTTTAAAAGGACGCTTATAGTCACTTTCAGAGAGTCAGAGAAGGGGAGGGCCACGCAGCCTCCAGGCCTCCATCTACCAGCAGCTGCAGACCTCCTGCTGCCTGGAACCCTCTCTTACGGACCGCCATCGCCTGATCCGCACCTAAGGGTCTGGGCCCCTGCCCACAGGTGCCCCCAGGCAAGTCCGCTGTGACCATCGGCACCTGATTGATCTCTAAATCCCGCTCCTGCTGAACGATGTTTGCTTCTTATCCCCGCATACTATCTACGTGTGGTTACTGTGCTTCCTTCTGCTTTCCTCTCACAATAAATTCTACAAATTCCACGAAAGCAGGGAATTTGTGCTTTTGCGCACGCCTACTCCGCGGTAGGGCCCTCAGATCTGGCGAGGAACAGCGTCGTACGCAGAGTTTAGAAGATACATCCTTCTGTGGAGATGCCAGTGACGTTGATAAACGTAGAATCATTTAAGAAAACTGGTTTACTGGCTGTTAACTAAGGCTCGGGCACCGTATTCAGAGATTTGTGTCATTGAGTTAAAAGTCTGGAAACTCATCCGGTTACCACACACAGGGGGAGAGGGATGTAGGGCGAACCCCGCACCTGACTCTGGAGCCATGACCTTCCCCCCGCTGCTACTGGTCCACCGTTCTCACGCAGAGTGCCCCCAAGCTCTGTGCCCAGAGCTGCCCCAACAATCCCCAAGATCGCACATCTCAGAACTGTCCACTACACAGGGGCACCTCACTATGAAATACTGTGTCTCAAAGGCCTGTCAAGGACCTTCTTGTTTTTTCGAGTTTATTTTTTGGGAGACAGAGCATGCATGCACAAGCGGGGGAGGGGAAGGAGGAGGGAGAGAGAATCCCAGGCTGGCTCCACACTGTCAGCACAGAGCCTGACTTGGGGCTCGCACTCATGAACCCTGAGATCATGACCCGAGCTGAAATCGAGAGTCGGTTGCTTAACCGACTGAGCCTCCCAGACACCACCAGCCCCTCCCGCCCTTTTTTTTTTTTTTAAAGGGCCATCTTGCTAGAAGACAATGACAAACACAACAGAAGAAGGGAGTTTTGTGGGAAGAAGCGCTCAGAAGACAAAGGAACTTCAGATCCTTCAAGACCCACTGCCCGTCACCTGGCCTGGGGAGGCTGGGCCTGGCGGCTTCTGTAGCACCTTCCTGTTTGAGAGGGAGCAAGGATGATGACCAGAAGTCACAATAATAATAGCAATGACCACGTTGGCGCTGTTGCACTTTTGACTTAACATTACGCGCTTTAGGGATCTCAAATCTGTTCATTCTCAGGCGGCCCCGGGGGGGCAGGCAGTCTCAGCCCCACATCAGGATGGCCGGCGAGCTCTGAGGGGTTAGGTAACCAGGCCGCACCGCCCAGTGAGCAGCAGACAGCACTCCGGCTCCTGGCCAGCCTCTCTACAGCCCGAGATGGTTCATTCAATCACTCCATGCTCCCAGTGCACAGTATGTCCTCCACGAACATTTTTGTAAATTACCTTTCATTTTATGCAGAACTGTGAGTACAGTTCTTTCTCCCGTCCCCCTGGTTAATATAAAATAATGGCACTTAAGCTCTGCCAAACAACAAGAAAAATTCAAGTGAATTAAAAAACGTATACATAAAAAGCAAAGAAAAGCAATGGTAAGAAAGAAGATCATCGATGGTCTTTTTGCTTGTATGGCCAACTCTCATGTGTGAACTGTAACACGAGACCCTGTGCCCCAGGAGCATGGTCTTGACCCCGACCCGCAACTTCTGCTGCCCAACATTTGTTGGGCATTTCGGCTTCTGCATTTCTCCCTCATGGCTTCCTGGAGAGAAATCAGAGTTACAGGGCATTTATCTCTCCCACGGAATGTGCCTTTGAATGCATCTTTTATTTTTTCATAGCACTGAGGTATAATTGATGCACACAGAACTGCACATTTAATGTGTACAGTTTGATGAGTTTGGACAGATACAAACACCCAGGGATACTATCATGACAATCAAGGTGATTAAGGCATAAAAACAAAGGGACATATGGGAAATTTGGGGGGCGTTGGATAGTTTGGTTCGGTTGGTGGTAAGTACATTTTTAAAAAATTAAAGGGGTAGATTTCCATTAAGTTTATTTATTTGGAGAGAGTGCCAGCAAGCAGGGGAGAGGGAGAGAGAATCCCAAGCAGGCTCCGTGCTGTCAGCACAGAGCCTGATTCTAGGTAGACCCCACGAACCGTGAGATCATGACCTGAACCAAAATCAAGAGTTGGACGCTTAATGACTGAGCCACCCAGAGGCCTCTACCCTCTTAATCTTGAAGTGCACAAAATTGTATCCTGAAGGGCAGGTGCCATGCTGTAGAGAAGGCTTCTGGAGCTTACTCACCCTGGCAGAACTGAAACCTTCTCTCTGCTGAGCAATGGCCCCAGTGTCCTCCCTCCAGCCCCTAAGTGGGGTCCCTCCACGACTGGCTTATCTCACAGAGTGGGATGTGCTCCCAGTTCATCCATCCACCTTTCCACAAATGGCAGGATGTCCCCCCTTTATCAAGAAAGAATTCTTGTAGCTGCCAAATTTTAGGTTTACTGTTTTGATTCTGTCCTGCTATCTGGTGAAATTCTCCACCTTTTAGTGTATTTTCTGAAACATCATCATTACAGCTCTTTTAAAGACCTTGTCTGAGGATTCCAATGACTAAGTCACCTGAGCCTCCTCCGGTGGTCTTTCTGCCCCCTTTTAATGCTGTTTCTTGATGTACTTGGTGAGGTTTCAAAAGAGCTGACATTGCATGTGGAATGTTGTAGAGACTTAGTATGTCACCCTCTACTAAGTAGGTAGAGTGGGGTCCAGTCACCCAACCCAGCCAGGGGCTGAGACTTCTCTGTAGACTTGGGAGGGTCCTTCAGCCTGAGATTCATCCCGACTCATGGGGTTCAGCCCATAACCTGGGGGTTTCACCAGGGGCCATCCTCCTTCGTGGATGGTGAACCCCATGTGCTATCTTCTCAACACCTTGAGATTATGCTCGATGTTATCCCAGTTTTCAATGGCTTTTTGATGAACCTGTTGGACCCTTGCCCTGCTCCCTTTAAGAACGTCTATGCTCTTAGAGAAAGCCGAGTGCTGGTATCCGAGATCCCAGGAGAAGCTGGGTGCAGAAGTGGGCTCAGCTCCTGGCTGCCTCCAGAGCCCAAAACTCGGTTTTTCTCTTCTGCCGCATGAGTGAGATTTCTCATTCTGCTGGCTTCTCTGCCTGCTAGCAGTTTCCCTCTGCCGGTTGCTGTATGTGTGATTCTCCTGTGCTTACCCTGAGGTAGGAATCAGCAAAGACAGAGGGAAAAGTGGGCACAGAATGTGGGAATTCTCCATTCCCTGCACTCAAGAGCCTTGCTCTCCCAATCCTGGGTACACCATTGGCTGCCAGACACCATCAAACAGATCTTAGCATCTCATTCGCCTTCTGTTTGCTCCAGGTGCTTGCATTGTTCTGCTTCAGGGCTGGAGGCAAAAGTCCTCATGGAAGATCGATACAGTAGATAGCATTTCTGACAAACTCTAGACACGGGGCCGATACAGGCAGGTCCAGAAAGAGAGCTACGGCCGGCCGGTTGTAGACGGAGTGAAAACATAAGCAGAGGAAAATGGAGAGAATTGGTGTCAGCAGCCGGATATCCAGGATGTCTAGGGAAGCAGCATTCCATGGGGATACCGGCCAGGAGTGGGAAATAAAGCTGGAGGAGAGCTTGGTCATCACGATGGAAGGATCTTGAGGAACAAAGCAGAGTTCGGGCTTCCTGCACCAACACCCCCTCCCCCAATGGGAAGCTACTGAAGGAGTCTGACTGTAACTGGAATTTCTAAGATGGGTTTTCAGCAGACAGGCCCCTGAAACCCCTTCTGGAGGGAAAGAACTGCCCTGATGATTATCCGTGAGGGTTTATAAAGGGCGGAGGCACCCCGAGAGCTCATTTCTCATTCCCACCATTACAATGAGCAGCCAGGGTTTGCTTTCCTTTGGGACAATGGCTCTCCTGACAGCAACTGCTCTGCGAAGGAGCATCCTACCCGGAGAGCCAGCTCACCAGGGAGTCTTCACCTTGAATAATTCTCCAGCCTCCAGACACCTGCAAGTTCACAGGAGGATTTCAGCAGCTTGCGGGGGCCTGTGTTTTTGCCCAGAGGGGCGCTCACATCAGCTAATCACATAGGAGTGGGTGAGGGAACCACGGCACTTGGTTAAATCGTAGTGGGAAGCAGCCTGTCACCGCAGCAGGTGCTGGTTGGGGGGCCAAGCCCATCCCTTCCTGTAGGCAGACCTACCGACGGCTGTAAAATACCTAAAACCTTTGAATACATCCATAGAAGCGGAATGACTAGTCAGGAAGATCATCAGAGATCAGCACACACATAGTTACATGCCCGAGTGTTTCTTACAATTTTGTGAGTGGAACTGGAAACACTTAAACGGCCCTGTGCTAGGGGAATTGGTAAAAATAAGCTGTGATGTGAATAATGGGCCAGCAGGCCAGGATTCAGATGAATATTTGGTAAAATAAGTGGTGATAGATGAAGTGAAAATAATATATTCATTTTATAAGGCAGATGGAAAAAGTATGCATTATCCTTGTGTGTGTGTGTGTGTGTGTGTGTGTGTGTGTGTGTGTGTAGAGAGAGAGAGAGATGGACAAACTAGAAACAAATTCTTACCATTATTTATCCCAGGGTGATGGTGCCGATATCTGTTTCAAGTTTCTATTTCCTTCACAATGAACATGTTTGTACTTATAGAAAATACATGTTTATATGTCTATGCTCTTATAATGTGTATGTTTGCACATTACATATTAACATAGGTCTTAAATATATGAAGTTTGAGACAGCCGGGCATCCTAGAAAAACACTTCTAAAGTCAGGCAGACCTTTAATTCAAGACTCCACCAGTTTCTAGCTCTCATATTTTAGATTTTAAAAAGAAGTTTAGGGCACCTGGGTGGCTCAGTCAAGTTGAGCATCCAACTCTTGATTTCAGCTAGGTCATGATCCCAGAGTCCTGAGATCCAGCCCTGCTTTGGGCTCCGTGCTGAGCATGAATACTGCTTAAGATTCTCTCTACCCATCTCTGCCCCTCCCCCTGCTCACACTCTTAAAAAAAAAGTTTACATTTTATTTCACAAAAATTGTGTAAGGTAGCTCTCAATCCCCACCTCCAATAAACAGAACTCAAAGGGGAAAGCTCCTAGCACATCACCAGTGCTCAGAATCAGGGAGCTATTTTTTATTATTGTTAAGGACTCATAATAACAATGTTCCTGTTTCCTTCCAAATAGGGACTCATGCAGGGATGGCTGTGTGGCCCAGAGCAAAGGATGCTGACTGGACAGCCATCCTCAGAGCACAAGGCAGGGCACCTAGGCACAGAGCAGCACCTGCTGGCACATGTGTCTGTGACTCTCCTCTTCACATCCTACGAGGACCAGCTGCTCCTGAGCTGCGGGATCCCTCCTGTGCACGTCAGTGACGAGCCGGGGTCCAGACAGCCATCCTGTCTCCTTCAGGTGAAGAGAGGGGTCCCTGTTCCCACCCATCTTTGCACTGCATTCTTGCAGACAACTCCCTGAGGACATCGGACATGGCTTTATCACAACCTTTGAAACAGAGGGGTATGGGGGGCGCCTGGGTAGCTTAGTCCGTTGAGTGTCTGACTTGGGCTCAGGTCATAATCTTGTGGTTCATGAGTTCCAGCCCCGTGTCAGGCTCTGTGCTGACAGCTCAGAGCCTGGAGCCTGCTTCAGATTCTGTGTTTCTCTCTCTGCCCCTCCCCTGCTTGCGCTGTCTCTCTAAACAGCAAATACACATTAAAAAAATTAAAAACAAAAGTCTCTCAGGGCGCCTGGGTGGTCAGTCAGTTAAGTGTCCAACTTCAGCTCAGGTCATGATCTCATGGTTCGTGAGTTCGAGCCCCATGCTGCTGACAACTCAGAGCCTGGAGCCTGCTTCGTATTCTGTCTCCCTCTTTCTCTGCCCCTTCCCTGCTTGTACTCAAAGATAAACATAAATTTGTAATTAAAAAAAAATTTTGCATCGTAAACAATAGCAACAGAGGCACTCAAAGACAGTGTCACCCTGAACCCCCTGCAAGTGAGCTCATATTCTGCTCCAAGTACTGAGGAGACACAAGCCATCCATCCAACAGTCTCCGACTCCCAGCCCGGGTCCCACGGACACTCCCTTGCAGTTGGACATTATTTTAAGCAATGTTTAAATTCAAGCTCTGGCTAGTCTTAGCTGTATGATTTGGGGTGAGTCACTTCCTCTGGCTGGGCCTCTGCCAAATCTCAGATCTCCCCACCTGGGAGGGCCCTTATGCATCATCTTGTCCACAGTCCTTATTTCATCAGATGAACAATCATTCCGCCCCCAGCCCAATCACCCCATGGTCCTCAGGATCAGTGGCGGCCTGCCCCCATCCCTCCTCTGGAGAGGCAGAGGCGGGGGCATCACAGGCTGGCAGAGGTGGCTGGTGACTCATGTGCATGGAGAGGGCTCCTTCACAGAACAGTTTCCATCAGAGTTCTTCTGTGCTGAGCAAATTCAACAGCATGGAATCTGATGCCCCAAGGAATTGTATTTCCAATTTTAGTTTTCTGTTATCAACATTTCTCTTGCCGACTTCATCTAGGACTAGTACGTATTGGATCCCTACTCTGTGCTAAGTGCAAGGTATGCTACTACTTTAAATCTCTAAATAATATCCTCATCCTTGAGAGGAGGGCAACAATGTGAAGTGTAGACGTCAAGAATTAGGTACAGGGATGGCCAGCTGCCACACAGCTACTAAGTGGGCTATAAAATGCAATGGATCAGGATTATTGAAGTAAGAATCTGGAAAGCTTCTGAAATCCCTTTTTTTTTCGCCCCTTTACAAGTGAGTTTGGAAATGGTGAGTCACAGGCCTGAGGTTTGCACAGCTGAATCTCAGGTCTAGGACTCCCCCAGATCTAGCATGTTGGCTCTCCTTGGCACCATCTAGCATTTGTTCCAAAGCTACTGCCTGATGCCTGTTTCACGGGAACTCTGCCCCTCATTTTGGAGACTAGCCCCTGCTCCTGAGGTCAGTAGTGTCCATAGATGTAGGCCTCATCACTCTGTTTGGGATTACTCTCTCTGTCCTCTGGGATCCTGAATAGAGCACTTGGGACAGCCCTACTGTGAGATTTGCCATAGTTTAGTCAGCCTCCATGTCAGATTATATTGTGTATCTATTCAGAATTGTACACAGTAGGTATTAACAAAAGCAGTACTAAGAGGAAGTTAGAGCAATAAAGACCTATATTAAAAAAAAAGCAAAGATCTCAAACAGCCCAACTTTGTACCTCAAGGAGCTAGAAAAAGAACAAACCGAGCCCAAAGTTAGAAGGAATAGTAAAGACTAGAGCAGAAATCAATGAAATGGAGACTAGAAAAGCAATAGAAAAGATCAATGGAATTAAGACTTGTTAAGATAAATTAAATTGACAAACTTGAAGCTCAACCAAGAAAAAAAAAAAAGAGAGATTCAAATAAACATAACCAGAAGTAAAAGAGGAGACATTACAGCCAATACCACAGAGATACAAAGGATCCTATGTTGACCCTCAGAATGGAATAGTGAGCAAAGGGGAAGGAATCACTATTCTATGGGTAAAATGTTATGCAAAATGACTAAATGTAGAGCTCTGTTGTACAAAATGGTACCTGTAGTTAGCAATACAGTATTGTGTACTTAATACATTTTAAAGATAGATCTCATGTTA
The DNA here is from genome assembly GCF_007474595.2 of Lynx canadensis. Classification (NCBI taxonomy): domain Eukaryota; kingdom Metazoa; phylum Chordata; class Mammalia; order Carnivora; family Felidae; genus Lynx; species Lynx canadensis. The sequence goes on from NC_044320.2 coordinate 4,239,651, forward strand.
GGTGTTCTTACCAAAACAAACACAAAAACCTACAAAAGGACACAAGGAAAGTTTTGGAGGTGATGGATCAGTTTAGTACCTTTGTTATGGTGATGTGTTTGCATATGTCCAAACTCATCAAGATGTACATATTAAATGCATGCAGTTTCTGTAGATCCCAGCTTACCTCAATCAAGCAAATAATTTGCTAACTAAGTGAGCAAATGAATGAAAATCCTGACTTCCTTGCATCCAGGCTATGAAGTGAGGGTGGTCAGAGGACCGAAGAGCAGCTCAACCATTCAGTAGGGAGGCCAGACTCTGGCACCAAGCAGTTGACTTCAAATGTTGGCTTTGACTCAAATTAGTGGCTTAACTATTTTGAGTCTGTTTCCTCTTCTCTAAAAGAGGGTAATAATAGTTCTTACTTGTATGGTTGTTGGGAGGATAAATGTTAGCTGTTGTTGATGTTCTTATTCTGTTAGGACCTACAATGAGAGGCTAAAATCTGGTCAACAGTCCTTGCTTGGATTGACTAGTCCATCGGAGGGATAGGGGCCATGGGCTACAGTGGCCTTCAGTAGACCCTTTCCAGATGTTTAGTCTTTGCTGCTCAGAAACATAAGCAAGCAAGCACAGGTGCATGTTGGTGCGAGCGTGCCTTGTGGGGGCAGCTGAGTCATTCTGGTTTAGATGTGGAGGCTGGATTCCACCGGGATAGGCAATCTATGAGTAGAAAAAGATGTGGGCTGGTTTTGTTGCCTTTTCTAAATTGTGCTATTTCCACGGAGTTCTATTTCAGTGAATCCTGAGTGACCCTCCGCTCTGGGGACCACAGCCAGACTTGGTGGAAGAACCTGGGTAACGCACTGCTGCCTCTTCCTGGGCATGCAGCGCCCTCTAGTGGTGTGGGGGCCAAGCGTCCACTCCAGGGTCCTTCACACAGGTGTTCTGATGAAGAGACGCTCTGGAGGTTTCGGCCATCCTCTGGGCTGCCCTTCTTCCCTTGAAACCTGGAGCTCTAGGTACAAAGCAGGACAAGGGGAGCCTCCTGTTATGTTTAAACGTGGGCTCATGTCATGGGTCTGAGCTGTACCAGTAACTTGGATAGTCTGCTGTTTATTTGCCTGAGCAATTAGAGTCTGTCTCTTCAGAATTATATCCTGAGATTCAAGAGGGAAGATAATGCACAGTGGGAGCACCCCGAGGAAACCCAGCAGATTCTGGCACCCAGATTCACATTTAAAAAATTAGTTACCTCGACTTCAATATTTTCCTTTCTCTACCAGATGAGATTGCTAAGGTCCTGAAAAAGAAGTGAGGTGTCTCTTCTTTTGACAGATGTTAGCCAAGTGCTGAACAGCAGGTCTCTAAAGCTTACGTCCTACCCTCCAGGAGCTCATAAACCCAACCGAGAGAGGGAGCAATGCAAGAAAGTCACTTTTTTCGAGACCGTGGCATTGAAAGTTAATATCCCATACTTGCTTCACAGATAGGAAAGGAGTGATGGTTCTAATAATCAGACCCAGCCTATAGGGCACATCAGGGAGGAAGGTGGCAGCAATATTCATAGGAGCAAAGTAGCTTAGGGGTTAAATGGAATCCTTGTAGGTCTATTGCACCTCGAGAAGAAGGATTAGGAAAGACATAGGTATGCCATAACCCCTGACCCAGCATCACACTCCTAGAATTTATTCTAGGCAAGTAATTTAGGTAACGTTTTCTGGATATGATTTTGTTTAGTTTGGGTAACAGGACTTTGTAAAGAACACAAAAAGCTGAAAGTAATCTAAATTTAAGTAGAATTATAACCTTTGGACAGACTATAATGCAGCCACATAAAAGTAGAATTAGGAGAACACTAAAGGTGGGGGAATATATGTAATTAAGTACAAATGTAAGAGCAGAATATAAAGCTGCACCTGTTTATACCTAAAAAGGATGCAAACACTGAAACATACTAATGTATCGGGACAATGACTGGGATGTTAATGTTTTATTCTGACAAAAAATTGAAAATATATACATCTTTATATAAAATGTGACTATGTGAAGATCTTAATCCTAATACATGTTGAGTAATTTAAAAATACAGTTTATTCTCAGCTGTGCAAGAGTGAGGACAAAACGGGATGTGATGTCAGAACGGTGAACTCTCTTCTAAGTGGGGTGTTTTGTACTGACATCTTGAGTTAGTGACAAATTAGCTGAATAATCAAAGTAGGAAAGTGTTTGTAGTCACTAGAGAGACAACCCAGGGGGCTGTGGGACCCAAATGCCTAGGATTAAATTTGCACCTGTCCTATTTGACCTTTGTGATTCTGTGTTCTCATTGGTAAAGTTAGATAATGATAGGACCTGTCTTTAATGTAGCTCTCACAAGAACCGTTTGTTAATATTTGTTTATATACAAGAGAGTAACATAGAAGGTAGAGTTAATATCTAAAAAATTTTTTACATTTATTTTGAGAGAGATGATGTGAGTGGGGGAGGGGCAGAGAGAAAGGGAGACAGAGAATCCCAAGCAGGCTCTGCACTGTCAGTGTGGAGCCCAATGCGGGGCTTGAACTCAAGAAACTGTGAGATCATGACCTGAGCTGAAATCAAGAGTTGGACGCTTAACCGACTGAGCCACCCAGGGGCCCCAGAGTTAGCATTTTTTTGATGTTCTATTCCTATCATCATCATCATCGAGTTGAGTGAGGGCCAGGAGGAGAGATTTTTATAGACTGGCATGGGGATAGGACAATGTTAGTTTCTGAGCAATCCCAATTCTTTTTTGGAGTAGAAGGTAACAGATGATGCCATGGGGCAAGTCTGTGGAGGGGTGTAAGTGCCTGAGTAGACTCTCGACACATCCCATGGGACCTTAACTCACAGGAAAGATGGAGACAAGCGGGCAAGATGTCCCATAAAGACATGCTTTGTGTCAATGACCAAGAACACAGATTTGGTTGGGAACGGCATTACCAAGGAGCCACTTCTGCAGCAGCATCACTAAAATGCATATGGCAATAAATAAAACCTCATATGGATTTTTATGCTCCAATTTCATGCTTGTGACACTGGAGAAAGTTCAGCAAGCAAATAAAAGAAATTCAGCTGGATTTTATTGAGTTAGCTGACTCAGCAGCAGACAGAACTTTAGATTGCACACCCATGAGTTCATGGGTTTTTTTTTCAATATTTACTGGGCCCATAAACCTGACAGGGGATAAGAAGGGTAAAACAACAGCCAAGGCTGTCGTGTGTCCCAGATGGTGCTACTTTTCTAAATGCTCCAACACGGAATGCCAGAGGCCCATGGTGGCAGGAACAGGGCTTGAGCGTTCTGCAGCAGGTGCTCCACACAGTGGCGCCCCATGCAGGTAAGGGGTGGCTACTTCAGTGATGAGGAAAGAAAATCCAAGGCTCCAATCAGGAAGGTTGTGCAAGATATAGGTTCATATAGTCAAGTGAGGATGTGTTGTGCCACCACCAGGGCCTCAGACAAGCCTGGGTCTAGGCTCATTTATCCTAAATCCAGGTCCCCTGGAGTCCCTAAAACTTTGTTGTGCAATTCACAGGTGTTGCTTCAATGTCTTTAAGTCAGAGGCAAAGAGATATCACCCACTTCAAAGTCCATAGCAAAGGTCAAGTGGCCCCAGTTCGACTACCTGCATGGAGAGTGACTGAAAGGTACCAGCACCTACTTGACAGAAGTCCACTCCTCACAGGGGGTCAGAATCTGTCTGGTCCATGGCACCAGATGCCTTCTAAAATTTTATTTTTCACCATAAGAGGTTACAGCAGGAAGACTAAAGTGAGTTATAATCTCTAGACGGATCATCGATTGGACAAATATTCGTTGAGTAACCGTGTCAAACCTCTGTGAGATGCTGTGTAGACCAAAGAAGGTAAGTTCTATTAATTAGCTGGTATAATGAACATCACATCTGAGCTTAAAAAAAACAAAACAAAAAGCAAACAGGACCCGATTCTAGTTCTTTCCTGGAAGGGCTTCTTGGTCTAGAAGAGGAAACAGTGACCAGGAACTGTAACTGAATGAATTTAACATTGTAAGTGCTCTGATAGCCCTCTGGGTTACTCCGTGGGAGCCAGAGCAAGGTCACCCAAATCCCCTTGGGGAAGAAGATGTAGTTCTAGAATGCTTCTTGGAAGAGATGACATTTGCACTCAATTTAGCTCAGGATTTCTCGATTTTAGCACTGACATTTTTAGCTGGATAAATCTTTGTTGTGTGTGGGGGGGTATCTTGTTCATTGTAGGATATCTCTAGCCTCTACTTAATTGTGGAAACCAAAGGTATCTCCAGACTTTGCCCAATGTCCCCGAGAAAAGGGGGCAAGAACCTCTCCCATTGAGAACCAATGATTGAGTGCATGAAGGCGGGTGGAAAAGTCTGGAGAACATAAGAATTTCAGCTTTATCTGTAGGTAGCGGGGAGTCCTTGGGAGGTTTTTACACAGAAGAATTGGATTTTACAAAGGTCACCCTGCAGCTCTGTGGCTTGTAGGACTGAGGCAGCAGCTAGTGATGTCCCCACTCAACTCAACTTCTAATTAGACAAGAGATCATGGGCCAACCACTGGTCTGATCCCGCTCCAGACAGCATACCTACAAAGCAGACACAGGGAGGTCTTGCGCCTTCCTGCATGCCCTGCTTAGCTAGGTGTACTCCATGATGTTAGCGTGTCTGATCTCAAAGGGACAGGGGGTTCCCTCTTAGTGTGAGCATCACATGAGCAAAGGGACTTTGAAAAACATCAGAGGCAGATCCAGGTTCTGACTGAAGTGAGGCTCCATTGAACTTCTGAGATTCAAAGAAGTTTTGGAGCGGAAGTAGACCATGGGGGTCATCTGACCCATCATATGTGAGTGGGCTGTGAAAAGAAAAGAGGGGCTCAGGTAAATGAACATTTTCCCCAAAGGCCCTGTCCCCCAGCAGTACATATGTGTGGGTTCCACACACTGGAAGAGGATTTCCGTTTCCCTGGAGTAACAATACAGGTAAAATAAGTTGTGTGGAATGGACAATTAGCATACATTCCATTTAGCTCATTCTGGGTGCATACAATGGGGGCATTAACAGCAAGACCAAGATTTGTGGGCCACGAGGAATGGACTAGTTAATGCCTTGATTTTGTGTGGTATAGGATAGTGATTTCTTGCTTAAAAGGCATCAGATGGGGAGAATTTGAATAACTCATGGAGCTATTACTATGTGACATTCTAATTTGAGCAATAGAAGACCATCTCCAGAGCTCTCAACTCTCTAGAGAGGATGTAACTTGCCCAAGCCCATGCAACTAGCAGGGGACTTGGGTGGGACTGTCTGACCCTAGACCTCCCCCACCCACCCACCACCACTCCACCCCTGTGCTGGCCAGTGCTGGTTCTTTCCTTCCATTCTCCAGAGACATTTTTTCAAGACCTAGTGAAATTACAGATATTTAAACCCATTTCTGAAATACAACCATGATTCTTAGATAAAAACATCAAGATCATCTGGAGGGTTTGTTCAAACAGATTGCTTGACTCCACCCTTTAGAATTTCACTCCTGGCGGTGCTGATGCCACTGGTCCAGGGACTTTTAAGCAACCTAATGATGTATTAGATAGTATTCATGTCTGAAGACGTGGGTGATGTGTTTGGATAAATATCTCTTAGAAGTACCCCCCCACACACACATCCAACACACATACAGTTTAACCTCTGATCCTGGTTGCTCATGGCTGGCTTAATCAGCAGCCCCATCTATTGTTAGCCTCTGCATTAATGTGCATTATTCATGGTTATCAAGTTGGATAACTGTAGTTGAAAGCCTTCTATTTTTATAATAATTAAAGGGTTTAGGGGAAAATAAGTTTAGCTGCTTATGTGCCCTGAAGTAGCCTTGTTGGTTGGGGGCAAAAGACAGAAAAAAGTTTCCACAGACTCTGTCCGTGGTGCTGAAGGGGCAAATCAGAGTTTTCAGTTCACGGGAGCTCACATCCCAGGCCGGGATAGAATAGAGTCGTCTATCTTTTCCCTTCAGCCTCAAGCCTAACAGAACAGGGAAAGAAGGGAAAGGGGACTGGGCCCATGCCACAGGAGCAATAGGGCTTAGCTTTTCAGCTTCAAGAGCAGGGAACAGATGACCCAGAGATGCCCAGCACTGATGCTAGCACAAGGTCATTGGCCATCCCACCCCACTCTGCAGGCCCCTCTGCTTCTCTTCTGGTTATCAGAGTGCCACAAAAGGGGGTGGGGGGCAGGACAGCCTCAGCCTGTGAACTCTGAACGTGAGAGGTTTGTTTAAACCTAGCTGTAGAATCTGTAAGATCATAACCCCAAAAGCCTCATCTGTAAGTTGGCAATTGCAATGGTCCCTGCCTCAGAGTTAAAGCAAAAATGAAAGAGCAACTATAGCTGATCTTGAGTATTCCCACCGATATAGTCCCATCTACTACCCCAGAGAACTACTGATGTTTGTATGCATCTAAGGGCATCATCTACACCCTGAGAAAATGCTTCTTATTCCCAGAAGGTGGCCCACAGCTTACCATGCTGTAGCTCCCCAAGTCATTCTATTAATTTTCTTTCATGCTCACAGGTTAGGATGTACCATACTGCTTCTTTGACTTTGATGTGCATGCAAATCATGTGAGTTATCTTGTTAAAACACTGTCACTATTCAAAGTCTGGTCCAGGGACCAGGAGCACTGGCATCACCTGGGAGCTTGTTAGAAATGTAGAATCTCAGGACCCACTTTGACCTGTCGGAGCAGAATCTGCCATTTAACCAGCTCCACAGGTGATTTGTATGCGTGTTAAAGCCCGAGAAGCCCGGGCTCAGGGAGTGTGGCTCAGAGACCTGCTCTGATGGCAGTGTTTCAGAGGCACACTATTCCTGGGTCATTGCGGATGTGATCCTCTCTCCTGATTGTTTACTTCACATTTAACACTATGTCTTAGCATTTCCTGTTAGATTATTTTCCCGTGATTTTAATCCTAGTAGTAACTCCACAAGGCAAATACCGAATTCTGTAGGTGAGCAGACTGGGAGTTGGTAACTCTGTGACCTTAGGCAGGTAGTGTTAACTTTCCAAATGGCTGGGCTGGGATTGGACCCCAGTTCTTTCTTTCCCGGGTGCATTAAAGTGTTTCTCTGCTCAACAGTCGTGACATGGAGAACCTTCACGTCTGCCCAGGTCACCACTCAGATACCCTTTGTGTCCTCTTCCAGACAGATGAAAAATTCTAGCAGAATAGGATTGCATCCTAATAACAGTGATGCTCTGTGCCATTAATATGTCCCGGGCACGACATCACCTTAATCTCCTTTGAAAACCACGATGATCGCCAATGAGACCTAGGTGTCCCAGATGAACAGATGTGATGGCTAAGCATAGGAAATAAAAGGGACTTCCTCACAGGCATTACAGCTAGTCAGAGGTGGGCTGAGCCTGGACTTGAGTAAAGAATGCTCTGATTCCAAATTCCAAAGTTTTAAAGTGACACGAATTACCAGGCATAACCCAGGGCTTAGCACCGTGTTTAAGATGTGTCTATTGACTAAATCACTTCATACTTGGATAACTCACTTATTCTCTGTGTTAGAACTTGGGAATGCATCATACCAGCAGGAGGGTCTGTGCATAGAAAAATGCCATGAGGTGTAGAGAACACAGGGTGGCTGCCCATTAAGTGCTCATTCCCCTTGATCTCCTGATCCTCTACTGCCTCAATGTTCAAAAAGGTGTTTAGGGCAAGCAGAATTGCACTCAAGAGACATAAAAGAACTAGACATCCCAAGAGATACAGGTATGCTCTTCAGGAGCCATCAAGCAGGGGGTAAGATTCCTCTCCAAACAGGAAGCAGAAAGGCTAGGACCCCAGGGAGCTCACTGCAGTAGGTGCTGCTCACGGGTCTCCTGCAGCATCGCACATGCTGGCACCTTGCCTGCAGCACCTGCCTGGGACAAGCTGTGATTCCATGAGCCAACACTGCACTAGCTGCTTGCCAGGGCATCACCCATGTGTCTTCTGCATCATAGGCAAGGAAAGCAGTGATCGTCATCTTTTGTATTGAGGCCCAGAGCAGCAGCTCCTGGTGGAGATGCTCAAGGCTCTGTTTTGGAGAGTATCAGGTGCTATCTGAGCAGAGACAGGTAAGGAGGAGAGAAGGAGCACTGTGAGGGCTCTGGGGTTTAGGGTATCCAGTGATTTCTGAGAGCTTCTTTAAGAATGTAGAGGACAACATTCCCAGAGCTATATCTCATGTGCCCAGCATTGGTACACAGGGATGCTTCTGCCAAGCATCTTCCGTTGGATGCAGACAAAACTTATTTTGCTTTTCATTTCTCAAAATAAGCCAACAAGTACAGCAGACAAGGCACAGAACAGAAGCTCCCAGAAGCCCTGGGCTTCCCTGGTTACTAGTTCATAAAACTAGCCAGGTGGCCACTGTCACTGCTACACCACCACTGAAGCCACCACTAGGCTCTTCAGAGCAGGCAAGCAGCTCTGGACATTCTTAGACTGGGTGTATCTAGTTCTCCATCAGTGTTAGCTGACCCAACCAGTCCTTGCATTCAAGGTTAACTGGAAGCCAGAAATAGAACTACTTTACCCTCTTGGTCAGCAGAGAGCAAGAATTCTACCCATTGCTGTTCACAGGGTTAGAGTGTTAGTTCTTAAAGCTGCTGTAACAAGTTACCAATCTGTCTCAATTCTGGAAGCTAGAATTTTGAAATCTAGGGGACAGATTTTGTTCCTTATGGAGGCTCTGAAGAACTTGTTCCATGACACTCTCCCAGCTTCTGGTGGTGGCCATCAATCCTTAAGGTCTCTTGGCTTGTAGATTATCCCCTCCAATCTTGGTCTTTATCTTTCATGGCTTTCTTCCCTATGTGTCTGAGTCCAGTTTCCCCTCTTCTCATACAGATACCAGTTACTGAACTAGGACCTTGAATCCTAGCTCACTGAATCCAATAGGACTTAATTTTAACTTGATTACATTTGTGAAGATGGTTTCCAAATAAGATCATAGTCACCAGTACTAGTGAGTAGGACTTGAACATCTTGATGAGGGACACAATTCAACCTACTAGTCACTAGGGACCAAATGTTCTCTAGCCTGAATCCTCAGGGAAGGCAACTAGAGTTCAATTCTTTGACCCAGCTTATGCAATATGGAAGTGTATTTAGAGCATTTTAGTTAGACTATCATAGATCCTCATGATTTCATAGAAGAGAGCCCATTTCCCATACCAAATAGGTTAATTAGAAAAACATTGAGTATCAGGGCACCTGGGTGGCTTGGTCAGTTAAGTGTCTGACTCCGGCTCAGGTCACGATCTCATTGTTCACACGTTCAAACCTGACATCGAGCTCTGTGCTAATGGCTCAGAGTCGAGAGCCTGCTTCAGATTCTGGGTCTCCCTCATGCTCTCTCTCTGCCCTTCCCTGCTTGCACTCTCTCAAAAACATTTAAAAAAAGAAAAACTGAGTATTTATGAAAGATAAAAGTGACCAAGCACCCACACGTGGAGGTGGACTTTCTGATTGATTTCCTTAAGTGGGTAATTGTTCAAGTCATGGTTTAGTTCACTAATACTTCCTCAAAGTGATGTGCTTGTACTGATGAGCGTAAAGAGGTTGTAACATTTATAGAACACATTTATTTTTGTTCTAGCAACCAAGTGAAGTAGATACTGCTATTATCTTTGGGTAATTAATAAGCAACCTGAGGAAGAGAGATTAAGCAACCAGCTATGGACACACAGCTAATAAATTGTAAAGGAGGACTTAAAAATATAGGCTACTGACCCAAATTGCTCCCTGAACTGAGCCCATTCAAACAGATGGGGAATGGCTCTCATTCTATAGATCAGTGATCTTGGTTGGGTCACTTACTTGCCCCCAACAGTGCCAAGACTGACATTGTTCACTCTGATGGGATTTTTGAGGATCAATGTGGGTAAAGATGCCCTGTGAGCTCCAAGCTAACAGACCTTAGAGCTTAGAGACAGACAGGGTTGAGAGAAGAGTTTTCTGTTTCCAGAGTGGTCTGTTGCAGCCGTAGCTCTTTTGGCAAAAAGAACAGGTGTGGAAGATCACTTAGGTATAAAAAATAGCCCCTCTTGAGTTCGTGGAAATGCAGTGAAGTGTCTCTTTGAGGCATCATTTTCAGGCTGAGTCTGATTAGAAGGTGGTTAAGCAGGACTGTTCCATAGAGCCAAATTTTAATTGGGTTGGGGGTCTTCCTGTGTAGCCCACCCTACGTCTTCTCTGAGGAGGGTCATTTGGCTTTCCAGATGTTTCTTCCAAAGAGTAAAGATTTCCTCTTACCTCCTCAATCAGCCTTTCTTCAACATATACTTCTGAAAATGTTTAAGAAAAATGTGTTTCACCATTTTTATGTATTATAACTGCACTTTAGATACTTGGAAACCAGAGAATAATGTCTAACAGCCTCCCCCAACTACATTACAAGGCTTATAGTCTTTGTACTTGTTTTGGGACATTCTTTTTATGCATTTCAGTTTTTGTGTCAGATCATGGCACACATTTAGTGCCATATCCTGTTTTTCTACTGCTTATTCCAGAAGTATTTTTCCACATTGCTTTAGACTCATTTGGAAGTACCAGTCCATTGCATGCATGTGCTATAATTAATATACCCATTTCCCAGTTATTGATTGTTTAAGGCTCTTCCTAGTTTTTCCCCCATTAAAATGCCTCCAAAAATTTATTTATATAGGTGTTGCTTTTCTTTCTCAAAGAATTATATCCTTAGGCTCTGATCCCAGAAGTGAATTATTGGGTGAAAGGCTCTGAAGATTTCTGTGGCTCTGGAAGTACTTTGTCAAATTGCTTTCCCGAATAGTCATTACACTACAGAGGGGCAGCGAGAGGGTTTTAGCCACCTCCACCAGTGGTAGTGTTTTCTCCTTTAACCACAGATATTTTGAAAATTCATTGTTTGGATTTAGTTTCTTTGTTCCTTGGTGAGGTTTGCCATCATTATATATAGATTTGCTTCATAGTCCTGATGCTGTTAAGTCATGTGTCCTCTACGTGTGAGATCTCTAAGTGGTATTTGGCATCACTGGAGACTCTGGCACAGGGCAGCCAGGGTGATCACACAGATACAGAGTCCACATAGTGGGACAGGGATTCAAGCTCTGTGGTGAGCGGGCTTTGGGGGAACTGAATGGTCACAGAGAGGTGAGAGGAGAGCTGAGACACCAGGTCCAGGGAGCGTGGTGTGATCAGTTGCCATTCTCACCCCAAATGGAAGAGAAAGCCTGGGAATGAGGAGTTAGAACAGCCACTGTCCAAAGGTGTGGGCTTATCTTCTAACCTGGAGCCTATGGCAGGAGCCTAGACATTAGCCCCATCTGGGATGGGTCTGCTAAGCATCTGGCCCAAGTGGCCATTACTGGCCATGAAAGAAGCTGATCAATGTTGTGGAGATTCAGGTCTCACCATCAAGGGCCCATGGCTCAGCAGGAGGGACAGCCAGCCTCAGAGGAAATGCCACAGATGGTTACAGGGGCTGCATTTGTAGCTTCTAGAACTCTAGCACAGCACATGTCCCAAGGCAAATTCTCAGTAAGGATGTGGCAGATGAGTTAGCAGGTAACAGAAAGGTGGTCAACACACATGAACTGTCGTGGAATCAGGCTGTGTGCCAAGGCTAAGGAGCTGAGGTGTTGGTATCAGGTGGGAGGCAAGTGTCAGCAGCTCAGGAAAGCCCTAAAGGAGGTAACAAGAGAAGGCTGCTGCTGGCAGGACTTCCAGTAACGGAAGCCACAAGTCCTCCTTGGCTGAAGGAAGAGCCCGGTGGACCTAAGGACAAACCAGTCAACATGATTTTATGTCCCCTCTGGTCACTCAGCAGGAATCCAGTCTGCACATACATGATTGGAAAAGCCAAAATATGTCTGAAAGTCACAGATCTGAGCAAGATAGAACTGATCGAGATGTTAAGGACAACCAGTTAAAATCCTGTGATTTGTTGGTGGACCAAATGAAGCCCAGGACATTCTGCTGCTCAACGCCATGTTGGGTTAGAAGTCAAGCTTGTACATTCCACGTCTCCCATCTTCTAGCTCCGGAGTTGCCCTTTGGGGCCAATCCAGCACTCCATCCTCTGTTGGGCCACGGAAGGCATCTCATCTGAGTCCTTTACCTGTATTCTTCTGCCAAGCCCTGAGTGGACTTGACCAGTCCAGGACACTCTTTTTCTACATTTAGCCCCAGAGTCCACAGTGGCCCAAGGGAGTCACAGACTCTCTGGAAGTGGAAAACTAAGTATGTGCAGAACAGCCACACCATCCATTTGTGGTTTTCCCCAAATGCACAGGGGCATTTCCAGGTTAGGGGGCTCCTGGTCCGTGCCTTGGGAGACAGGGATACATCACGGGGATATAGAGCAGGAGCTCTGGTGGCACCAGACCTGGACAGAGCCCTTAGCTCTGCAATTAACATGCCTTGTGATATAAGGGGGTCCATCCCATCTCCGTATCTCAGTTTCCCCATCTGTCAAATGAGGAGCCTGTGTCAGGTGCTCTCCAAGGCCCCTTCCCACTTCTGGAAGACTATAAGCAGCTGTTTTCTTGGAAATAGTTTCAGTTGCTTGTATTTTAAGCAAGACTGAAGATTTTATCTTCCCCTGGGAGACACACAGGCATTGGGCAAGTGTCCCAGCACCACCTCAGCAGAGAGCTGGCTGCTGTCTGTCCCAGGTCCACTTCCCAGCAGCAAGGTAGGGATGGCATTTCTACCCCCCCCCCCCGCTTAGGATTTTATGGCTGCCCTGAGAATTACATTGACAGAAGACAGATGAGCAGGAGAAAAGTGTGCACCTTTAATATAAGGCTTATAGGATGTAGAGACTTCTTAAGGAATGAAGGTCCGAAGAAACGACAAAACTTATGATTTCTATTTGGCTACTTTCCCACGATTGCCTCTTTGTTCAAACTGACTCTGAGATGATAAGGGGAGATAAGAACTATTTGACAAGGTCTGCTTGTAAAGAATTCTCTGGGTCTCAATTTCTCCTCCTTAATCAGGATGGGATTCTCCTTCTCTTATAGATAGGATCTCTTTCACATGGGAATTTCATTTCTGCTTTTAAGGAGGGATTGCTATTTATTTTAAGTACCTTGAACTTAAAATGGTCAATATGCCAGAGACATATTTTAGCATAGTGGGTTGTGAATTCCTTCAGCAGCATTTCAGAAGTTTTGCTGCCAGGAATGCAGAGCCCAGTCACACTTCAGGCTCTTTGAAAGGCACAGGTCTGGGCATAGCAAAATGGGCAAGGGTTCTCTCTGGATCAGGGGATCCTGCTTTTGAGGGACTTTGCAGCATGACAGCCAAGGAGACAATAGGCTTTGCTGACAAAATGAAGTTCCATGGAAGCTAACTTGATGAATTTCAGAGTATAGCTGATATCACAGCAAAGAATCTACTCAGTTTGGCTAGACATTGTATGCTGTGGGTCTCTACTCTTTCTGGGAAAATCTGTCTGAAAAAGTTTTGCTGGCTGGTCTATAGTGTAACAAGGAACACGGTTTTCTGAGGTGTTCACCACCTACCTTGGTGGTAGGAAGCTCAGGTAGTAGGAATTATGTGACAGGAAGTTCTAAAACGCTAAAAGCATGGACTTTGGAGTCAGAACACCTGGACTCCTGCCCTGTCCTGGCAGCTTCCAAGAGCTTGGTCTGGACAATCTACTTAATGTCTCTAGTTCCCTACCTCAAGATTAGGGAGGGTACTGCTCACCTCAGATTTGCTGAAGATGAATAGAGGAGTATGGCAAACATTCAACAGCAGTCTGGGGTTTGGAAGGACTGTGGTCATGATCGTCTACTAACACGGACGTTCTCATCTTTTCCATTTTGATTCCAACGCTGCCTTATTTGGAAGTGACTGCCCTTCTGACATGATACAACATCACCCTCTAAGACCTAGCAGGGACTTCAGATAAGTACTTATTTCATACCTTTTGCTGGTTTGTCGGGTGAAGAACTAGGTGCTAAGGAGATAGATTCCCTTGTTCATTTATTAAGTATTTACTGACCCCAAACCCTACAAATCTAAACATTGGATCTCAGATCCCCAACTCTTCAGCTAGGGAATTCACATCTTGAGGACCAAGAGGTGGAAATCTCAAGTTGGTGACAAATGCTGAATTAGAAGATTCTGGCTATACTTTCACAAAAGATTACTTTTATAACCAGTTGAAATTGTATAATTTCAACTGAAAATAACAGCTTTTCTTATGGCACACCACCATTATTTGGTACTTGTTGCTCATGGTTTGTTTGGCGATATTTGGAGAGCAAACCCAGCTAAGGTAACCTCAGACAACTACAATTTCCAGGAAACACTTCAGATTAATCCTCAGGCTGCCTGGTAACAGTATGGGCTTTTTGTTTCCTATGTGTGGGATTGCAATTGGGTTTGTGTGGACTCTACTGATAGGATGGCCTTGAAGTCATTATTGTAACCCCAGGAACTTTAAGGAACTTAGAGCAGAGGTCTTGCTCATTGCACATTCTTGGAATGGCAGTTCTGGTCATATTGGAGTCAGCCAAAGCAATCTGTTAATTTGTTCATTTCTTACGTGTCCATTGAGCCTCTCTTGCCTGCCAAGCCCTCTGGAGGGTATACAATTGAATCAGATGAGGACTGTGCTCTCAGCCTAGAAGAGAAGGCAAGACAAGCCTAGTGTAGGGTAGAGAGAACTGGGGAACCCAGGAGAACAGATAGAACTGATAACAAGTAGTTGGATTGGGCTGGGACAGTATTCACACCGTGCATCACTGTATACATACCCAGCAATTTTCCCATAGTAGCTTACAAATTCTCACCTACACGAACTGTCAGTTTATGAGCAAATGTAGCTCAGAGATGTTATCAACTTGCCCCATGTCACCACAGAGCTTGTACATGACAATTTGAAACAAGGTTAACCTGTCCCCAATACAAAATCTCCTCCCAATTTTGTTTGGCTGATGTTAAAATGGAGTGTGGGCAGGGAGGCAGGGTGTGTTTGAGACATAGCAAGTGAGAAGTAGAAGGTGGCATGCCAGGCCCAGAAGGACCCTCAGTGCCAGCTGGAATTTGGGCTTTAACTTGTATGCACTGGGAGCCATTCTTATTTGTTCTGGCCATTCTTTTTCCACAGAGGATGATAAGACCACTGGAGGCAGGGAGAAGGGTTCAGAGGCTGCAGCAGAGATTTGAGCTGGATGGGGAGCCAGGAACAAATGTGCTTTTCTGCACCATGAGGCCTGGGTTGGGGCTGGGGTGAGTGCAGCTAATTATTGAAGGGGCTCTACACATATGCCATGTTGGCATGTTATTTTGAGAAGGCACTTGAGGAAAAGATGTAGGAAAGCTTTCTGACCACCCACCCCCTCCTGCCCAAAAGATGGTCTCAAAAAATATTCTTCTCTTCCTAGCACAGAATGGGCACCTTCCTCGAGAAAATTTCGTCCCCTGAGACTGGGAGACAACACTAGTCTGGGCCTGAACAAACCAACCTACTAAAGTAACCCTTCCCCCTCCCTTTCTGTTTGCCCATGCATTTCCTAGCCCATCCCCCAACTTACTGCCCCCAGGCTGAGCCACACTGGCCACATCTCTCACAGTTTATCACTCTGGGTGTAGGACAGTATAAAAGCTTTGGGGACTAATAGCTTCTTGGAGTCTCGTTTTCCTTCTGAAAACTCCAGTGTAGACGTAAGAATATTAAAAATTCATAGGTTTTCCTCCTGTTCATCTGTCTTCTAGCAGCTTAATTCCTAGAAGCCAACAGGGTAGGAGGTTTTTCCTCCCATACTGGGGAACAGGCATCAGGTAGGTCTTCATTTCTGGTTTGCTAATGGTTATTACAGTCCCCATTTTGTTGGCAGAGGCCTGTAAGCAGTAGGAAGTTGAACAAGCAGACCCTTCTTTGCCCAGCATTTACTCAATACATGACATTCACACACGTGAATGACACACTCACGTAAGCAGTGGGCCTTCACCTTACGTTCATCCCAAATTCAGGATGGTGGGAAAATGCAGGAATGTGCAGCTTCCATGGAGGCAAAGTTGATGGGCTGCCAGAGAATTCCTAGACCGCTCTGAGCAAAGATCCAGCCAGTGGAGTCATTGGATCTATACTGATAGGCACTAGAATGTTCACTCCTCAGCCCTGGGGCCTGAGGCTCAGAAGAGTCAAATAATGTGTTCAAGCACACACAGCTAGTAAAAAGCTGAGCCAGGATCGATTGTTCCAGCTCTATCACTGCCTTTCTGTAAGTTTGGAATTATTCTTCAAAAGATTTCTATGGGAACTAAATAATGAATATAATTCCTAGTTTAGAAGCTAGCACCTAGCAGGTGCCTGAAGCACAGGAACATACCTTTCTTTACTGCAGAAGTACACACAGCTTCCTAATCACAGAATGTTAGAATCAATGATATATCAGAGCAATCTTATAACCCGACTTCCTTGCTGTGCAAGAAACAGAATCAGATGGGGTTTGGGGGCTGCTCTGGTGGGAGTTAGGTATTGACCCAACTAGGGCTAACCCTCCCATCTCCTGACCCAGGATCCTTTGTTACTTCTACACCACGCTCCCCCTGCTTCGGGCTTTCACCCACCTCCTGCCGCACAGGGCAGCTCTCCAGCCTTTGCTTCCTTCTCTTTTCCCCTTCCTCTCTTCGGTCTCTTGTCTCCTACATTTATTCACTCACTCAGTCACTTAATGTTTAGTGACTGAGTCAATGTTTGCGGTGTGCGAGGCACTCTGTTGGCACTAGAGATGCAACTGTGTGACAGTTTGGGTTTTTGTATGACATTGTGGGATTTCATACATCCTGGAGTTTGAATAATTTTAGATGTGGCGTCTTCTCTGTGTTGGCCTCAGACTTCATCATTCCCTCTGGTTCCCCCTCCTGATTCAAACCCCTGCAGGCTTTTCAGCTGATGAGCATGGTCTTCTCCTCCCTTCCCCTGCAGACAGTAGGAATCCCATACAGGGGAACCAGAGCTCCTTGGGGAAATAGGAAATCACAGGTCTGGACAAGGAGATATTCAAGAGGAGCCTGGGGCAGTTTGATAGCTTCCTTGAATTCTGGTACAAAGAATAATGGGCCTTATCAAAGGGATGTAAGAGCCAATATGAAGGAGCTCCTGTTGACAAAAGATGGAAACTTTTTGTAAAATGATCTTATAAACTACGAACACCCAATAATTATGAACTTATGCACACATGAGATCAAGAATCATTTGATTCCAGAGCACTAACACTTGTGAGAAGAAGTGTTAAGCATAATTCCTACCATTCCTGAACTTGTATTTCAAGGTAAGAAAATAGTGCTAGTTGAAGATTGTGAATCATATTGAAAGGAGTGGCGTAATCAGATTAAATAAGAATCATCCATTGATGAAACCATTAAATGTTTTAATAAGGCAGCTTATAATGGAGGAATCAGATTCACCTGCATCTGATCAGTCCACTTAGTAATCCTCAGGTACTACCACTTGCCTCTTGATGTGTTGCACGTGAAGCACATAGAAGCAGTTATGAAGTGTTTATGCCAAAACATTCATTATACTGTTTAACAGAACCAAAGTTCAGCAAATAAGGCACAAGCAGAATTTGACGAATGGGCTGTGTGTGTATGGCCTTCACACAAAGAATGGTTTTATTTACAACCCTTAAATCTAAGAACCAAAGGATGTGTTGAGAGACCATATGCGACCTCCAAAGCCTGAAACATTTGCTATCTAGCCCTTTAGAGAAAAAGGATGTTCCCCAGGTATCCAGGAAAATTCAGGGTTGCCGATTAGAGGAGGATAGCACATAGATTCAAGCAGGCCAACCCAGAATGTGGAACAAGGTTATTTTACCAATTTTCTGTAACAGGAGGTAGAAAGAAAATTCGGGATGAGGAGCTGGATGGCTGGGGACAAAACATTCGAAGGATACAGCATTGTTATAGGTGGGCATTTGGTTCCCGACCTAAAATATATACTTTTGACAATAGGAAAATGTAAGGGTGCTTCATTTTGTAGCCAATTACATGGCACATTGAAAACGGAGCATTTTTTTTTTTTAGAGTTATGTAATGAGA
Source organism: Lynx canadensis (assembly GCF_007474595.2). Classification (NCBI taxonomy): domain Eukaryota; kingdom Metazoa; phylum Chordata; class Mammalia; order Carnivora; family Felidae; genus Lynx; species Lynx canadensis. The sequence goes on from NC_044320.2 coordinate 4,257,760, forward strand.
AAGTGACATATTTGGAATTTGCTTCAGAATACTTCAGTGAAGAAATAAAAGGGAAAGGAAAAACAAGGGCTGATGAAGTGTATGTGAGAAAATACTGATTGTTGAATCTGGGAGATTTTTATTACAAAAACTCCCAAACTTTAAAGGCCAAGTAGTATGATTGTGCTTGAGTCTAACAAATCAGTGCTGAGATGATTTTATAGAGCTCTTCGGGCCATAGGATGCCCAATATCTTATTAAACATTTCTGAGTGTGGTGGTGGTGGGGGGGGGGTTTCTAGAAGAGATTAGCATTTGAACTGGTAGGTGGAGTAAAGACTTTGCCAACTATCCTAAGTCATCCTCCACAATTTGTTCGTTGGGTGGCCAACTAACCGTGGTGACAGGGATGAAAGTTATGCATGGGCCAAATAGCACAGATTCCCATCTACCAAGGTTGATTTAACCATCTCGAACTTGACTGACCAGCCTTCTGGCAACAGGGACCAAACCTTAATCCTGGAATGGTACCCATTACTCTTGGAGACCAACTTGGAGGTAAGCAGGGTCTATGGAGCTCATTCTACCCTAAAAGGGCAGTGGCTTATGTCTGATCCTCTAGATGTTCTGGGTTTGCCTTTCTAATGGGTCTTAGCCACTATTACTCTCCAAGGCCTTACTGAGCATATGATCCACTAGCCTGGACCTTACACAATACCTCAGTAGATCAGGGTCCCTACTTTACATGACAAGAGGACAGTGATCAGGAGTATATAAGTTGTAGGCCATACTGGGAGACCCTTGCGCTGCCCTCCTGATGAAGCCTGAATAGCCATGAAGGGGAAAGCTTTAGGGGAGCTCAGCCCCAGCCTCCAGGATGTAGTAGATGCACTGAATCATATGTGACAGCTATTCCCAGACCTGTAGGTTTTCCCTACTGGGGACACAGAAGGGTAGAAGCCAGTGTGTCCTCCCTTATTCCCAACGTCTGACTTGGCACCTTTGCGTTTACTGCCCTAATAAGTCTGGGCCTTGCAGGATAAGATGTTCTGATCCCCTCCCCCCAGTGGTGAGGAATTTCACTGTGAGGAGGCCAAGCAAGCTTTAGCTTTTGGGAACCTCGGGTTGCTGGTGTCCAGAGACCAGCAGACAAGAAGGGCTGCTGTCTTGGTCAGAGTAATTAGTCCCAATCATCAGGAGATGGGATGGCTCTTGTGTAAAAGGAGCAGGAAGGAATAGGGTGGCACCCAAGTAGCCCATTAGGCTACTTCTCAGAGCTCCTTTGCTTAGTGGTGATGGCAAATGGTAAGTGCAAATGGATTCAGTGCCTCAAGGATGAGAGCCTGGACCCAGCAGAGATGCCCGGTTTTGTGGACTCAAAATCATTCTCTGGTGGGGATATGTTTCATCCTACTTATCTCCCTTTTCTCAGTTTCTTCCAGGAAGACAGGACTGTGGGATTCTGAAACAGCCACCCCTGGATCTGTGCAGAGACCACTCCAGGTGTCCTGTCACCATCACACTGCCCCCACCTGCTCACGTGGCAGGTGGTGTGCAAGGGCTTTCTATGTTACATGGCAACCCCTGCTTGCTTCCCTCTTCCTGCCAGTGATGGTCCTTGGGGCCCTTTCTTATCAAGTGCCTACATACTACATTGAGTTTGCTTCATGGAGAACCTACCTGAAGCCGCTTGTATCTGATATTCCCAGAATATTCCTGAAGAATATTTCACATGCCTGCAGAACGTGGTCATGTGCCCATCATTCTGATTTATGGCCACACTTCAGGGAACAAATGGTTTAAGGTAGTTGCATTATAATTCCCCCTCCCATCTCAGAAATTACTTGTAAGAACATAATTCCCCTCCGATGCAGCTTTGAGCTCTGTCTCCTCCTAAAGTCCGTTAGTGTTCAGCTAGAAGAGCCGCAGTAAAAACCAGTTCCATCTGATTATCACAAAAAGGGTCTTCTTTTCTGTTTGTTGAGTGACTGTTAGCCAATAAACATTTGTGTAGAATTTTACAAAGTCAAATCTGATTGAGTTCTTTCCTTGGTCCATACAAAATTCCAGGGAGGGGCACCTGGGTGGCTCAGTCGGTTAAGCTTCTGACTTCAGCTCAGGTCATGATCTCACAGTTCGTGGGTTCGAGCCCCACATCAGGCTCTGTGCTGACAGCTCAGAGCCTGGAGCCCACTTCGGATTCTGTCTCTCTCTCTCTGCTCCTCCCCCAGCTCATGCTCTCCCTTTCAAAATAAATAAAAACAAAAAAATTTTTAATCCAGGGACGCCAGTTTTTCTTCCAATCTCCTCTTACAGATGAGGAACTTGCAGCTCATGTTCTCCTGTTCCACCTGTTTCCTTCCCCACCTCCTGCCAGCCCACAATTCCTGCAAAATAACCACGATGCAAACTCTAAATCCCAACTTGATCCTTCATGCACTATTGTACCTATCACCACACTGTTCGTATGTTGGCATGTTAAGAGATACATTAATGGATTATCCACTTCAAGATTCTGGACCTCAACTAAAATAATTGCATGTAAAATTTGCACACTGTAGAGCAATACACAATTGAATGGACAATAATGAACCCTGAAAATACAGTGACATTCCTAAGCATTCTGGAATTCCTAAGTATTTTAGGTTTTCAAGGTAATGGGGAAAGATGGTATGATATTGTACTCAGTGGGTGGCAAAATGCGGTGCTGCATTGAGTGCAAGGAAAGGACTTGCATCTGGATTCACATATGGGCATGTTAGCAAAGATTCAGCACCAAAGGTTGGAGGACAGCTCAGAAGCAGACAGGAAGCCTGGAACAATACAGTCCAGCTAACCTGAGATGGCTGGGACCAGAGGAGCTTCACTCAGTGACCTTCAACTGAACTCCAGTGTGACCCTGACTCAGACTAGTTCCCGGCACATACTGAAAATAAAGAAGAGGCTGCTTCTGATGGTTTCTGGAAGCATACAGGGTAGATTTTATAAATAGTCTGTCTTCTGAAAAACTTCAGCTCAGGCAGGAGGACTGAAGGATGTTAGCGGCCTCCTTCCCTCCCCCAGTTCACCTCTGAGGTGTCATGATTGGTTCTCCTAGGTTTCTCAGTGCTGGGTTTTATATTGCAATCCTAAAAATAGTTCCTAAACCTGAAGATACAGGATACATCAGCAAGCTTGTCAGGATTTTAATGTACTCCACTCCTTAACGGACCCGGGGAAGGTGGTGGTAAATCCAAAAATAGAGGTTTTGTTTGAAGCCATGTGGCAGTGGCTAGATTCCTTGTTACTGCTGTTGTGCGCACGCATCTGCATGCACACATGAGGGGAGTTAGTGATTTGTGGGAAATCCAATATCTAGGTCCTGAGTTAGGAGATTATAGGGGACGCATTGCAGAGCAGATACTGCTTTCTGGTCTTCACTGGCCTCTTGGGTGCCTTCCTGGCCTTGGCTGCTTTCACTTTTTTGGGATTCTTGGCCTTTTTGGTTCCTGCAGTTGCTAAAGGCTTCTACGCCTTCTTTGGGGTCTTCTTGGCACTCTTCTTGGGGGTACTTGCCCCCATGGCCTTCTTGGGGTTGGCCACGCCTGCCATCTTGGCTTTGGGCTTGGCTTTCCCTGAGGCCACCTTGTTGAGCTTGAATGAACCCAAGGCACCAGTGCCCTTGGTCTGAATCAGGGTGCCCTTGCTCACCAGCCTCTTGAGGCCCAGCTTGATGCTGCTGTTTTTCTCCGGGTCAATGTCGGTGGCCGCCAACACCTTCTTGAGCATAGCTAGGGACACATCACTGCACTCCCTGGAGGCAGTGACAGCCTTGCACTTGGTGACACCTGCAGACTTGTGGGCCTTTTCATGAGCATCTTCTCAGCAGGGGTCAGAGTGGTAGGTGCAGCAGGGCACAGAGACTAGCTGGGACTTGGCCCCTAGATATACATTAGCTAGATACCAGTCCACTGTTTTCAGCAAAGCCAGAAAGCAGTGGTCTGCTTTGCAATGCAGTCCTTATAATCTAACTCAGGACATAGCTATGATTTCCCACAGTGATGGTATTTTGTTTTTGTTGTTTTTTTTTTTAACTTTTTTTATTTATTTTTGAGACAGAGAGCATGAACGGGGGAGGGGCAGGGAGAGAGGGAGACACAGAATCGGAAGCAGGCTCCAGGCTCTGAGCCGTCAGCCCAGAGCCCGAGGCGGGACTCGAACTCACGGACCGTGAGATCGTGACCTGAGCTGAAGTCGGACGCTTAACCGACTGAGCCACCCAGGCGCCCCAAATGGTATTTTGTATTTAACACACTTTCTACCATCTATTGCCTTTCACCTCACTCTTATACAAATACATGTGTCATCAAGACTAGGCAGAGATGGGAGTGTGGGGTGGGGGACACTTTCCAGGGTAGCCATTAAAATATGGATTAGAAAGGACCCTGTTAACTCTGAGAAGAAAAAAAGCTGGAAGGTCACAACACGTATAGGAGACAGATACCTTATGGCTCTTCTATTCAAATCCCCTTCAGTTTTATAGGCAGAAAGACTAAGGACACAAGTCAAGGTGATTTACCCAAGGCTACCCAGCAGAGGTCTTTGAAGTGTAGAAAAGACAAGTGACTTGCTCAGTTTCATCATCTCTGAAATGGAACAAGGACCTTCCTCAGGGTGGGAGAGGGAAGAGGCCAATACATAGCAATGGACTGGATTCTGAGAACAGAAAATCCCCCATACTCAAAGTGCAGATGCTGTGTGCAGCTGGGGCAATGTACTTTTGGGTTCTGTGTGCATGGAGCTGAAAGCCACGCAGTGGCTGAAACAAAATAGGCCAAGAGGATGGGACATCCTCCTCAAAGTGAGGAAACTTTCAACCTCCAGCCCCTATCAGCCACTGGCTATGGTCACTTAGGGAGATGGGAACTTCCAGGCACCTTCAGCTGTCTGGGTTGGAGTCAGAGCAAGCCCAGCAGCAGCCTGAGGTGTTGGCTTTGAGAAAGCACACCATATGTGGTAATTCACCTGGCTTCTGAAGGGATCATTCTGGGGCTACGATGATCCTTATGTCAGGACTCCTTACGTCTTTGAGAGTGGCACTCATCTCTTCCATGCTGCAACAGACGTTGTCTGGACCATCCTGGCTGAGATGCATCCATTATATGCATTCCATTGGGCCTTTCCTACTATAATAGCTTCTATCCCACTGGTAAAAGAACTAGTGAGAATTTGGTCAGTTACCAACTGTGTCCACCCTGATTGTACATTTAGGAACTGGAAAAGTGACTAGCAGATGGGGCAGTGGACCATTTCAGTTCTATTGTTGGTCAGAGCTGGTTCAGAACCCCATTTATCACTTGATCTCTAAGTTCATACTACTCAGGGGTCCCAAAGTCTCCCCCCCGACCCCGCAGTGAATCAAGTTAGTTCACATTTATATCCAAAATCCCTATATGCAGGTGCTCTTTCCCCGTCCAGTCCTTTGAGGAAATAACCAAAGGATCCTTAAAGGAAAGAATCACTACTACAGTTGTTTCCGGTGTTATTTGGATCACTCCAGGTGTTATGACATTGCTAGGTCCATTCTCAAGGTGAGCTTTCTTCTATTTTGATAGATAAGTCCTCAGATTGAACTGGCTCAGTTCTGAAAATTGCAAGAGTGGTGAAGACTTTCCGTTAGCCTTTGGCTCATCCTCCCTTTCTGTGTGTGTATGTACACACTTACGTATTTTCACATACATATACATAGTTCCTTTGTTGGCTGCCTGTTCATCTTGTCCTTATGGGGTATGGGATTCCGGGGGGTAAGACTTTTGGTTATCCTTGTGATCTCACCACCTAATGTAACGATCATATAAGCCTGGGCTTTGATAGCTGGCTGTGGCCTGTTCCATGTCCTCTGCTACTCTATAGCCCACCAAGCCACTGACACTAGGAGACACAGATCTGTAACAGCACTTCCTAATATCCCCCTCCATCTCAAGATGGCCACTACCACTGAGTTTCAACAAAGTCAATGCCTTCCTCCAGCAGGTTTAATTGAAAACAGCATCTTCTGGGCCCCTCTAGGAACCGATCAGTTGATGAGGTTACTAATCTCACACAGTTCTGTTCTAGTGCACCTTCTTGCCTGAGCCCTTGACCACTTAAGACCAAGACAGTTCTAGCATCTCCACCTCATTCCACTTGAGACTTTTCCCCCCCATCACTTACAGAACCTCTCCCAATGGTGGTAAGGTTGTCCCCAAGGGCCCTCACCTAGGCATTGAATCCTAAGCCATGGGAGAATGTTCTAGGTCAACATTCATTCTTCCTTACTTTTTCACCTTTTTCTGATCCAGCAGCACCCAGATCTATTCCTAGATTTAATTTCCCAGTTCCCAGTAATACCTTTGGGCCAGTTGTTGCAGCTGCTTTGATGAATCTGTGAACATTGTTACCATTACCCCTAATTGGGTCATGAGACTTGACCCTAGTTATTGGTCTCAAGTCCAGGAGCAGAGATAGGGTAGATAGCTCGCAGGGCAGATCTTGTGCTCACAAGTATCTGCCTCAGTTGAACTTCTGCATAGACCATCAATAAATGGAGGGGGGCTGAGGTCTTCCAGAGCAAAGGTGAGTTTTGCGGGCCCAGAGTTCAGGAGATCCAGGTTGTGAATAGTATCATGTGATGGGGATCTCGTGGGTGGATGCACAACTATCCTGTGTCAGGATGCCGTTCCTTCTCTAGCAGAGCCTTGGCTTGAACATAGTTAACTTTCCCAGGCTGAGAATACAGCCTTCTCTTAAATTGTTATTCTTATAATTATATCCTGTGGCTCATCTGCAGCTTGGTTACAAGAAATGAGGCTCTCTTTAGAGGAGGGCATGAAGTTTTGAATTTTCACATTATGCCTTAAATTCACTGTTGGCTGACTTGAGCCCTTGGTTTTTTTCTTAGGTCTCTATTTTGCCCTACAGTCCTTGTAACTACTTCTCCCTGTATCTTCTAAATGCAGGACTAATGAACAAGCAGAGAAACGATTCCACTTCTAGCTCACCCCCAATTCCCCACAGGGAAGAGCTTTAATTGTAGTGCCACCATAGCAGAAGCTTCCTATACTCCATTTACCACCACTGATGGGTCTGTTGACCACCTGGACAATGATTGATCTGGCTCATGAGATCTACCCTTTCAATGTGCTTCCAGTACCTTCTATCAGGTTTCCTGTGATGAAGGCATGTGTAAAAGTAGTTCATTAAGCATGCAAGATAAATTGATAATGAGTGGAGGATATAGACCAGGAAAGGGGAAGAATCCAAACAAGGATGAAATTTCAGCTAAGATCCTGTAGTTAGACCCAAGTTCATCTGCCTCACATGCAGCAAAGCCCAGAGCAGCTTTGAAAAGGGTTTATCCGAGAGGCAGCCAAATGAAGAGATCTAGAGGGGAGAGCAAGGCTCCAGTGTGCTTTCCTGAGGGAAGAGGGTCAGGGAAATTCCGAAGGCAAAGGAGGAGGGTCAGAGAAATTTAGAGGCAAAAGATAAAAGATCTGGGTAAGAAGTTGCACTGTAGTTTAGTCCTATTGACCCTTTAGTTACCAGTTTTAGTCCCATGGAGGGTCACATCTGTCGATCACACAGAGGAACTCTGGAGTGTCACTTCTCAGACTTGCACCTCAGGCTCTATTCCTGTACCCATTAGTCAACTGGGTACACTATGGCCAACTGGTACAGGGTTGGGGGAGGGTATAAACACACAGGCACTTTCCGTTCTGGGAAAAGTGGCCCCATCAGGCCAAAGCTATTTCAAGGAAAGCTGTAACTGCACTTCAGAGAAAGCTAAAGCATGGGATGAGGCAAATATATAGCATATACCCTGCCAGGGTTTTTTCTTTTATATGCCTTGAGGAAATCAAATGACAGACTCAGGTCAGCTCTGCTACACTTAAGGCAAGCTTTAAAAGACCTTTAAAAAATAAAGATCACCTTTAATTTTTGAGCAGTTTCATATTTAAAGAATTATTGCAGAGAAGGTACAGAGAGTTCCCATGTATCCTGCATCTATCTTCCCTTAACATCTTCTATCGGCAGAGTACTTACCACAATTAGTGAATAGACAGGTTATTATCTAAAGTTCATCCTTTAGTGAAAAGAGGGTATCTGGATAACAACCTTTTTCTTCTCTTCCAGGATCCCATTCAAGATGCCACATTACATTACGCAGTCATGGCTCTCTAGGCTCCTCTCAGCTCTCACAAGTTCTCAGGTTTTCCCTGTTTTTCTGTGACTTTGCCAGTCTTGAGGATTGATGGTTGAGTCGTTTGGTAGAATGTTCCTTTTGTTAGGATTTCTGATATTGTCTTCATTATTAGACTGGTGTGTTAGATTCGGGGAAGAAGTTCAAGAGTGACATTCCCCTAGTTTATCAAGGGTACCTGTGGTCAATATGACTTGTCCCTAGTGACATTAACCTCTATCACCTGGCTGGAGAAAGGATTTGTCAGGTTTCCCACTGTAAAAATCATGCTTTCATACGGTTCTCTTTGCTAAGAAAGTTGCAACCCTAAATTGAGCAGAGGTTATGGTCTACTTCCTTAATGGTGGATACCTAAACAGATCACTTATTCTTTGGCGTGAGAAGCTGGCCTGCCACTCCAACTAGTTTGTGTTCAGTTTTTTTCCTTGCATCCATATGGACTCAGCTTATAGCCCAAAGTATATAATGCCAGTTACTACTTTCCCCCCTCAAATTCTTCTACTTTTGGCCATTGAGGCCTCTTAAGTTGGCTGTGTCCTTTTAATATGTTCCTGTCATTGTGGGATTTGTTTTTTGCTTGTTTACATTGAGCACTTTCTTACTTTATAACTTGTAAAATGCTCCAGGTTCATCTTGTGTATTGTCCTGGAGTCAGCTATTTTTCCAAGAAGCCCTGGGTCCTCTTACTGGGGAATATTAGGCCAGAAGCACCCCAGCACCCAGATCTTCACTTCCGAGTGTCCTTGCTTCTAGGCCCTTCCAGCTGACAGAGCAGGAAGACACGCATATGTATACACACTCATGTAGACATCTATACATATACTCACATGTATGTCATATACATCTATAGACAGGTCTTACCATCTGCATATGTTAAGAGGAAAATGGGCCCATAAGAGGAATAGGAGCCCATCCAAGTCTAATCCTTCCTCCATGGATCATTCTAGGCTCCTCCCCTTGCCTATCTGTAGCCTACATTAGTGAGAAATCTGGCCTCCAATTGCCATCTGTTTACATGATCGTTCAGTTTCAGCACACATATGCCAGGACTTCAGAATTGTTACCCTGGGTGTCTCATGGGAAACAATTCTATCAACTAGAGTACAGTGCTTATGTGCATTTCCTTCTGCCTTTAGTCCTACAATCTCAACTTTTTTTAATGTTTATTTTTGAGACAGAGAGAGAGAGACAGAGCATGAACAGGGGAGGGTCAGAGAGAGGGAGACACAGAATCCGAAGCAGGCTCCAGGCTCTGAGCTATCAGCAGAGAGCCCGATGCGGGGCTCGAACTCACGAACCGCGAGATCATGACCTGAGCCGAAGTTGGATGCTTAACCGAGTGAGCCACCCAGGTACCCCTCCACTCATTTTCAATTGCTTAGTTTGGTTTTTATTCCCCTGCCCCTTTAAGTGAAGTTGTTTCACACATTAGTACATTTCCGTTCTTGTCACATTAGGTGTTCAATCCTGGGATCTCCCAGACTCAACACTAAGTTGTGTAGGTTTAGTCATTGTGCCTCAAAATTCTTTGGGGTTTCACAAATGCTTGAGGTCTTATCCTACAGAAGAGGCTCACTACTCTTCAATACCTCCTAGTCAATGCCCACCTCGCCAGCATGTATCTTTTTCAGACTGGCTTCTTTCATGTAGTGTTATACATTGAAGATACCTCCAGGTCTTTCTTGTGGCTTGATGCTTTTTAATAATCAAATACTCTAAGGTATTTGTTTTTTTTGTTTTCTTTTTAATTTTTTTTTAACATTTATTCTTGAGAGAGAAAGAGAGCATGAACAGGGGAGGGTCAGAGAAAGAGGGGGACACAGAATCCGAAACAGGCTCCAGGCTCTGAGCTGTCAGCACAGAGCCTGATGCGGGGCTCAAACCCACAGACCACGAGATCATGACCTGAGCCGAAGTCGGACGCTTAACCAACTGAGCCGCCCAGGCGCCCCTACTCTAAGGTATTTGATACCATTTGTTTTTTATTCACCCACTGAAGTATATTTTGTTTACAGTTTTTGTGATTATGCATTGTTGGGTTCAATTCACTCATTTCACTGAGAGGTTTTGTATCTATGTGTGTGAGAAAAATCATATTAAGGGAGAACTGTAGGCCATTACCTGATATCATGTGTCCAGTAATTCTAGAATTATAGCGTAAGTTAAAGGTTACCTCTGCTTCCGATTTCTGGAATTCACTCATGAATTTTTGTCCCTTTTACCTTTAAACACTTGATAGAATTTAAAGTCATCTGGGTCTGGTATTTTTTAACTTTTAGTTTGTTTTATTTCATCTATTCCTTGTCTATGTTTTGGTAGTTTCTATCTTTCAGTGAATTTGGTCAAGTTCATCTAAATCAAAATCGTGAGCCTAGCATCATAAATAGTATGATTCTTTTAGTGTCCATGGGATCAAGTGATGACCCCTCTTTCATCTGATATTGGTAATTTGTGTCTCTTTCACTAGCCTGGATAGAGATTTGTTGCTTTTCTGAACTTCTAGGAATCTTTTGGTTTCAAGTTATAGTTTTCCTAATTTTGTTCATGATTTTTGCTGATTTTAAGACCATTTTTTAGCTTTTTGTTCTTATTCCTCTGATTTACTAACATAGAAGTGCAGATTATTGACTTTAGACCTTTATTTTTTCTGTTCCTTTAATGCTATATGTTCCAACCCCCAACAGGGTTTTCACCTCATTCCACAAGTTTTGATAAGTAGAATGTTTGGTTCAAAATACAGTATTTAAATACTGAGACGTCTTTGAGCCAGGTGTTACTTAGAAAATTTCAGTGTCTCCAAATGGATACTTCTACACGTCTATTGATTTCTAGTTAAGATCCATGCACAGTGCAGAGCCCGACATGGGGCTGAAACCCATGACCCTGAGATCAAGATATGAGCAGAGATTCAAGAGCTGGATGCTTAACAAGCTGAGCCACCCAGGCTCCCCATAAGCTTGTTAGGGCTTCTTGAAGAATTGGCCTCTTTATTATTGGATAAAGATTGGACGTTGCATAGTTTGACCAAGCGAATTTCACACGAAGGAGAACAAAGCTATTCCCACTTTATTTTGAGAAAGAGAAAACATGAGTCAGGGAGGGACAGAATCTCCAGCAGGCTCTACACCATCAGCACAGAGTTCATGATGGGGCTCAAACCCACAAACCAGGAGATCATGGCCTGAGCCAAAGTTCGATGCTTAACTGAGCTAACCAGGCACCCCTAATTCCCACTTTCTCTTGATTGGTGTTAACATGGTAGGTCTTTGTCCATCTCTTTATATATTTTTCGAAAGTATTAGAGACAAAGTGGGGGATGGGCAGAGAATCCCAAGCAGGCTCCACGCTGTCACAGCACAGCTCAATGTGGGACTCAAATCTGCCAACCATGAGATCATGACCTGAGGTGAAATCAAGAGTCAGATGCTTAACCAACTAAGCCCCCCAGGTGCCCCATCCCTTGAGTTTTAAGCCTGTCAGAAATTCAATGGGTTAAAAAAAAAGATCAACTATAGGTGGTCTACAAAAAACGTTTTAAATATAGTTTTAATTGGTATATTTAGGCCATTTATAAAGACATTATATTTTGACGTGCCAGTCTTCTCAGGCTGCCATAACAAGACATCATAGAATGGGTCAGTTAAACAAGTTTTCTCACAGTTCTGGAGGCTGTGGAGTCCAAAAACAAGGCACCCACTGCTGTGGCCCTTAGCAAGAATGTGGCTGTCTGCAGACCAGGTAGAGATCCTTCATCGTGTCCTCGTATGACAGTAAGAGCAAGTCTAAGAAAGCCAATCCTATTGGATCAGGGCCCCATCTCTACGAGACCATGGAACCTTAATTTCTTCCTTCGAAGCCCTGTCTAAATACAGCTGTTTTGTACCTCTTTAAGACTCCTATGTTAAAGCCCTGATCCCAACCATTCAGCCCATAACAAAGCCCTTACTTTATTAATCCTAGTTATTATAAGTTCTTCTACAATCGTAACATGTCTGTCCCGAGTCTAAATCTGATGCTGGTTTGGTCTTTTCAGACTGTTTTATTTTTGGCCTCACTTTTATTTTGATTATTATAGTGAAAAGCCAGATATGTTCTATCAGGTAACAGGACCAGAGGAAGTTTATCTGTAGTTTGAGAGTTTAGGTTAACCTGGCTAGGGTTTGGACTATGTTTAGTGTTGGACTTTAGCACTCATTCTTCATAGAGAGTCATCAGGGACCATAAGGACACTGGAGGAATTTTAAGCTTCTGGCACTCATAGCAACATTAGTAGCTCTGGCTTTAGTCATTATACCAGAACCCTGCTTATGGGGGATGTTCTACAGTATTCCAATTAAATTTCAGTCACTTGATGAGGCGGTGACCTCCACAGAAGGTTTCTTTTTATCCTAAAGGGAGACAGGATAGTTGGAAGGAGCCAAGAGTGAGAGGAAGGTCCTTTGCCCCAGGACTCTGGAGCAGGCTCTTTAGGAGAGGTCCAACACCCTCTGGAGAGGGGTCCTTTGTTAAGAGAATGCCCTGGGCTCATTTCATAGTGAAAATTCTTCCCCATCGTCTTCCAGAGCCAAGAGAGGAAACTTTCTTAGATCTTCCCTGAGAACCTAGAAGCAAAACCCACCAAACTATGACCCCTAGAAATTTCTCCTCTCATGCTAGTCCACAGTTGATACCCAGAAATTCATCTAGACTGCCATTTAGGTCTTCCTACCACCTTTGGCCCTAGCAACTTCTGCTTTGGGTGAGCATATCTTGGCTCCTGATCTGGATTTGCTGGTCTCTGAAGGACACCCATCACCCTGAAATCTGATGGGTCCAAAACACGTCAGGAAATTTGCAGAGAATGGATGTTCAGTCTGACCAGTTTTTTCTTGTTGTAAGCAATGGTGTGATGGGTTACAAGATATTTTCATGTTAGAGCTAACTCCAGAAGTCAGATATTTTTAATTAAGGTCCTCACAAAAGCAGGACCCAGGATGAGTGATCTAGTATAGTGGTTGACTTGGGAAGGAGTCTCAAGAAACAGGAACAATGTGGAAGAAAGACAAACACAAGTTTGTGGCACCAATGCCATTGGCAATAGGGGCCAAGTTCTGCTGTGGCCACTTGGGAGAGATACAGAAGGACTTCCAGAATTTTATTTCAGGAAGTCTAAGTCTTGGCACTTCCCTGAAGTCTTCTGTATAGCACTGTTTTAGGGATTCCAAGGGGTCATTAATCCTCAAACACACCCAGGATGTGTCTTCTTGCAGGCCCAGTAGACCCTACAATGAGGGAAAGGCCCTGAGGCAGACACCAAGAAGGTTCATGACCCACACTTGGTATTGGTCACAGTCAGCATGGATTTGACAGATGAAATCAGAGGTGAACCAAGTGAATATAGTATGAAGTACCAAAAGCATCTTCACATGTGACCACATCTCATCTATCAGGCATGCAAGAAACAGTGTTACTATCCACATTGAATAAGTGAGGCTATGACTCCAGATACCCAAGTGACTTTCTCTAAGCCACGCTAGTAGGACACAGGGCTGGGTTTTAACTCCAGTCACACTCACCATAGATTCGAGACTGAAGTGGTGCTTCCTGGAGCTGTCTAACAGTCTTCCTTCATGGCCTCTATCACAGCAGAGCCAGCACATGATTGTGGGATTTGGTCACATATCTTGTCAAGTATCAGCAGGAGTTGAGATTTCCCGATACTTCCTCACCCCAAGTTCAGAGTTTTTCTAACTCATTCACCAGATGGTCAGCATGTTCAATTCAGTCCTCACAGAAGAGATGCCTTTCTAGAATTCCTACAAAGATAATTTCTGGTCCTGAACTAGACAGGGGGAATACATTTTGGGTTCCCAGTTCTTAAGCTGGAGCATGGTTTCCAGCCTGAGATCTGAACTGTGGCTATGTTGTTTAGAATGTGTTTCTGGGATTTGACATCGGTCAGGTTCTCTGACATGGACTCTCATTCATGCAAATGTTATAAAAGTCAGGCATGGGTCAAGGATGGATTAGAAATAGCTCTGTACATGTTTGAGTATGTATGATCCCCATTCAGAACAGCTTATAATTGAGAATACCCACAGTATCAAGATGATCGATAGGAACCCAAGAGGTCACCTTCATGTCATCTGTATAGGTTATGAGGAGGGGTCCTGAATACTCTACCCACAGGACATTGGAATTTTGCTTTCATGAGAACTTCCTATGGTTCTGAAGGAGCTCTATGGGCTAGAACTTCACTGCAGAATGTATTCATGTACTAGATGTTGATTTCATACAGTTAAAAGAATTGTTTTTCCAAGGGAAATTTATTGCCAGATACCATTTGTCAAAACATCCCAAAAGCCTGATGTAAAGGTGAATCATCTATCGGAAATCACCATAGATTTCCCTGGTACTCAAGAATCCTAGTTCTGTTCAAACCCACAGTACCTGTCCTAGGAGAACTCAACAAAAGCCTAAGGTTATATCAGCTTATGTAGCACTAGTAGTCCCGCTTTGTGGGGGGGGAAAAAAACCTCCCAGATGGCATTACAGGGAAGCACAATTGCAAGGAGCTCGTGAAAACATGAACTGAGGAATGTACTTAGGGTTGAAAATGACAGGTTCCATGTTCAAGGTCAAGGCATTGATCATTACTCTGCCGTATTGTGAAAATTGAAGATTCAAGAACATGGGTACATATGTACTTTTGAATGCCCCTGAGCACCTCAGAATCTTGGTCTTTGACAAAGTAGAGCTCCCTAAGAATCTATTGGATTGAATTGTGAAGCTGGCATCAGTGACTTATGGTGGGAAAAGAGAAAGACTCTGATCTTGTGTTTGGCAAACCCAGGAAGAAAAATGTGAACCATCCTCTTAATGGAAGCTCTGTGCAACAGTCTGCATTAAGATTCTAGAGGAGCAGAGGAAGCCCACTTCTTCTGTAGCCATCCTGAAACACTCCATCATGGGCAATGCGGCTCTGGTGGCTTCAGCAGGTGGTTGGGAGTAATAAACTAGGGCTGGCTATGGGATCCAGTGTCAGGTGTCTCCTGATGCTTATGGGAAGCTTGCTCATGCAGATTCTTCCCATGCTGTGTCTTGAGCTCAACAGAGCTCATTTTTCATGGAGAGAAAGAAACGAAACTTCATTTGTTACTACATAGTATTAATTCCATCATTGTTTTCCGTGTTGTGGAGAAAACCCCAGCTGGTTCAATTCCAGTTCTACTACAGACTCACTATGTGAGGCCTGCAGTCATCGTGTTTATCAGGAGCATCATGGGCTGCAACAACAGCAAGCCCAGCAGCTGGCACATTGTAAGAGGGCATTTAAAACAGAACCCAATTAACTGAGCCTCAACTTTCTCACTGCAAAGATTAAAACATCTAGAGTTTAATGGCAAAGCATCAGGCTTGGCTTATCAAACGCAGTTTCGGGTCTCATTTCAGGTATTGTAATTTGGAATATTAAGTCAGGTCAGATCTCGATCTTTTTCATAGTACCTTTAAAACCATTCAGGGGTGTTATTGTCTCATTCTGTACAGGAGATCTGAAGCCTAAGAGAAAGTGACCTGCATAAGGCGTCCACAGCAGTCAAGTAACTGGGGTGGGTTCAGTCACGTCTGATTCCTAGTCCATATACTTGTAGCTAAGTTCCCTCATCCCTGCCCCCAAGGCAAACATGGTTTCATTTAAATGGGTCAAATGTAAGGAATTGCTTCAAGATCCAACTATCAGGAAAAGAAATTCAGGTTCTCTCGGAGCCAGCACACCAGAGGAAGGGTATCAGGCTTAGTGTTAGAAGTCTCTGCTGGATTCCAGACACCTTTACTCATGCAAGACCCATAACCGTGTAGCCCAATTCTCCTCAACCCTAATGTATGATTGAAATGATGCCCAGGGTCTTGGATTTGGGAGGGTTGTGTTAGATCTGGCAGATGTGGGCGTTTTTAGAGGCCTAGAGTGTTTTAGAAGTGGGGAGGAATGAAATGCCATCCTTTCCCTGCCTTCTTTTTCCTCCATGAGAGCGGTAGGGGTTTTAATGATCCATTGTGTTCGTGTTGACCTGATAGACCAAGTGTGTAAAATAAGCATCAGCTCCTCCTCCAACCCCTCCTTCCTTCCCTCTGACTGCTGTGATTCTGTGCAGACATTCTGCAACCCTGCCCCCCATTCAGGTGTTTGGTCAATCCTCACAACAATTCATGTAAGATCACATTATCCCTGTTATAAGAAGGGAAAAGGAGGCTCGAACTTTTCCAGGCTAATACAGTTAGTAAGTGCTTCTGTGGGACTCAAACCCAGGCTGGCTCCAAGGTCTGAACTCTTCTGTCTGTCCCTCTAAGAATGCACCAACTGAGCATTTATGCGATGGTACCTACTTTGAGGTATATGGAGAAAGGTCTTTCTACAAAAGTCTTACTTTAATAGAAAGTAACACTGGGGGATTGGTGGGGGGGAACACCTGGGTGGCTCAGTTGAGCATCCGATTTCAGCTCAGGTAATCATCTCGCTGTAAGTTTGAGCCCCGCATCACGCCCACTGTTGTCAGCTCAGAGCCTACTTCAGATCCTCTGTCCCCCTCTCTGCCCCTCCCCCCTGCTTGACCTCTCTCAAAAGTGAATAAGCATTAAGAATAAAGCAATACAGGGAGGATTCTGGGAAGATGGCGGCGTAGGAGGACGCTGGGCTCACCGCGCGTCCTGCTGATCACTTAGATTCCACCTACACCTGCCTAAATAACCCAGAAAACTGCCAGAGGATTAGCAGAACGGAGTCACCAGACCCAAGTGCAGACGAGAGGCCCACGGAAGAGGGTAGGAAGGGCGGCGAGGCGGTGCGCGCTCCACGGACTGGCGGGAGGGAGCCGGGGCGGAGGGGCGGCTCGTCAGCCAAGCAGAGCCCCGGAGTCTGGCTGGCAAAAGCGGAGGGGCCTGACGGACTGTTCTGACAGCAAGCGCGACTTAGCGTCTGGGAGGTCATAAGTTAACAGCTCTGCTCGGAAAGCGGGAAGGCCGGAGGACAAAGGGAGGGTGAGCTGCGGAGCCCCCGGACGACAGAGCTCAGTTTGGCGGGGAACAAAGGCGCTCGCCAGCGCCATCTCCCCCGCCCATCCCCCAGCCAAAATCCCAAAGGGAACCGGTTCCGGCCAGGGAAATTGCTCGCTCCGCGCAAACACCCAACTCTGTGCTTCTGCAGAGCCAAACCTCTGGCAGTGGATCTGACTCCCTCCAGCTGCCACAGGGCCCCTCCTGAAGTGGATCACCTAAGGAGAAGTGAGCTAAGCCCGCCCCCCCTGCCGCCGTGCACCTTGCCTTCCCACCCCAGCTAATACGCCAGATCCCCAGCATCACAAGCCTGGCAGTGTGCAAGTAGCCTAGACGGGCCACGCCACCCCACAGTGAATCCCGCCCCTAGGAGAGGGGAAGAGAAGGCACACACCAGTCTGACTGTGGCCCCAGCGGTGGGCTGGGGGCAGACATCAGGTCGGACTGCAGCCCCGCCCACCAACTCCAGTTATACACCACAGCACAGGGGAAGTGCCCTGCAGGCCCTCACCACTCCAGGGACTATCCAAAATGACCAAGCGGAAGAATTCCCCTCAGAAGAATCTCCAGGAAATAACAACAGCTAATGAGCTGATCAAAAAGGATTTAAATAATATAACAGAAAGTGAATTTAGAATAATAGTCATAAAATTAATCGCTGGGCTGGAAAACAGCATACAGGACAGCAGAGAATCTCTTGCTACAGAGATCAAGGGACTAAGGAACAGTCACGAGGAGCTGAAAAACGCTTTAAAGGAAATGCAAAACAAAATGCAAACCACCACAGCTCGGATGGAAGAGGCAGAGGAGAGAATAGGTGAACTAGAAGATAAAGTTATGGAAAAAGAGGAAGCTGAGAAAAAGAGATAAAAAATCCAGGAGTATGAGGGGAAAATTAGAGAACTAAGTGATACACTAAAAAGAAATAATATACACATAATTGGTATCCCAGAGGAGGAAGAGAGAGGGAAAGGTGCTGAAGGGGTACTTGAAGAAATAATAGCTGAGAACTTCCCTGAACTGGGGAAGGAAAAAGGCATTGAAATCCAAGAGGCACAGAGAACTCCCTTCAGACGTAACTTGAATCGATCTGCACGACATATCATAGTGAAACTGGCAAAATACAAGGATAAAGAGAAAATTCTGAAAGCAGCAAGGGGGTAAACGTGCCCTCACATATAAAGGGAGACCTATAAGACTCGTGACTGATCTCTCTTTTGAAACTTGGCAGGCCAGAAAGAATTGGCACGAGATTTTCAGGGTGCTAGACAGCAAAAATATGCAGCCGAGAATCCTTTATCCAGCAAGTCTGTCATTTAGAATAGAAGGAGAGATAAAGGTCTTCCCAAACAAACAAAAACTGAAGGAATTTGTCACCACTAAACCAGCCCTACAAGAGATCCTAAGGGGGACCCTGTGAGACAAAGTACCAGAGACATCACTACAAGCATAAAACATACAGACATCACAATGACTCTAAACCCGTATCTTTCTATAATAACACTGAATGTAAATGGATTAAATGCGCCAACCAAAAGACATAGGGTATCAGAATGGATAAAAAAACAAGACCCATCTATTTGCTGTCTACAAGAGACTCATTTTAGACCTGAGGAAACCTTTAGATTCAGAGTGAGGGGATGGAGAACTATTTATCATGCTACTGGAAGCCAAAAGAAAGCTGGAGTAGCCATACTTATATCAGACAAACTAGACTTTAAATTAAAGGCTGTAACAAGAGATGAAGAAGGACATTATATAATAGTTACAGGGTCTATCCATCAGGAAGAGCTAACAATTATAAATGTCTATGCGCCGAATACCAGAGCCCCCAAATATATAAAACAATTACTCATAAACAGAAGCAACCTTATTGATAAGAATGTGGTAATTGCTGGGGACTTTAACACCCCACTTACAGAAATGGATAGATCATCTAGACACACGGTCAATAAAGAAACAAGGGCCCTGAATGAGACACTGGATCAGATGGACTTGACAGATATATTTAGAACTCTGCATCCCAAAGCAACAGAATATACTTTCTTCTCGAGTGCACATGGAACATTCTCCAAGATAGATCATATACTGGGTCACAAAACAGCCCTTCATAAGTTTACAAGAATTGAAATTATACCATGCATACTTTCAGACCACAATGCTATGAAGCTTGAAATCAACCACAGGAAAAAGTCTGGAAAACCTCCAAAAGCATGGAGGTTAAAGAACACCCTACTAACGAATGAGTGGGTCAACCAGGCAATTAGAGAAGAAATCAAAAAATATATGGAAACAAACGAAAATGAAAATACAACAATCCAAACGCTTTGGGACGCAGCGAAGGCAGTCCTGAGAGGAAATACATTGCAATCCAGGCCTATCTCAAGAAACAAGAAAAATCCCAAATACAAAATCTAACAGCACACCTAAAGGAAATAGAAGCAGAACAGCAAAGACACCCCAAACCCAGCAGAAGAAGAGAAATAATAAAGATCAGAGCAGAAATAAACAATATAGAATCTAAAAGAACTGTAGAGCAGATCAACGAAACCAAGAGTTGGTTTTTTGAAAAAATAAACAAAATTGACAAACCTCTAGCCAGGCTTCTCAAAAAGAAAAGGGAGATGACCCAAATAGATAAAATCATGAATGAAAATGGAATGATTACAACCAATCCCTCAGAGATACAAACAATTATCAGGGAATACTATGAAAAAATTATATGCCAACAAATTGGACAACCTGGAAGAAATGGACAAATTCCTGAACACCCACACTCTTCCAAACTCAATCAGGAGGAAATAGAAAGCTTGAACAGACCCATAACCAGCGAAGAAATTGAATCGGTTATCAAAAATCTCCCAACAAATAAGAGTCCAGGACCAGATGGCTTCCCAGGGGAGTTCTACCAGACGTTTAAAGCAGAGATAATACCTATCCTTCTCAAGCTATTCCAAGAAATAGAAAGGGAAGGAAAACTTCCAGACTCATTCTATGAAGCCAGTATTACTTTGATTCCTAAACCAGACAGAGACCCAGTAAAAAAAGAACTACAGGCCAATATCCCTGATGAATATGGATGCAAAAATTCTCAATAAGATACTAGCAAATCGAATTCAACAGCATATAAAAAGAATTATTCACCATGATCAAGTGGGATTCATTCCTGGGATGCAGGGCTGGTTCAACATTCGCAAATCAATCAACGTGATACATCACATTAACAAAAAAAAAAAAAGAGAAGAACCATATGATCCTGTCAATCGATGCAGAAAAGGCCTTTGACAAAATCCAGCACCCTTTATTAATAAAAACCCTTGAGAAAGTCGGGATAGAAGGAACATACTTAAAGATCATAAAAGCCATTTATGAAAAGCCCACAGCTAACATCATCCTCAACGGGGAAAACTGAGAGCTTTTTCCCTGAGATCAGGAACACGACAGGGATGCCCACTCTCACCGTTGTTGTTTAACATAGTGCTGGAAGTTCTAGCATCAGCAATCAGACAACAAAAGGAAATCAAAGGCATCAAAATTGGCAAAGATGAAGTCAAGCTTTCGCTTTTTGCAGATGACATGATATTATACATGGAAAATCCGATAGACTCCACCAAAAGTCTGCTAGAACTGATACATGAATTCAGCAAAGTTGCAGGATACAAAATCAATGTACAGAAATCAGTTGCATTCTTATACACTAACAACGAAGCAACAGAAAGACAAAGAAACTGATCCCATTCACAATTGCACCAAGAAGCATAAAATACCTAGGAATAAATCTAACCAAAGATGTAAAGGATCTGTATGCTGAAAACTATAGAAAGCTTATGAAGGTAATTGAAGAAGATTTAAAGAAATGGAAAGACATTCCCTGCTCATGGATTGGAAAAATAAATATTGTCAAAATGTCAATACTACCCAAAGCTATCTACACATTCAATGCAATCCCAATCAAAATTGCACCAGCATTCTTCTCGAAACTAGAACAAGCAATCCTAAAATTCATATGGAACCACAAAAGGCCCCGAATAGCCAAAGGAATTTTGAAGAAGACGACCAAAGCAGGAGGCATCACAATCCCAGACTTTAGCCTCTACTACAAAGCTGTCATCATCAAGACAGCATGGTATTGGCACAAAAACAGACACACAGACCAATGGAATAGAATAGAAACCCCAGAACTAGACCCACAAACGTATGGCCAACTCATCTTTGACAAAGCAGGAAAGAACATCCAATGGAAAAAAGACAGCCTCTTTAACAAATGGTGTTGGGAGAACTGGACAGCAACATGCAGAAGGTTGAAACTAGACCACTTTCTCACACCATTTACAAAAATAAACTCAAAATGGATGAAGGACCTAAATGTGAGACAGGAAACCATCAAAACCTTAGAGGAGAAAGCAGGAAAAGACCTCTCTGACCTCAGCCGTAGCAATCTCTTCCTCGACACATCCCCAAAGGCAAGGGAATTAAAAGCAAAAGTGAATTACTGGGGCCTTATGAAGATAAAAAGCTTCTGCACAGCAAAGGAAACAACCAACAAAACTAAAAGGCAACCAACGGAATGGGAAAAGATATTTGCAAATGACATATCGGACAAAGGGCTAGTATCTAAAATCTATAAAGAGCTCACCAAACTCCACACCCGAAAAACAAATAACCCAGTGAAGAAATGGGCAGAAAACATGAATAGACACTTCTCTAAAGAAGACATCCAGATGGCCAACAGGCACATGAAAAGATGTTCAGCGTCGCTCCTTATCAGGGAAATACAAATCAAAACCACACTCAGATATCACCTCACGCCAGTCAGAGTGGCCAAAATGAACAAATCAGGAGACTATAGATGCTGGAGAGGATGTGGAGAAACGGGAACCCTCTTGCACTGTTGGTGGGAATGCAAATTGGTGCAGCCGCTCTGGAAAGCAGTGTGGAGGTTCCTCAGAAAATTAAAAATAGACCTACCCTATGACCCAGCAATAGCACTGCTAGGAATTTACCCAAGGGATACAGGAGTACTGATGCATAGGGGCACTTGTACCCCAATGTTCATAGCAGCACTCTCAACAATAGCCAAATTATGGAAAGAGCCTAAATGTCCATCAACTGATGAATGGATAAAGAAATTGTGGTTTATATACACAATGGAATACTACGTGGCAATGAGAAAAAATGAAATATGGCCTTTTGTAGCAACATGGATGGAACTGGAGAGTGTGATGCTAAGTGAAATAAGCCATACAGAGAAAGACAGATACCATATGGTTTCACTCTTATGTGGATCCTGAGAAACTTAACAGGAACCCATGGGGAGGGGAAGGAAAAAAAAAAAAAAAAAGGACGTTAGAGTGGGAGAGAGCCAAAGCATAAGAGACTGTTAAAAACTGAGAACAAACTGAGGGTTGATGGGGGGTGGGAGGGAGGGGAGGGTGGGTGATGGGTATTGAGTAGGGCACCTTTTGGGATGAGCACTGGGTGTTGAATGGAAACCAATTTGTCAATAAATTTCATATAAAAAAAAAGAATAAAGCAATACAGGGACACACAGATGCAAGTAACTGATGCAGCACAGAATCTGCTTGCGGCTCTTAGGCTAGGAAGAGTACCTTGGAGTATTCAGAGGAGGGAGACCTTGCCTAGGGGGCAAGAGGACTGGGGGCAGGAAAGGCCTGTGGAGAGGACAGGGACACTGTGCCAGAGGGCACATGAGGGCCTCATGAGGAGAGGAGGGCTGGGATGGAGTGCTCCCTCAGCAGGAAGCATCCCACATCAGTCTCTTCACTCACATTGGTCCAGCCTTTGCAATCAAACGCTCTACCCCTGAGCTATACCCCCACATTGGTCCAGTCTTTGGATTCTCAGCCTAGAAAGCATCTCAAATGAAAGGGAATTGGACTGGGTGCCAGGACACTCAGGTTCTGGGGCACTCTGTCAACCCTTTGGGTGACACCAAGAAAATCTATTTCCCCCTCCCTAGCATCACCACCACCTCTGCCTTTCTTCTCTCCCAAGGTTATCCTCAGCAGAATCTATTCTGTTTACTAAAAGCCAGCTGCACACCAGGAACTCCCCTGGGATTCACTGTCCCTGTCACTTCAACTGGATCAGCTCATCCATGTGGCCCCAGTGCATGCCTGTGACACTTACTGGGTGGTGGCAGTGACCACACACAGGGAGCTGGATGGAGGAGCAGAGATGGAATAGATGGGGCAGAGGCACGGGCCAGGTTGCATTGACTCACAGCAGACAGACCACATAGTTACTCCCAAGGAAGAGTGGGTCATTCCAGTTCAAGCTGGTGTTTAAGGTTTCTCTTATAGAATAATCCAGGAGTGTAAGACATTTAAGAGCTGTAGGGACACGTCCTTCTCAGCACCACATGCTGGGTACAGAGCATACCTGTCCATTGAGCTCTGAAGGCACAGTATCCAGGACCCACGATGGCCTTGTGGGTCCCTGCAGGTGTTCCTGAAGATTTTCATTTCTTTTAAAATCAGAAGGATCCATATAATGAATTCATCCTGGATTGTACAGATCTGTGTACTGATGTGGTCACAATTACATTTAACAGTGTTCTAGAGTAAGTCCATGAAGGGCGATGTGCCTCAGGCCCAGCAGAGTCCTGGGTGGACTGCTGTGATCCCCAGCTTGGTCTCCCTGCTGCAGACAACATGGTAGGGACATTGTGGAAGGTGTGGTGGGGGGCGGGGAGCGGGGGGTCCTTCCATGCAGGGACTTTCTCCTGGAATCTCAAGTGTGTATTGTTCCAGAGAAGGAGAGCAAACACTAGAAGTGGTCCAGGGTCAATGTCATGTAACCTCTTACAACGGGTGCACCCAGGCCTTCTGATTCTGGGCTGGTGCTCTCCACTTGCTAAGGACTCTGGCTATTAGTTTATCAGCGATCTTAAATAGGGGATAGTTGCTGGATATCTGACACCTTCGCAGAGGACATACCCCTTACAAAGTAGAGGTGTCTCTTCAATGTTGTAAAGTGTGTTTAAAAGCTTTGCGATTTCCCCAAAGCTGCACTTTTTTAGTAGAACCCATCTATGCAGTATGGATAGAGCCCGTATCAGGAATGGAGATGCTAGTGGTTACTGAATCTGTCATACCCTCCAAGTTGGGTTTTGCAATCATCTACTCCTCACGAGCCTGCTATGCAGTGGACAACACCGATCCCACCCTGTTGAAGAAACACTCAAGGAAATAGAGTAACTTCTTCGCTTCATCACAGGGTGTAGGCAGAGGTGCTAAGGGAAGAACTTGGTTCTGCTGGGACTAACCCTTATTCCTGCTACAGGATGCTGCCTGCATAATGGTGTGTTTCATACACGCCTAGACTCTAGCTGGAAGGGATCAGTTCTTGTTCAGGAAACCCTTGAGGGACCTGGACCTAACAGCCACAGGCAAGGCCACATTCTGGTGACACATTGTCCATGCTGGTTCAGCCTCTAGCTCACTCCCCCCTCTGCCACATTAACAGGGAGAGCTGATGGCTGTTAGCTTTCAATGATGGGACCATCAACCCTGGGGGTGGAAAGGGGGGGGGCACGGATCAAAGGAGTCTCATCAGTGGAGCTGATGTCGGACTTGTTTTACTTCTCGAATTTTCAAGCCTTTCAGCTCTCTTACCGTGTTCCACCAGATGGTAACAGCATTACCTAGAATGAGTGATGTTCAAGTCCCTTCATGCAGGGTACTGGGCTTTATGTCAGGATGTTCCAGGTGTCCCAGAGCACATGGCTTCAGCTTTAACTGGTAGGACATCTCTGTTTGACTTGGAAGCACAAAGAATGGGAACCAAGAGCTAGGAAGCATCTTAGATCCTCTTGTGCAATCATTTTTATTTAATAATGTCCCCCACACTTGCCCATTGTGAATGCCTCCTGGCTGGAAAGAATTGATGTTTTGAATTTATAGGATAGAACTGCCTGCGTACAAAGAAAATGCAATCAGGCTGGGATGAAAAACACCTAACAAATCAGACTTTTAAACTGCTACCTTACAAAATGTTTTGTTAAACAAGGGGAAAAAATGGCAAGGAATACATTTATCATCCTCAAAGCAGTTTTCTATAAAACTCGCATGACGAATACTTGCCAAATACTATAGCCAACTAGAAGACTCCAAGGAGACCAGCATAGCAAGAAGTCCACGATTATTTTTATGACTTCAAGTAGTATCACCAGTATTACAATTAAGTGTAGCTTGTGTCCCGAGGCACATAAGTAAAGTGTTTTGTAGGCTTTCAATCAGTTTGAGCTGCCATAAAATACCACAGCCTGGGTGAACTAAACAAGAGTTTGTGGTTCACCATTCTGGAAGCTGGGGATCCAAGAGCAAGATGGCGGCATGGGCTGGGTTCAGGGGAGCATGCTGTTCCTGGCTTGCAGATGGCCACCTCCTTGCTGTGTCCTCACAAGGTGGAGGGTGAGCGAGCACTCATCTCTGCCCCACCTCCTGACACCAGCCCATTGAGGGGAGGATTTCACCACGAATTGCAGGGGACATACATTCAGTTCATACCACATGCATGAACTGCTCTGAGTTTTCACATGAAATTCCTACCCTTGTTTTACTGATGAAGAAACTCCAAGTATGAAAGCCTGTCTAGGTTCACACAATTAAGAGGCTGGCCAGAGTGTCCAATCCAATGATAGCAGATCTGTGGCACACTACAGGGGCCCAAAGGGGCCAAAATGCTGACGCAGCTTTCTCCTTGTTCATCTTTAGGGTCTTCCTCCTTTTCATTATCATCCATATGTAAGATCATTTTCCTTCACAGGATGCTTTCAAAGCATTTCTCTCCCTTCACTTATGCTCTTAGATAATTTGAATTTCTCCACCTGGAAAATCCTGCAGGTCAGCAAGATTAAGTGACTTGCCCTTTTCCACCCTTCTAAAATACCACTCTTGAACTTGGAACCCCTTTTCTATGTTTGCACAGGAAAAGATAGACTGATAATTGCCTCTCATAATGAAATGCTATAGCCATGTGAATATTTATTCAACTTTGAGAAAGTTACTGTGCCAAGTGGAAGTTTTCTTTCACATTTTTTATTGGAAAAGTTGTACTCTAAAGTATAACCACATAAGGTCTTGGGAAGGCACACTAAGTGATTCAGCATTACTAAGGACCCTATGTGCCCAGCTGGGGGGGGGGGCGGTGAATTCCTCCAGGAAGAGGAAATTGAGGCAAGGGAGGTAACTCACTTGTTAGGAGCTGGGGCACCAGCAAGAACACAGGTGCATACACACCTGTAGAGCAAAGCAGAAGGGGGCAGGTGCTAGGAGCCTTCTGAGAAGGGTGGGTATTTCCCCCCGGATCAGCAATGTGAGGTTTTAGGACAAACAGACCTTGTGGTCAGGCACTTCTGGGTTCAAGTCTCAGCCTCAACCACAGTGTAGCCCTGGGCAGGTCAGTGCTCAGTTTTTACTTTCCTGCTTCTTGTGCAAAACAAGGATATCATGTCCCCAGTGGCACAACATTATAACTATAATTCATGCAGTTGTCAGCATGGGCCAGGTTGGACATAAACCTCAGATAACAAAGGAGGCCAAAATCACTATTTCCATAACATATGATTGTCACTGGGGAGACTTAAAACCTATGGATTATGGTTTTTACATGCCTCATCCCTATTGGCTCTTAGTGGCATCTGGAATCAACAGTTGTATCTTGCTTATTACTGAAGGATTATGGGAGAAGGGCACTCAACTTGAGTGGAAATGACCTAGAATAGGAACTCCCAGACGGAAGAAACTTCAAGGTCCACTGGGGAAACCTAAGCAGTGAGGCACCCATTTTTTGCTGGCATGTAGAGGATGGAATCCTGAGAAGTGGGGTAGGTCTGGAGATGCCAGAGGAATTTCCAATAGGCAACTTAGACAGTGGTTTGTGGACAGTAAGGATCCACTGAAAACATAAGAGACAGAGAGTGACTTAAGTAGAGGTGGCTTTTAAACTAAGAGTAGCAGGTCAGTCCTGTTTCTGAAGGGTCTGGAGATAGAGACGAGCATGGAGGCATTTGGGCCCTTCTGGCCACCCACCTCCATCAGGGCCCTGAGAAGCTGCATTCACAGGCTCAGGATATGAGGGAGGATGTACAGGCAGGTCCTTGCTGCCTAGAAAGACCACTTCCCTATACAGAAGGCTTCTTCTTGGCAAGAGTGGGCTGTTCCCTCTTTGTGCTGCAAATCTCAGACTTCGGTCTTGTTGCCATTTTTTTTTTCCATGTTTATTTTTGGCCTGGGTGAAAACCCAGGGTTTGTAAGGTGCACTTTCCTGAATCTTTTGTACTTGCCCTACATAAAATATTTCCTTTCTTGTCTGCCCACATTTTTGCATTATCTGATTTGGGTAGCCATTCCACCTCAGTGGCTGTTACACATTTGTCTTAGATGCTTCCCTCACCAAGAACATTGATACAAATATTCAACCAAAGTGCCACAATAAGGCTTGAAAGCTGTAAGTCAGGGTCCAGCATCTTCCATAAAGCTGGTCACACCACCTGGGGAGATGGGGAAGTATGCTTCCCATAACCACTTTGGTATTTAGTTACTTCTACTCTTTCATGACACCGAGTGTCTCACTTTCTCTCGCTTCCCAATGGGTTCCTGAGATTTCTAAATCCTAATTTGTCTTAATTCACAGAGAAGTTAGTGGCTGGCTTTCAGATCCTGATGATCTAAGGACCTCCTAAATAAGACCTCAAGGGAAAGCAAATCATTTTGTTAGACACTGGCAGTCTTCTGTCAGATGTTCCGGGAACAAGTGAAGGAGATCTTGTGTGGGTAGAAGGAAGAAGACATGGACTTTTAATTTTCCCGATATTGTGATCACATGAATTTTTATCTCCTTTATTTCAAACTCCAAGCTTTTTATCAACCAAAGATGGGCTACATGGATTCTCTTCCTTGCGGAGTCTTAATGCCTCTGCTAGAAGCCTGTCCCACACCCCACCTGAGAAGGTCTAGACTTTCATTAGGTATAATCCTTGCTAAGCTTTCCATTCTGTGGTAGGTCTACAGCTTGAGAACAAGGATGATAATATTAAGGCTCATGGTGTGGGTCCAGTAGATTCTAAAACCCACACTGCCTTGTTCAGTTCAATTTGTTTCCAAGTGTCTATCTTCCTGTCTTAGGGATTCCTAGCTGGTCCCTGGTCACCATTCCCACTACAAGGGAAGAGTTTCCACCCATGCCTACTTCTGTTTGCAGGGACAATTCTTGGCATAAGGAATTATTTACAAAAAAAATAGACCAACTCCTTTCATGTAGTTTGTAGATCTCTCCACTAGAATTCATTTTTTCAGTGAGCATTATGGGCAGGGTAATATCTCGTTTAGTCTTTGGTGTACTCATCTTAACAGTTGAGCAAATACCTGATCACAGAAATAGATCAGGGTGGATATGGGAAGACCAGTTTCTAGACAGGAAAAATTAATGCCAAAAAACAAAGATAACAAGACATTTTACTTCAGAACAGGAAGGAAGCTACTATGGCTGATGCTTATTAATATCTGCCCCCCTTCTCAAAGATGTAGTGGGGCTTTGGGTGAGGGTAACACAGGACCTACTGGGCTGAAGTTAGAATCACTCCAGTGCAGATGAAGTGTAGTGCAGGGTTGGGATTTGTCTTCAGAAATCACTGTGGGTAAGAGAAAATGTACATAGGTGAGAAAGGTTGAAGTAGGGAGATGGACAGGAAATGATCACTGTAACCTAGAAAGACATAGTGACTTGGACCAGAACAGTAAGCAAGGAAAGGGGAGTGGCTTGAAAGAAAGCTCTAGCCCGGGGCTGGAATCAAGTCGTTTTTTAAAAACTGAAATCAGAACATGTTGACTACTAAGTATCTTTTACTGGCTTCATAACTCCCCATGCTGGAGAGACAACCATGGCTCTTCTGCCCACTGCCCATCACTAAGATCCCTGCTGCATTTTCCAGGGACTTTCAATGGTATATAGTTCCCTACAAATGATACTAGTTTCAACCCTGGGATATGCACCATCTATTTTGACAGGAACCCCAGATACCTTGGTCAACTTAGGATCTGGAAGAGTCAAAATAGACACTTCTGTGGCTAAAGGCTGGGACAAATCAGGACTCCCTAGAATAATACGATTGGCTTAGGCACATCTATTCCATTGTGAACCTACTTTCCCCAGAGGTATGGCTTGCCACTTTACTGATAGTCGCCTGTTGGTTGTTTCAGAGACTGGAAACTATGGAATGGGACAGAGGTTCAGGATGTTGGTCTCCTTGGTCCTGCTTTGACAGTCACAACATAGGACCTTTGCTCACCATGAACCTGGAGAGCCCCAGCCCTAAATTTAGGTCTCCCTTTATCATATATTCTTTTAGCATCTTTCCCTGAAGGTAGGCAGGTAGCATGGCATAGTGACAAAATGATACTCATTGAGAGTCTTCCTTAACTAGAAGTTCCTGAACAAATTCCTCTGCCCTACTGCCCAGCCTGACACCTGCAGACTCCCAATTCTTAGTGACAAGGCTCCTAGCTTCTGAGGGTAGGCATGGTGATCACAGATTCTCCTCATGAACAGTTAGTTATAAACCAGTGAGAGGTCAAGGAACCTTCCTACTCAGGAAGTGTGGCACCAGTCATGGCTGAGAGATTTCCTGCTTAAGATGGATCCTGAACCCTGGGGACATTTTTCCTGTCAATCCTGACCATGCTAAAGTGCCCATCACTCCTGGATCTCCTTCAAATAATGACTTGTCCTCTAACCATTCTTTAGGAACTTGTTTATCAAAATCCCAATCTAGCACAGCAACTTAATAATAGCTTTCAATGAGGGAGGAGGGTCCTGTGTTTGTTAACCTGTTCTTCCTTAGCACCACTGCTTCCAGGTAATCACCTGGTCATGCCATCACAACCTATAGACGATTACAGGAAGTCCTCAAATTCAGGCAGTTCTGAGCAGAGAGGACAACTGAACTCCCTGATGAAATCCTGCATAGAGTGGGAGACATGAAGGTTCTGGGACAAAGATACTAGAACCCTAAACCCCAAGGGAAACAAGTGAACATTTTGGTACATATTGAAGCTCCATTTTGTAGATTAGGATATAGGTTTGTTTTTTTAAAACATGATTTCTGGAAGAGAGCCTATGAGAATGACTCTGCACTTTTGGAAGAGACAAATCATGAGTGATTAACGGTTTTTGAAAATTCTGCAGAAGAGATGAGAGGCAGAAGTTGATTTGCCTAAGATTGATTCCCTGCAGTCTGGCTTCCAGAAGAATTGGCCCCTTGCAAGCTTCATAGAAACCATCTACAACTCAGCTCAAGGTCATCAATCCTTATCAAAGTGTTCTATTCCTGCCCGTACCAAAAATCACACAAGGATAAGGGCTGCTGGTTTTTGGACCATGAACTCTGAGATGGTGGTCCCTGCTGTGAATTTTACATGACAGCAGCAACTAGGTTTGGACCTATCCCCTGGTCATTTTTGTGGAAATCCAAAAGTCCCCTAAGCCCATGAATACCTCCCAGGCAGGACAGTTCTGGAGCCAAGGTCTGACACAGCCCTGACCACACCAGAGGAGGGGCCAATTTTTTCTGGTTGTGCAGCTTCAGATTCCCAAATTAGAAGCAGCAGAGGAACCTCTTCCAGAATCTGTTGTCCTGCCAGATGGCTCTACCCTGCCCCAGAACACAAACACTCACACTACTCTGCAGCTTTCTCCCCATGAATGGTGTTCAAATAGGCATGGTTATTAGTTCCACGTAGCCACAGGCCTTTGCTGCAATGGAAACTGGTGTCCTAGACAAAGCATCTGTTCTAGCATCCGTAGCAGTTTTCTTGAAGGGGATTAGAGTGTTAGGGATGGACTCTCGCAATGCCTGGCCACATCACCCTACAGCAATTTCTAGCTCTAAAAGGTGGGTTCAGACACTCTTAGGAACTAGCCCGGCAACATTCTGAGAAGAGACCTGGTGGGGACAGTATGCTTGCACAGGGTGCAATCTCTTGTTCTGGGTCTCCAAGGTCACTGAGGTCAGAGGTGAGAATGTATCTGGAAGAATACAGATCTAGGTCAGGAACCTACACCTGGATGTCTCTTTTTGCATGACAGAAGACATAATCCTGAGTTGAACACAAGTTTTCATCAGGATAGAAGAGAACCTGATTGTGAAATAACACCATCTCTGAACATGTAGCAGGCTCACATCCATACTGCTCAAAACCAAGACAAACCGAGGCAGAGAACAACGGTTACATTGAGAGAATGTCAGCGATATGACCTCCCACTATTTTAGGAGAAAAGATCTACCTGGCATGGATAGGAAGAACATAGGGCAACATGAAACCCAGATACTATAATCTGGATAATCTCAGCCAAAAAGAGCAATTTCTCCTTTAGGCAAAAAAATTAGATCCTTATGTTGGAGTAAGAATGTTCTATGTCCCAAGGTAGATCCTAATCAATTTCAAGGCTGCTACTATTCCTGGGAAGCCAGTGTGGGAGCAGAGCAAGGTGTCGGAAAGGCAAGCCCTTCTCCGTGATAAATTCAGGCTGGGTGTATTTGGAAGTGAGTGGAATAAGCCTAGGCAAGGAAGCATGGCCTCTCCCTAGAAAGCCTCCATGAGCTCGGGCCATTGAGAAGTAAGGAGAGAAGGTCTTTCAGGGACCTGGCCTTGCCTGTCCCATCAACTACTATGAACCCAGCAGCCCTCTCATAGCCTAGGACAGGCCCATCAATAGAAAAGCCTGTCTTCCAAAGAAGCCCTTAGTGTAAAAACCAGAAGTCTCAAGGCAATTGATATCTGATCAGGGTGGTGGAAGAAGGGGTCAAGTTCAGCAGCCTCACCTCGTAAGCCTGCCGAGATAAAGCTGGTCTCCCCTTAGGAGTAGTTGTCTCAGGACATTACTCCCCTGTAAAGGAGAGGTGAATTAATTCAGAGCACATTGTGCCACTGAATACAGTGGGAGATCCACAGCAGCTAGAGAAACCATTCTCCTGGACCATATGTGGAAGTGGATGTGAATTAGATTCTTCCCAACATGATCACCTGATAGAGACTGAGACATCCTCATCACTTCTAAGGACATTGTTTGATGTACTTGGCATTGCTACCCTCCAAGTCGGGTACCTTAGATGTCCTACACTCTTGGATGGATTTTGGCAATAAAGTTCGTCCGGCAGGTAAGAGATGGGTTTCTCCTAACAGCCAATTAGTTAACCCCGATGGATTTCACAACCTAATAAGCAGAATTACTCCTAAGTCCAATGAAAACTTCCAAGCATCTCCAGTGGTTTTACCCACCCCCCTTCATTCTTGCCAAAATTCAGGAAGTTAGAACACCTCCACATATGGTCCAGCTTCTTCTGTCCTCATTTCAGTTCCTTCCAGTTTCAACTACACTCAGCTCTAATTGCCTTTATACAGAGGCAATTAGACCCTTGATTACATCAACCTGGAAGGCATGAGGAATCTGCCAGGGATGAAAGGCAGCATTTGCAGGGAAGTTGCCCCACAATTTTCTCCCCACGTATTTATCCGGGCTACAGAAGATTTTGTACCCTGGTTTCAGTTCTATTAAGCCTTCAGAAAAAGTGATGTCCTGACTGAAAAAATATGTACACTGCTTTGAGCTGAACTGAAGCAGATTTCTACAGATCCCATAGGTCTAAGGTAAAAAGGCTTTGGTCTTCACAGTGGCAGAAGCTTGGGAGAGTCCTCCTTGTTTTCTTAATATGTAATGATTCCTCAGGCAATGTTTCCAAATTTAGGCCAGTTATGCCAACCTTGCAGCCCAAAGGAGAGCCTAGGAAGGCATAGAAACCTTCAGGGCTCCAAGTCTGTTTCCTTTTCCTTCCAAACTAGCATACTTGCTCAAGAAAGAGCCCTGGTTATTCTGTTGTCTGTAGGCCCTTAAGAACTTCCAGGTTTGGAGGCTGGACATTTCCTAAAACCACTTTGAAGAAATAGCCAAACATGGACCCCTATGCAGCTTAACACATACTTATTCCTCCACAAACTCAGGACTCCTAGAGTTCTCCAAATCCTGGTTCACTGGAGAAGGCTCTTCAGGAGACCCAGTACAAGGCATAGCTGTTGTAGAGGCATCAGAGAAAAGCAGAAGTTTCATTTTGGAGGACACCTGCATGGAATGGGAGCTCTGCCCTCCTCTGTCTCCAGGTCACAGGACTATAGACAGGCACCTGAACTCTTGCTAGCACAATTCTGCCCCCTCGGCTTCAGGAGCCAGCCTAGATAGAGCAAAGACATGCGAGACTTATCTTTAGGCACCTTGAGGGAGACAGGACATGGACCCATTCCTAGTTTGTAGATCTAGTCAGGAACAAGTAAAACTGATCACATGGCCAGAACCTCTGACTCAGGTGATAGGGTCCCTTCCATCAGTAGCTTCTGCCCAGAAACAGCATCTTCCACCAGCACAACTGTAGTGAATGGGTCAAGCTGGGCAGTTAAGACATTAGGCTTGAAGTCTAATACACTTACTGGCTTCAGAAAAGGGTCCTAAAAAGACAGGAAGTATATCTGCAAGTTGTACTTTGAGATAGCACCCCAATCTACTCCTTTAAATGTGAACTTGCCTTGGGCTTGTGCACCCCTTGCTTGTTAACCTAGACCCCATAATTGGTAGACCTAAGGTACTTCCCTCGGGACCTTTGCAGAACCACTTGCCTTGAGGAAAAAGAGGACCAGACTTTCCAGAAGATTAGGCTTACCACACTCGAGAGGAGCTACCATAGACCACCTTGATTCCTGGTGCAGGGGGAGGGGTCTGGACTGCCTTGTCAGGACATGGCTTATAGGGCTGCAGGGGTATCCTTTAGTGGAGGGACACCTGAGAACCCCATCTTCTGGTAGAATGAAGAAGCCAGAAGCTGTTCAAGAACAATGATCAACTGCTGAGCAACAGCCTCTCCTGAACATAATCCCCTATTTCTAGCACCTTCCCTTTTAGTCCCTCTGCTTCACCTGCATGGAGAGATGGGTCTCTGGGGAACTAGTCCATTACCTTTATAGGTTCCTGAATAAAGCAACCTTTCCTTTACCACCAACACTGGTCTCTCAAGCATTGACTTTTGAGCAGCAAGCCGCTGAATTTGGGTTTTGGTAACAGTCTCATTGGGGGACCCAGAAGACTCAAGTGTACAGCCTTCTAGAGCTGCTCACATGCATGGGCACGGAGTGCTGCGATGAGGTGAACCCCATAATCTACCTTTATCTTGGGTCTGTAAGGCCAGTTAAGGGCCCTGTGAGAAAGTGGACTCCA
The DNA here is from genome assembly GCF_007474595.2 of Lynx canadensis. NCBI lineage: Eukaryota > Metazoa > Chordata > Mammalia > Carnivora > Felidae > Lynx > Lynx canadensis. The sequence continues at coordinate 4,292,269 of NC_044320.2, forward strand.
ACATATTTTCCCAGGCAGCTCTTGGTCAGCCCAGACCTGACGAGTGTCTTACCAAATCCTTATATGGAGGAAATCCTACTTTAAGGCTACAATCTCCACAACCCAGTACTGGACAGTTGCAGATCATGACTTTGCCTGGTCTCTTTTCAGATGTTAGGACTTACTAGTCTAAGACTTCATCTCCGCAAAGGCTGCCAAGTGGTGCCCCACCTCACCCACCACCAGTGACACAGTGGTTGGTCAACACTTGGGCTTCAACACTTGAGCAGATGTGACTCATTCATCCCATCCCTTCCTAAAGGTTACCTCTTCTCCAGTAGGTCTGCTGTTCTTGTTTCCTTGCCCTTATGTAGTCAAGTAAGGGCCTCTTTGCCCTGACTTCACTCTTCCCATCAGGAAGAGGCAGACACAGAGTGGGGGGTAGAGCTGGCCCCACAGAAGCCCTGAGCCTTTAGACTAGACCTTGTAACCTGAGTCTTGAGAAGTGCTCAAGTCAACAATCCACTAGAAAGTAGACAGACCCATCTGGTTTGTCTGGGAGAAGGATTTTGTCCATGTTCTTCCTCTAGAGATTTTCAGAAAAGGATCTAGTTCCTTTTAAGGGGGACTGGTTCCTTGTTTGTCTTGGTTCAAAAAATAAAGTTAAAATTAAGAAATGAGCCACAAAACACTTCACCAGATTCAATAGACTGGTGCTGGTGGCCTACTGTTACATAAACCCAGGCTCATAGAAAACTGGAAGCACCTTGTTCATGTTGAGATTTGCCACCTGGACTCCAATCCTGCTACTTCTCAACCACAGTCCTGTCCTGCTTGCATGGTCCCTAGTCTGTCTAGATAGCACGGAGATCCTGGGAAACAAAGTGTGGAGGTCAGGTCTGGCTGCCTTCTCTGGACCACTGGGTTATTGTAGCTAGTTGTAGCCCCTTGCTGGGGAAGGGGGAGGGCCATACCATGACCTCCGTATTTATGGTGGGTACTGGAGCTCCGTCCTCAGCTACCCTGATGGTCACTACCTTGACAAATTTGAAGTAACAAGATTCATCTGTCAGAGCAGACATCCAATGGATGGCTCACCCAAACCCCTTCTACACTTCTGGAAAAGTCAGACCTGTTAACCCTCTTCGATTCATGTCTTCCCATCCTATCACTTTTATTGTGTGGCTCAATAGCACCTATGTGAGAAAAGTAATTCCCTCAGTCTTGGAAAGGAACCAAGGCTCCTAGGAATAACAGGTTTCTGTTAAGTAATAGCTTTTGAAAATGAAACCAGGGTCAAAAGCTCACTGGCTTCACCACAGGGGGAGTTCTAGAACTCAGAAAACTCAGAAGGTAAGAAAAATTAATCCTGGACTATCAATGCATCAACGTGTGCTTAGCGGCCGTGCGCCTGCTGTCCTGAGGGCAACCACAGGACAAGCAGAGACCCCAGGCAGCATGCACTCATGCACCTGAACACCACGGTGTACCCAGAGAGCCTGCAGGACAGGTTTGCATGACAAGACCTCTGTGATCTGCTAACCACAATGACCAAAACATTTTTAGCGTTTTTATCTTAAGATGACAGAGACAGAGTGAGTGGCAGAGGGGCAGAGAGGGAGACACAGTCTGAAGCAGGCTCCAAGCTCTGAGCTTTCAGCACAGCCTGATGCAGGGCTCGAGCCCATGAACTGTGAGATCATGACCTGAGCTGAAGTGACGCTTAACCGACCGAGCCCCCCAGGCACCCCTGACCAGAACATGTTTCATAAACATACTGAGGCAGACCTCAGCCATGTCTCCACTGATTCATCCTCCAGCTGGTCTCCTGGATGTCACAAAGCTTCCCTCCGGAGCTTCCCGGGTGAAATCTGAAACCAGCCCCCATAGGCAGAGTGTTGGGAGACACCCAACAGGCAGGCTGCTCCAGGTTGGTAAGCGGTAGTTTTAAGAAGCAAAGGGAACCTCCACTCGAGAGAAGTGGATCCTCACACTCGCCCACAGGTCTTAAGAGTTGATAAAGAGGCCTTGCCTGGGTGCAGGTTCATACACGGCACAGGGCTGCATCTCCACTTGAGGGCGTGTCCTTGGAGCAGCCTCTGGAAGGGGAGCAGGGACGGACAACCCTCCCTCCAAGGATGGGAGGAGGTGAGGAGCCTCCCAGTGCTTGGGTCCAGCTCATGAGTCAATCCATGTCCTGTCCTTTTGATTTTTAAATGGGCCTTCCTGGAACCCCTGCCCTCACCAACATTTCCTGTCTTGGAGGTCCTCACACACCTGAGAGGCAGGGTGAAGTGTCCCAGAGCAGAGGAGACCCCATCAGAGGACATTATCTGAAGGCCATGAAGCTTCCAGAGCCTAATTCCCACACAAGTGTTTCACAAGCCCCAGAGAAATCAGGGGGCCTTCCCACAACCTAGAATGAAAGAATCAACCACCCCCAATTTCTACATGACCAGGAGAGATTGGGCAGAAAAGGTTTTTTTTGCTAGAAAGGAGCCAGACCTAGGACCAGAGACTACACTCTTGACTTTAATCCTTTCTGCCCTCAGATCCCCCCACCAGCACATGTGGGTAATGTACAACTGCACATGTGCCCTGCTCTCAGAGCATTACAGCTAGCACTGTGTCTCTAGGCACAAGAGACAGATTCTTGTTCCTAAATGGAGCTAGAGAAGGGGTCATCAGCCTTCCAGTCCAGCTCTTGGCCACAATTGTTTGTCAAGATGCCTCCATAAGACCTCTTTGCAGGAATGGTTACATATCTCAGCTCAAAAAGGGCCAGGGAAGCAAAAAATTGGTTTGGGTTCTGGAGTTTCTCCATAGGAAGCTCCACCTAGTACAGAGAGCACCTCTCCAACAGCCACCTTTGCCTTAGGGACAACACTGGACATTGGTGGAAAGGTCACCTTGGTTCTAGATAATCCCATTTCATGGGGCCTGGTGTTCTGTGGACAAAACCACTCCAGGAGTCAGGGATTCTGGGAGGGATGCTTAGGCATCAGCTGTAGCTCAATGCCTTGAGCAAAACTGCTTCAGGTCATGCCTGAGAAGTCTGCAATCCAGCAGCCTCCCACCTCTCCCCGCACCCCTGCCACCCTGCCACCACCACCCCCCCCCCCCCGCAATCAGGAAAGGGAATAAAGATCAGTATCCAGGTATCCAGGCCCAGCAGGCAACAGTAAGAAGCAAATGTGACCAAGCCATGGGTCTGGGCAGTGATTTCCCAGGACAACATCCAGCTTGGAAGCAGCTCCAAGCCACAGCCCTGAGTCCTGGGTCCCAGGCTTCAGCTGATGCCAGCCTGAAATTCTAGTGACTCATCTCTTTAAGGTCCTCCTTCCTAAACATCACATCTGGTTTCCCCACTCTCTGGATGTGCCCTACTAGGAGTTTTGAGATCCAGTGCTGGCTCTACCTCAAAGCAGGAGCATTTTAGGGACATCCATCATGGGCTGGACTCTGAACCACGGGCAAACAGGTTCTTCATGGTCAGGCAATACCGTCTTTGACTTGTGACAATGTTCCTCCATCCTTTTTTGTGGAAAGTCCATCTCTCCAAACACCTTTTACTCCTCTGGGTAGTGACAGACCAGTGTTGGAAGGGAATTTGCTTCTCCACCCACAGAAAGCTACATTGCTTTGGATAGTCACACTTAACTTTTATACCTATGCCATCCCCTTATCTCATTACCAAAAGCCACCTTGTGTCCATCTCAGCCTTTCCAGTGAACAAGGGTTAAGCAGGTGATGTAGGAAAGCATTCTTCCATTTTTCTCTCAGTGAAGAGTCTGCTTCCATATGGCCCCCAGCCCTTTTCCTTGGGCAGCTCAGCTCTGTAGAGTTTCTATTTACTGAACCCATTTCTTGACAAACCAGAGGCTGCCTAAGCCCTCAAAAATCCTATGGATAGGGAGGGAGAAAAAGGCAACAGTCTCTGGGTTTTGACTCAGGAAGGCTAGCTCCTACCATGCCAACAAGCTCATCACACCCACACTGCCCCAGGAGGCATCACGATAGTTGGTTTTGAGTGTGTATAGGTTTACATTATTTTCTAATTAAAACATAAGAAATCAGTTTTAATCTCTAAATACATTTTTATGACTATTCATAGCATTTGCAAACCCTGTGCCCACAGGAATGGCAAACCAGTTTCTAAAGTTTGCCAGTACCCTTACTAGTGGGAGGTAACTAGCATAAAAGTCCTGAACCTTTGCTCTACATAGAATGGTGTTCTAGTGAGTTAAAGTTCAGCTAATGAGGCTGAGAGATGGGCCAGAACCATAGACCAGGGCATTTCATTAAAAACTGCCTTCCTCCAAGTGGTCAGTGTAGGTGCTGGGATTTATTAGTCTTCTGAATCAGGCTCATCAGGTCAGAAGTCAATGCCCTCCATTCAGCTTAAGCCTCTCCAACCTGTTCTCCTTGCTGCCCACCCTAGTTAGGCCTACTGAAGTTACAGTCAAAGACCAGGACAATTGGGGGAACTCTTCTGGACAATGGAAACTAGATGCAAGTCTACTTTAAGAGGACATTTCTGTTTTTAGGGTCTCCTACATTGGCAGCAGCCCAGGCACATGGAGCCTGGATTTATAGGGCAGGAAAGTCATTCCATGAGCTACAGGAGGTGCATGGCCCAAGATACAACCTAGAGACTCCATTAGGAAACTGGATAACGTTTCTAGGAAGAAGCCCAGATATAGAGCTCCAGATTCTTTAAGGATAGAAGAACACACCCAATACCAGAGTCTCCTATTAGGACATTGTGGGAAGACTTCACTTCAATGCTCAATAGAATACATAGGATCACATACACAAGGAGTTTTTCTTAAACTTGAAGCCATGGTCTTGGTTCTTCATTTAACCCTACTCTTGGAGGCGATTCCAGAGCTGGTCCTGGGACACAGGGTATATGGAAATCTAGACACTGAGGAGAATTTCATATGACTAAAGGAAAGCTACACACTCCCTCACCTAGTCCTAGTTAAAAGATGTAGCCAAGATATTAAACTAGGCACCAGAGGTCAGGAGTCCATGGGGATGCATAATTGTGCACCCATCTCCAAGACAGATGACCTATTTGTGACCATGCCCACTCTGAATGGATAACTGTATTAAGTGTGTGGTTGGAGCTTAAGGACTTCCTTCACAAGCAATTCATCATCCCGTCTGCTGAAATGTGACCCATGTAGCCCACTCAGAAGTGTTGCCTGATGCAGTCTCCTACTGGTTCTCCCATTGGTTGGACACAGTGGGAAGAAATCTAACACTGTCCAGGATTTGATTCGGAGATCACTTATAAGGTCCCAGTGCTGGTGGACAGTGGGGTAGCCATCCTAGGATTCTCAGGAGAAGGAGATTGGGGTGTAGGACAGGCAATGGGACCCACTGGATTACACAAGTGTTTCCAGGAGCAAGAAGGGTGGGTGGGGATCTTGCAGGATTACTCAGACACGTCAGCTTCAGAGCTCTGTGCTGGATTAACAGAGGCCTTGTTGGGTCGGCTTCAAAATTTAGACCTTTCCATTGGATCAACCCTGCTTCTCCCCCTCCCTCCTTCCCTTCACTGCTGCTTAGGTCTCAGGTCTAAAACTTGGTCTGGGCATCTGCTTCTTCCTGGGACCCTGTACTTCCTAACGTTTGATAGATTTAGTAATTCATTAAGCAACTTTAATGAGACTAACCTTGTGGAAGCGTCAGCCTTGTGTCAGAAAAGCCTTAAAAATAGAATTGTGGGGCACCTGGGTGGCTCAGTCAGTTGAGCTTTGGACATTGGCTCAGGTCATGATCTCACAGTTCCCGAGTTCAATCCCCACAGCCAGCTCACCGCTGTCAGCACGGAGCCCCCTTCAGATCCCTCTGTCCCTTTCTTCCCCTCCTCCACTTGCTCTCAAAAACAAACTTTGAAAATGGAATTCTTGTTGCACGGTCTTCCATGAGCACCCAGAGGAGAGGGCAGACAGGATGGTGATCTGTTTAAAGGTTCTGATAAAGGTCTAGATGTTTTTTTCTTTTCTTTGGCTTCACAGCAACCTTTTACAGTGATCTTGGGAAGGGTCACATATCCCCACTTCAACTTCTCAGTATTCTTATAAAGACCAAGAAAAGTTGACCTGACCATGGGAAAAGTTCATTCCCTGCTGCCTGTCCTGTGGCCACAATCCCATGTTGGATAGAAGTTCTCAGATGCTCTTTCATCCTGTGTCCAACTTGGCCTCCTCAAAATTTGTGCTAAAAGCCACATATGTTGTAACTTGGTTTTTCTACCTCCCATCTCTTGTCATGACCCTGTGATTATTTTCAGTTACCCTCACCAATATCCTCAGATATCCATCCTTATGATCTGGTTATGATTTTAGGGCCTAGAACATTTTCTTGAACTTGTATTTGAGTGTAGATCTGTGAATTTGAGATACTGGGACCAAGGCAGCCCACAGTTACCCATAATCTCACAGTTACCTAGCCCCAGATGATTCTATGATGACTGTTCTGGATTTGAACTTCAAGGACCTTAGGATGGACCACCATAAAGCTGGAACTCCTTTACATCATCTGGCATCTAAATGGCTTATCCTTTGAAAGGAAATACTCTCAGGCCCTGAACGAGTCCCTCAAAAAAGTGCTCAAATGCATATAGAATAACCAAGCATCTCACGTCTGTGTGTTACATTTCCCAGACAACCTGGAATAAGTAACCACGACTTGCGTTGTTCCTGGAGATGTTGGACAGTTCTTGACCCTTCAAGGCTTTTTAGGAGTTTTCCGATTTCTCATGTCATCACTTGCAGTTAGGCAGTGACCAGCTCTGTGGTAGGAAGACTCCTTGAAATCGATCCCACCCTTGGAGTCTACTATCAGTGTATCTTGGATGGCAATGTAAATTGACCTTTTGAAGGTCTTCTAGCTTTAAAGTTTCATCAAGTTATATTTTCAGTATTTTGAGAAGTTCGAGTGAGCAGTGTGTGCTTAAAATTTGGACTGAGGTTTTAAGACTCAAGAGGTGGCCAATTGCCACACATGTCTAAGTAATTAATAGATTTATGTTACCAGAGATCGATTTACCTGAATAGAGGCACCTACAGAACTTCCAATCCCTTAGGATTTACACCTTGATTCCCAAGGAGAGGGACTATGAGAAGTCTTCCTCATACAATGAGATCAAAGGTCCTGTCCAGCCATGGACTACATCATTCCTCCTTTATCTGTATTTCTAGCTTCTCCTTGTTCTAAAGGAAAAGAAATAGCTTAGGTTTATGAGACTTAACATAAAGGAATGCAAGCTGATCCAGAAAATCTTGCCCTTATAGAAATTTTATTCCCCATCTTGCTCTGGCATGAAACCCAGTGGGCATCCCTTAAAGGGAAGGGGAGGTTAAAAAAAAAAAAAAAAAGGAAAAGAAAAACTTACATCCACCTGACTGAGATCTTAGAGCCCAAAGCTAGGGACTTGTGTTCCACCCAGGCCCGAATCAACCCTTAGCTTCCTCTTCTGCTTTTAGGATTTGATTCCAGGTCTCCTATTTCGAGTGTTGGCCTGCTACTTCTATCTTCCACCTCCAACCAACTTGCACGAAGGTTTTTGGACCTACTATAATCCCTTGGCTTTGTATATTACTGTTCTATTATTTCTCTCCATTGCCTAAAGTATACTCACTCTCACTTATGTGAAAGTCTGGTTTCTTCAACTCCTGGAGATGTATCTCCAGCCCCACTTAAAGTCCCTGAGGGCATGAGCAAGCTGAATTTGTCTGCCTTGGATGATGGGGGTCTGCTTTAGGAGCACTAGCAGCTATATTCTACTGGCCAGAAAGACCAGTGTTAGCAGCCCCAGTCATATAGTCCCCACCAACAAGGATATAGGCTCAGGAAGGCATATATCAAAGTCATGGCAACCCAACTGTGGCTGGAAATTGAGGAAGGGGACACTAATTTGGGATTCCCTTCAGATATCGGACAGGCTCTCAGGTCATCACTAACATTCTCTAAGAATTTAGAGTAAGCAACAGTCCAAGACAACAGTGGCAAGATTCTGTGTAGTAAGAAGCTACTCTTTTCATAGGGCAGCCTATAAAAGCTACTGTCTCCAGAGCCTCAGAAGACTCTAGAATTCCAATCCAAATTTCCCACTATACACTGAAATCCTTAGCCAGTTGGGTGAGCCGTTTCAATCCAGAGCAAAAAAAGCTTACAACACACATTTTAGAAGTAAAGGCGATTCCAGGATTATCCCTAAGGTTATTTGGTTTCTTTTCTCATTCTCCATAAGAACAACTTAGTGGTTACAATTCAATGGATAATGACAACTGCTCTTCCATACGGACAGTATCTCAATGAAACACTCACGGAGGTCATCAGGAATACTGGCATAGAAGCCAACCGGTTTCATTTACTCATCTACATTATCCAACTTAAGCCCTACTTTAGCTTTCAAGATCCTCCTACAGGAGGTTATAACCCCCCTTTGTGGATCACGAGTGACTTTCTCCTGCAGTAGCTCCATCAGAACCTTCCTCCCAGTGTGGAAGCAGAGGACACTAACCCTGGGGTCCCTCACATGTCAGGCTCTGTAAGGACAGTTATTTCCAAGGTTTAGTCCCTTCTTGTAGAGAAGTGACATTTAAGTTTGACTATCCATAAGATACTTCTAAAGCTAAATTCAGTAACTGACTGCTGCCATCTTAAGAACGTCCAACAAGATGTTCATGTATTGTCCTTTGAATTAGACCCTCCTAAGTAGTTTCTGCCAGCAAATGACTCAGACGGCTCCTCATTTGAGGAATTTTGGCCACACTTTTATCATGGGAAAAGCCCAATTCCTCTCTCCCTATCTGGTGTGTGGGAAGCCTCTTGGCCACCAAGTAGACCTGCAATTTCCTTCTGTGTAACTGCTTTCCTGCCATGCCCTCTGCTGAACTCCTGGGGAGTGGGGGGGGGGGACAGGTGAGAGTGCCCCCTCTGAACTCCACCCACTGCAGATGTGCGCCCTTGTAGGGCTGTCTGTCTTGAAACTTTGTGGCTTCAAGTGTTTAGCCACAACTTGGACTTGCACCTGGTCCAGTGGCAGGTCACAAATTCAGGCATTATTCCCTCCCAGGCTATGTGGTAGGTCTGGTCTGATTTCTTGGGCTTGTGAGTTTCCAGCATCTCTCATCCCTGGCACTGCCATATCCTAAAGGCAGATTACAGAGTGTTCCTAGCTAGACTCCAGTATCTCCTTGTCCTCTTGTGAATTCACTCAGTGGATGGAGGATTAGGTACACTTAGGAGACGAAATAGAGGTGAAAGTAGTCCAGAGAAGATGGAGGATACAGAAACAGCATAGGAAAAATACAGGATGTAGCACAAGAAGTCCAACATGCACACATAGGTTAGGAACTAGGACGACAATATGCAGTAGCAAGTTCTCCCAAAGAGCTGAGGCTGATTAACTTGCCTTTTGCAAGAAGTATTGCATTCTCAATCAATGCCTAAAAATAAGCTTCTCAGGCATGGTCCAGATTCAGCTTAGTCAACCACGATCATGTCCCTGAAAATATACCTGGGATAGTGTAGCAGAAGCAAGGACTTGATTCATGTCCTGAGAGGCTGGCTCCCCTCTAGGCTACTGTGATTATAGCCAGAGAAGGTCTGGGTCTCCACCTTGCTTGTTTGGCACCAGCTCAACACAAGCTACGTGGCTGGAGAAGGCCATCATAGTCCATGTCCAGCATCTACCCCTTTAGGCAGAAATCCCAGGGAACCAAGCATCTTGGCATTAGATTTGGACACGGTTAGAGAGTTTAACTGTTCCCATCTCAGGAGTACAGAAAGTAGCTCTTCCTTTTTAATGCATGGGTAACAGAAAAGACAGACATTCAGATATTCATCACCCCAGACTGTATTCCACTCATCTGAGAGCTTGGAGATTTGTGAAATGGAACTGATCTGACCATCTTCCAGACACAGGATGCTCAGCTATGTTCCCAAAAGAACCTTGTGGTATTGCTGGGGAACGACTAGCTGGCGTTTCAGGAAGAATTCTTAGAATTTGAGATTAGAGCAAGAGAGGCTCCCAGGAAAGTTTAGCCCTCTTAAATGGCACATCCTGCCACCACCCAGGAGGTGTTGTCTCCATGTACATCAGAAGCGTGCAGCTCTTAGCCCAACACAGAGCATGCCATCTAAGCTTTCCCAGGACTTTATAGTTGTAGCCACCTGGTAAACCCCCTCACCAATCTCGTCTATAGGTCTCCCATCTCCCTCCATGCCAGCCTCTAACACATCCTCATAGTTGAAAGGTATGTGAGAAAGGTTGGACCCCAACCTCATTTCCTGCAGTTACTGGTTTCAATGCAGGTAGCAGCTTTATCTAGCCTTTTATGGGAGTCAAAGGATTCTGAGAATGAAGACAGTTTTCAGAGTTGAAAGGTTTCAGGTCTTGAGTTGATTAATATGGGAGTCAACCTGAAGACACAAAGTCGGCACATCCACCTGTTAAAATCTGTAATTTGATGGTTTGGCTCATCTTAAGTCTGGGAAATTAGACCCCACATTTCTTCCAACTGCCATTATCACAAAGACTGGGAACAGTAGGACATAGCAGAATTAGAGGATACTCTGGAAACCTACAAGATAGTCCCATTAGCTACCTCATGGCTACTTTGAATTCAGGCAGCTCAGACTCGAATTCAGATATGTTGCCCACGTATCAGAGGGGGATAGAGACAGGGGAAGAGAGAAACATGCAAGTGGCTACTGATGCCATGGCAACGCGAACTACAAAGGAGAGGGCCTTCAATGGAAGTGCTCAGGATACCAAGGGAAGCAGAGCTAGTAAAGGATTACCCTGAGGCAACCACAGGTATTCTCTGAATTTTGCGGATTTTGATGGACAAGTCATTGAGGACAGATTGTTACAATTAGGCAGCCACTGGAAAATTTGGAATATTGTAGTCAGTCTTTTATACAGAATGGAAGGTAGCTACAAGAAATAGGCGTAGAGAGCCTCAAGTCAGTATCTAAACCCTCCACGTATGGTAGAAGAAAGCCATGTATGACCATAGGTCAAAGCATGGGACAGATTAGAATGGTTTCTAGGTAAAAGCATTTAAGGAGTAGACAGACGATCATGTACAAATTCATTCCAAGGTTGTAGAGAATGTCAAGTGCTCTCTGACCAAAGACCTACCTTAGGAACCATGGGGGAAGAGGAGAGATCTTGCAGGTATACATGGGAGGGTGACCTGGGAGGATTTTAGTTCAGGGTGTACACCAGGGACCTAAGTGTGACTTACCTGAAAGTCACCATTCAGGGAAGCATTTAGTGATTTTTTTCTAAATATTATGTAACCTGCAGGATTCTACTAAATTGAAGGAAATTCGAGGGAGAAGTTTGGCAGATGTCAGAGAAGGGAAGAAAATCCCACATAAGGATAGCAGTGACTAGAAGAGGCATCTTGGGTGTAGTCCTCCCCGAAAGAGTAGGAGCACAGGAAACCCTGAAGAGGACAAAGTATTTAGGCCTTTCAGATCCAAAAGGCACCGGCTTTAACCCAGAATCAGGAAAAGCTGGACTATAGCCTCCAGGAACTCTGGGAATGCACACCAGCCACTGAATCAAAGTCCTTAGGGGAAACCCCCAAGATTGTGAGAAGTCTGAAGAAAACGGATATGTTTGGGGAAAGAGTTCTGGTGGCTTTAGCTACTGTGACCCCATACTCAGGGAGGTTTTAACATTAAGATAGTGAGAGTCAGCACCCAGGGATGTACTGGGGAGAAGCTCCACAGGTTGGAAACACCCAGGCTCCCTGTTACTCATACCTCATGGATTTGGCCAGCCACTGTGGAGGGGTTATTGTGAGGGCCCCATGCTCTGTGCAAGCAGAGAGCTGGTCTGCAGAGAGAACTAAGGAAAGCAGCAGAGTCAGCTCCCTGGCTGAACAAGCCCAGCACATGGAGATATAGGCACACCTTGCTTTATTTTGGCTTTGCAAAATAAAGGATTGTGGGTAGTTTCCTTTAAGGAAATTGAAGGTTTGGGGCAATCCTGCATTGAGGAAGTCTATTGGCACTTTTTCCAACCACATAAAGAGCATTTGCTTATTTCATGCCTATCTCATTTTGGTCTCACATTTCAAATTTCATTATATTTGTTATGGCATCTGTGAGAATACTGTTGTAATTTTGGGGGACACCATGAACCACACTCATGTAGGAAGGCCAACTTAATGTGTGCTCTAACTGCCCCACTGCCATGCCTATTTGCCATCAAGGACTTTCATAGATGGAGAGAAGTCAATTCCGAAGCTTTGAAGCCAGGCAAACAGGCCAACTCTCTTGCTAGGGGCTAGTTCAACTGGGGAGTTGAAGCTGAAGTCAATGCTCATTTACCATTCCAAAAATCCTAGGGCCCTTAGGAATTATGCTAAGCCTACTTTCCCTGTGCCTGGGTGACGACCTGTCCCGTTTACGACCTCGTTTACTGAAGATTTAAGCCTACTGTTGAGACCTATTGCTCAAGGATTCCTTTCAAAGCATTACTGGCTCATTGACAATGCACCTGGTCACCCAAGACTCTAAAAGATACCTACAGCAAGATTTTCACGTCTACTAATATCCATCCTGCAGCCCATGAATCAAGTCTTAAGAGACATTTCATAGAGCTATAGCTGCCATGGATAGAGATTTCTCTGATGGACCTAGGCAAATTGAGAAACTTAGGTAAAGGATTCAGCTTTACTTCAGCTCTTCTAGATGCCATTAACATTCGTGATTCACGGGAAGAGGTCAAAATATCAAAGACAGGAGTTTGGAAGAAGTGGATACCCACCCTCAAGGATGACTTTGGAGGGTTCAGGACGTCATCGGAGGACATCCCTGTAGATGTGGTAGAAACAGCAAGAGAACCAGAATAAGACGTGGGGCCTGAAGTGCTACCATCTGATAGGACTTGCCAATGAGGAGTCCTATCTTATGGAGGATTCTTCTTATGGAGAAACAAAGTGGCTTTTGAGGTGGAATCTGCTCTTGGTGAGGACATTGTGAAGATTGAAGTGACAGGATCGAAAGTATTCCATAAACTTAGCTGATAAAACTGCTGCAGGGTTGGAGGACTGATCCAATTCTGAAAGTTCTATGGTGAGAGGAATGCTATCAAACAGCATCACACATCGAGGAATCAATATGGCAAACTTTATGGTCATCTTAAGACCTTGCCACATACCCCAGACTTCAACCACCATCAAGGCAAGAACCTCCAGCAGTAATAAGATCAACAGCTCCATGGTTAGCAGTTTTTAGCAGCCATCATTCAGACCTGCTACTGCATACTTGGACTGCAGCAGAGCATAAACATACCTTCTTTGCACTGGGAAGCCGAGGATCATGGTGATACTCATTTTATTGCAGTGGTTCCGAATGGAACCTGTAATGTTTGAGGTGAGCCTATACCTGCTGGCCTGGCCTCAGGAACCAGGAGTTGCAGGTTTGCAGTTAAGATCACTCAGACTTAGAGAGACCTTTAAGTATGGTACAGGAGAGTTCTTCCAGATGAACTGGGTGAGGATACTTGTAGGATAAAGCTGAAGGAGATATTCACCATTATCTTTCCCTTCTCATATAGCTTCTCTCTGCATCAAGAACCATGCTGGAGGGGAAAACAAAAGTATAGTCTTGTGTCCTAGGAGCAGAAAAGTTGTGGTGGGACCATAACTCAAGTATGGATTCCTCACTGGCTGCTTCTCTGTGCTCCGTTTTCCTGGTGTTGCTCATTTTTCCAAGGACATATACTATGTCTCCATGCACATGATCACCCCAAAGTGTTCCCAAGGCAGTGCTACTTGGACTCCTCTAGAACGGGCTGGATAGGGTTGCCTCCCACCAGCTTGCAGAGGGAGATCCAAGAGGAAGGGGCAGATGATCAAAGCTTGGACAAGACTGCAGATGGTGTGCTGACAAAGGCAACCTAGATTTGAGAGAAGCATCTGGAGGATACAGCCAACATTAGGGAAAGCCAACAAGAGCAAAGCTTTCATTTCCCCCTGCCCCCCCCCATACCCTGTTCCCGGTTTATTGTTACTATACAACCTCTACTCACTGAGGGGTCTGGGACAGAGGGACCTTGTCTTTTATGTCTCTATCCTATGAGCCTGGAGCAGAGCTTACATCTACTAGGCACTGAGAGTCAGCAGCTGGGAGGAAGCACTACAGCACAACGTAGACATGGACAAGACAGTGGACAGGCCAGGAGGAGGCCCTGAGGAGCCCCACATTCCCACCTTGGGCTTGAACTGGTTTCAGCAAGAACAGGGCTCAAAAGCACAGAGCCCACCTTCCAGTCGGGGTACCCCTGGTGAAACGTCTGCTTTAAGAAGCCTCCAGGTTATAGAATGGGAAGATGGGACCAGGGATACGCAGATCCACAGGGGTATAGTTTCAAATAGAATCACCTTGAACTCTTAGGTGGCAGGGATTGGTCTTCAAGATTGGGTTATTTCCTGAAAAGTCAGCTTTGCAAGGGATCTTTGGTGCTGGCCAGAGTGGAATCGGCCACTTATGGGGGGCAAGTTCCAAACTCGCAGGGTCACCACTTATTGGTGACGTGCTGAGCCACACACATGTGAACTGCAGGATCAACTAACTGTAGAAACTACTGCAAGACTGCACGTGGGTAGGAAGAGGAGCCCACTATCCTCAAAGATGAGTTCCATGGCAGGAGTACAAGACAGAAGAGCCTCCCAGGATTTCAAAGACAATTTATTAAGCGTCTAGAAACTGTGCAAGGATTTTTAGGTGTAGTTAGAAAGTGGTATGCTTTCTACTCCATTAGAAACACTTTATAAGACAAAGCATATTGATAGCCAGGAAATTGATGGCCAGTTACTAGGATTCCACATTGGCCCCTTTTCTTCCAGGCCCTACATCTCCCTAGTACCCACCCACCCCCACCACCCAACACCTCTGGTTCTTCCTGTACTCAGGCCAGATGACAGAGTGGGAACCCAAACCAACAAAGTAAGGCAGGGACACAACAATAGCCACTTGGGTGGGAGCCTCACTTCAGTGGTGGATGCTCCAGAAGGTTATGCTGGGGTAAACTCCACAAAGGGCACCCTGCCTCCTAGGGCCAGGAGGGGGGCATGGGCTGGGCCTTTGGCATCTCACCCATTCCTTCCACCTCCTCCCTTGGCTTTTCCTCCTTAGGCAACCCCCCCCTCTGATTCTAGGAGCTTGCCCAGACCATCCTGGGTCACCTCCATGTCCCTAGGACAGAGTTCCCCCTGATATCTAGCCATCACAGTTGGTGGTGGTGGGGTGGGGGGTGGGAAGTTATAGCACAACTAACTCCGTCTGGTCTTCATTCTGCTTTGATTAGGTCTTACTCCTTAACCACAGAACACTGAAGAGTTAGAAAGGATTTGCAGTATTCCTAGACAGGACTGTGTGGCTGTCAGATGAACAGGAGTCCAGAGGTGGGGTGGGGGGCGGGGGGGAAGAGACCATGCTCGCCATTACCAAGAGCTTAACAAGTGGAATCTGCATGCCTATTTAGGAAACTAAGGTGAATCCTGGGTGATGTAAAGTCACACAAGGAGTCCCGATCCAATGGTCACTAACTGGAAAAGGGAGCATTAAGGATTAGGCCTTTGGTTTAAGGGAATTCATTTTAATCCTTATGTTCTGTATAGGCTTAGTCAAAACTGATTGCCCGAGTGAATGCCTCGGTGTTGTGTGGTCCTTCTCCGGCTCGGAATCTCTGGTTCTGGCTGCGGTATGATAGACTGGTCAAAGCCGAGCTGCGGTTTGCAGTCAGTTCTCCCTACTATTTAGATGTGCCCCCATGCTCACACCATTCACACCATGAAAGAGAGTTCTTAATACATTTTCATGGGTAAAAACCTGATACATGATCAGGGCGGGGGGTGGTAAGTGTTCTTGTTCTTCTGTTCAGAGAACTAGTCCTCTCCGAGGTGTGGTAAGTCCTATCCTGAGGGTTAGGATATTATAAGGAATGCATTGGAAAGTGGAACATGGCCTTTGCTGAAAACACCATGCTTTGCTTATTTAATGTAGGTCTAGGGGTTAGGTCCTGCTTGAGCTCAAATTCTTTAGACCGTGTTATCACATGGAGTATCTTGTTTTCTACCTCTGCTCTTTTCTTGGGAAAGCCTGGTTTTCCCCGCACATTTTCAATATGTTCCTACTGGCATGTAGGCCATTAGTGCATCACACGTTGTTTCCCTAAATGTGTCCGTAATAAATTCAGAAGCTCAAGAGCAGCTTGAGGAGACTTCCTTTAACTTCCCTCTCAGCTCTCTGGACTTGCTTAAGTCTTGAGTAATTCTTTGTCACCATGGACTTTGCAGGACCAAGCCGAAAGCTGAACCCACAGGAGGTTGTCAAGAAAACCAGTCATGCAATGGGTTCTAAAAACTCAGATCTAAGCCAGTAAGGGGGCTAAAATGCCTTTACTACTCCAGTTCAGTGGTTTCCAAACTTTAGCATATCCCTGTAAGGGTTAAATTGTAGTGTAGGGCTAACCTGTAGCCTTAAGAAATAACAGCTTTAACACTATAGGTTAAAAGTTAACAGCCTTATCCTATCAAGTGATGGATTAGTGTTTGGGTTGGGGCAGGGGCCTGTTTGAACTGTTTCCACCTGGGAACTATTCCTTTGTTCTGTTCCCAGGTGATAAGACGATGTGGTTGGCTATAAAAACTCTGTACCCCGGCTGTTCGAGACCACACTCTGGTCAAGAGTGCCAGTCCCGATCAATCGGTTTGCCTTGCCTCTCATTGCAATACACTTTGTTGTGACTGTCATTGGTGCCCGTAGCATTCTGTTTCAGGAGTCGTGTGGATGCAAAAACCCCTCTCCTGCCACCAGTGAAAAGTTTGAGCACATACTTCTGATAGACCTACAAGTTGTAAGATAGGTTATGAAGTATTGAAGGAAGACTTGAAGAGCTGATAAGTTAGGAATTCATGCTGTCTTCCTGAACCCCATCTTCCATGTATCCTCAGATCAGCACACTCCATTCCCTGCAATGGGGAAGCAGAAGATCTTGGCAGGGCATCAGTGGTTCTGGAGTGGTCTGGGTTCCCTTGTTATTCCAGGCTAGAGCTGTTGGCACACGTGAAGCCATTGGGGAATTAGTGGGCTTTTAGATTTCAATGGAGACACTGAATGAAGACCGAACACGCTGCTCCGAGGAAGCAAACTAGCACGTTCCTCAACGTCAGCTGAAGACCTGACTGCTTCAAGCCTGGGGTCAGCTGTAGCCCATTTCTGTTCACTTCCCTTCCCCCTGCCTTTCAAAAGCCCCTACCTTCACTGAGAGCAGAAGTGGTTTTCAGGACAGCAGTCTGCCAACTTCAATTCTCAATCACTTTCCTTCCCCAACACCTGGTCATTCAGCTTACTTGCATGTCCTGTGTTGATCAGATGCCGGTTCTACAATAGGATAAGGGACTCTATACTGACTGGCCTGGGACAGTCCCAGAAGGCCCTGTGGTCCCCACAGTTCCAGGGAAATCCAGATGGGATGGGTGTTTTACCTATTCTCAAGTGTAAGTTGTTGCCACAGGATGGCATCAGTCAACTCCTAAGCAGAGTCTGGCCTCCTGCCACCCCACCCAAGGTACTCCTGGACCTAAGCCTCCCCTGTGGTCAGCAGCCTGGCCTTGGAGACCACTACCCACCCCACACCCCGAGGGGGAAGCAAGGTGTCTGGGAGAAGCAATAACACCCCACGTACCACAGAGGCTGTGGTCACCTAGCTTATCCACAGGACCTTACAGGGTTAATGAGCATTGCTCAAGTCACAGGGAAGTACTGACTAGACCCAAGACTAAAGTGGAATTAGGCAATGAAGGCTGTTCCACTTTGGGCCCCAGGTGGACTTTAAGTGGCAGAAAGCAGTTGCCATTCTGTTTAGGGATCAGTGGAGGACTTCAGTTGCAGAAGTTTGAGGGAACAGCAGAGTCCACTAACAGTTGCCCACATGCCACAAGTATCCCTTGTCCTTTGTCCCACGTTTCATTTGGAAGGGGATGCTTAACCACGGTCTTGACTTAAAGATCCAAGCGTTCAAAAAAGCCTGTAGCTGTAACAGGGGCCACTTAGTTTCCACAGCTGATTGGCTGCTACTCTGGCTGCTGAAGCCAAGCTCCAGGACCTCATTAAGACTTTAGGAAGGTTAGAGAAGGTTCTAATACCCAACCATTTAATCTTTAATCTCAACAGGTGTCCTTTGAAGACCCGGTCAGAAGACATCACTCATTGAGCACCAGGAGGACAGCTGCCATCCACCATGCAGAAGAGGAGAGAGCAGGAAGCACAGCCCAGTTTTCCCATTAAGGAGTCCCAGTTACTGTTTTCCTTCTAATTCTACAGCTTGTAGAGACAGCCCAGCCCTGCTTGCTTCCTGGCCACCTTCCCTGCTGAGACCATCCACTTCCCCCGAGGATGCCCTGCCCTGAACCCCCCCCCCAGTTTCCCCAGGCTCCAGGAATTCTGGGGCCCCTGTCCCATGCCTTTGGTTCCACCGCAGGTCTCCAGACCTCTCAGCCTGCTACTCTCTAGAAGGTTAGCAGTTTTCAGGTCCTTTCTGCCTCATTCTTTCCAGTAAGGGAACTCGAGCTTCACCCAGGCCCACTGAGCTGAGAACATACACCTTTCAAGGTCCTCTTGCTGGAGATAAAGTGGGGCTTCCGAAGAGGGGAGGCTTCCTCTGGGAAGAAGCAGGCCCTACAGAGCCACAGCCCAAGAGAGGCCACCAAGTGGCCTGTGTGTCTGCCCCTCTGCTGGTCAGAGTGAGATAGGAGAGCACGAGAGTCCTCAGAGAGCAGGCTGAGGGAGGAGACAGCTAGAGAAGGAGAAGAAAAAGCAGGAACTTTGCCCCACTGAAAAGCAAAATCACCCAGGCCCTCTGATTCTTGTATCTCCCAAGCCAACCCAACAGCAGGGCCAAACACCCCAGAGAATCCATCCTCGCTGAACAACGGAGTCCCCGAGACAAACAACCTCATAGCCCCAACCCACCAAAATGAGAAGGGCGGCCTCAGTCTTCTCCTTATATACCCCCTGGCCCCTCCCCCACTCCTAAAAGTAACCATGCCCACCTGGGCCCAGAGCACTTCCCTTGACTACCCCTTGCTAGGGAGCAGCTGTGGACTTTCAGATACTCAGAAGTATGCTGCTTCAAGCACCTTGGCCGACATGGAGAGAAAGGCCAGGGAACAGGTCTTAATAATTGAGCAGCTTACCATACATCTGGGAAATCTGTGGTTCTTTTGTAGGGCCCATCAGGAGTGTTGGCCAAGGGTTAAAGGGTATCACTCCAATTCCAAGGGAAAAAAAACTTAATTTGTGAAGTTGTATATGAATTTGGCCTCACTAAGTTGATAACATTTGATGGTGTTATGTGGTCACAGTCTACATGAATTAAATTCTCATGAGTTTTCCTAAAACGTCTTCTGCCATTAGAGAATTACCTTTAAAACATGCCATAAGTCTTCAAAAATATTAACAAAGTCTGACACCTTTCACTTCATATCATGTTTACCTTGTTGGTAAAAAAGACACATATTCATGAAATTGAAACTTAAGAATTTCCTTTGAGAAGACAACAAAGGCAGACTCTTCATTGCAGAGAAAAGACTAGTGGTTACTTCAGGGGAGGTGGGTGGGGGATGGGGGAAACAGGTGATGGGGATTGAGGGGTGCACTTGTGATAAGTACTTGTGATGTACGGAATTGTTGAATCACTATTTTGTGCACCTGAAACTAATATAACACTGCACATTAACTGTATTTGGGTTAAATGTTTTTAATGAAATTTAGAAAAAAAGAGTTTTCTTTAAGAAATGAGACAGTTTGTGGTACTTTATATATAAAATAGTTTATTTAAAAAAATGAGTTCATGGACTCACCAAGTCCATGAATCCAAATTCCAGGCACTCACCTTGGAAATCACAAGCCTGAAGCAAGGTGTCCCTGGATGCATTCATTACTGGAAGCTCTAGGGGGAATTCCACCTTGGAATTCCACATTGGACCTTCCATCTGAGCCAATTACTTTCCAAATGGACAGGAGCCCAAGGGCTCCCCTGGCCTTTCTTGCTCAGAGGTGAGTCTGTGCATACAGGCACTGAAGAGATGTGTGAGCTCCACCATGGGAGCCAGAACCCCCGAGGAAGCAAGAGTGGGGACAGAAATACAGTTTTGCAAGATTACTTGAAGTGTTCCAAGTTACTTCTTTGTGCATTACCATCTTCCATTCTCCTAGTTTGGGGGATGTATTGTATTTGTCCCAACTCAACAATGTATTCGTACAAAGACGAAAAATTACAGAGAACTACTTTGAGGGTTGTATGTGGTTGTCTATGGACACGTCCACAGAGCACAGCTGAGACACCAGCAATGTCATGGGTCTTACTACTGCTTGCTTGTTAAAGCTTAGTGTCATTCAGGAGTGCCTGAGTGGCTCAGTTGGTTGAGGGTCCAACTTTTGATTTTGGCTCAGGTCATGATCCCAGGGTCATGGGACTGAGTACCATGTCGGGCTCTGTGCTGACAGCATAGAGCCTGCTTGGGATTCTCCCTCTCCCTCTCTTTCTGCTTCTCTCCCTGTAAGAAAGAAAAGAAAGAAAGAAAAGAAAGAAAAGAAAGAAAAGAAAGAAAAGAAAGAAAGAAAGAAAGAAAGAAAGAAAGAAAGAAAGATTCAGAATGATAAGACTCACCCGGCACTTCACAAAAGTGATTGTGTAAAGAAATCTTAGGGATCCTTTAGGTGAAGTGTGATATAGTGCATTTTGACTAAAATGATTCTTTTAGGAATATATCAATCCCATCATCCCTTCCCTCTACCCTCCACTCCAGCAACACTAAAGCAGCTGACTTTTTCACAAACTGTTTTCCTTTTGGAGATTTGATTCAAGCTGTTGATTCTGGGTAGGATATCCTTTCTTTCTAACCTCATAGTGATCAACACACATATTTCAAAACTTAGCTTATCTTGACTTTGTTTAAGGGCTTTTTCATGCTTACCAAATCCAGGCAGGGATCTCGGGATTAGCCCATGCTGGTGTTGTATCAAGAGGTGACTTGGAGTGACAGGCTAGAAACTCAAATGTTACAGGTCCCACTGACTGACAGTGTGAATCCCATCCAGAGTTCCAGATGGAGAAACACAAACCTCTGATATTAGCTATGGCTCCTCAAGTTGGTAGCACTGCATTTTTCATAAATTATTTAAACTCACTGCCTTTAGATTCCTTATCCATAAAGGGAGAATCCAGGCTACATGATTTCTAAGGGCCCCTAATTCCATCTGTTATATTCTGTGAGCATTTAAAATTTCATAATTATGAGCAATTAAGATCAATTTCACCCTCCTTCATAAACATCAATGAAAACTAGAGTAATGAGGAATCTTTCTTGCTCATTGTTTGGAAAATGGAGAATTAGGACAGAGAGATTGTCCAGATGAATAATAAACTTGGATTCTGGGGCTGTAGACCATATGCTTTATAAAATTGCACATTTATTTTTGGATGGAGATGGTTAGAAACCCTTATGGATGGGCAACTTGCTTGAGGCATGGATGTTATTTATAGCCATGCCAGTGTGAGAGTCCCAAGGGTGACTCAGTGCCATGACCTTGGATGTGGCCCATTCCAGCCCACCCCTGCCCCAGCTCTCACTGGGACAGCCAGCTTGTCTTTCTCTTTGCCATATGGGTCACCACACCCTCTGATCTCCAGACTCTACACCCCCCACAGTTGCACCCTTTGTTTTGTCGGCTTGCAACTTCTTCATGTGGAGAGGGAAATGTTCTCTTTTGCCAAGAACCCCAGAAGCAATGACACAAGGAATAAGTAAGGTTCCAATTGATCCAACAGGGATCTAGAAACAGATTTAGAATCCACCGCTGTTTGGCTAGTGCCAGCCCTTAGATGGAGTTTTAAATATACTGTCTCACACAACCCTGGGGTATTCATAGTCACACACTGCAGACTGATAATTGAGGATAATTTTTGAGATAGTTAAAGCCAGTAGTAATTTCTCTTAAGGGGATACACTTACACACCACCCCACTAACGTGCCTCAATGGAAGCTAACCCTATGCTATCTGCAGGTGTTCTTGGAGTCCACCCAGTTCATGTAGTGATGGTTGATGGAGTCTTCTGGGGAAAGTTTCCTTATTTCTAGGGGAGAAACCAAACAGAAAGCACTCTTCCTTCTCTCCCTGAATCTAGTGTTTGTGTGTGACCCATGGTATTGTTTCAGCAAACTTTCTTTGAAGCTAAGAATGAAGCCACATAACTCATGGCAATGTGAAGAGAAAACAAATAATGCATTGGTTCCTAATGATATCATTGAGTCACTGAATCAAGCAACTTTGAAGTTCCATATTGCCCTTGGCCTTAAATTATAGCAACGGTACCCTCCTTTATGTTTCAATCATTTTGAGTTAGAAGCCTATTTACATGGAGTCCAGATCATTCTTACATTGAGACAGCTCCTCCTGGTGACTGGCCAAGGCTGCTGCTCCCATGTCACCCCCTGGGACACCTTTGAAGAACCTGAGGAATAAGTATTTCCAAGAAATAAAGTTCAGAAATTTCTGAGATATGCCAAACCTTCTTATAAGTGTAACGTGATAAAAGACTGTGATTTACAAGAATGTGTAACTTAGGCGAACTGACCAAACACCATCTTCAGGAAGGTTATTAAAAAAAAAAAAAAAAAAGGAGGGATGCCTGGCTGGTTTAGTCAGTTAAGTGTCCATCTTGGGCTCAGGTCATGATCTCACAGCTGGTGGGTTCCAGCCCCACGTCAGGTTCTGTGCTGACAGCTCAGAGACTGGAGCCTGCTTCCGGTTCTGTGTCTCCCTCTCTCTCTGCCTCTCCCGCTGGCAGCCTGTCTCTTAAAAATAAATAAACATTAAAATTTTTTTTTAAAAAAGGAAATGTTGATTAACTGTCAACTTCTCTATACTATAATTAACATATGTGCAAATATTGGAGACCTTCTAAGTCATTTAGCTGCTAGTTTTGCCTTTCTTTTAATATGTAAAGGTTATAGGTTATTTTGTTCCTTTATATTTTTACTATTAGTATATGATTTTATTGTGCTCAGAGAATATGACCTGTATCTCAGTTATTCCAAACGTGTTGAGATTTATTTGTGAATACCTGGTTGAAATTCCAAATGTTTCATATGTATATAAAAAGCAATTTTTAGATTAGATATATTTTTTTTTCAACGTTTATTTACTTTTGGGACAGAGAGAGACAGAGCATGAACGGGGGAGGGGCAGAGAGAGAGGGAGACACAGAATCGGAAACAGGCTCCAGGCTCTGAGCTGTCAGCACAGAGCCCGACGCGGGGCTCGAACTCACGGACCGCGAGATCGTGACCTGGCTGAAGTCGGACGCTTAACCGACTGCGCCACCCAGGCGCCCCTAGATTAGATATATTAATGTACTCCTTTTTTTTGTATATTTTATTAAGTTATGTCAGTTTGAGAAGGGAATTTAAATCCCTGGATGAGTCTTTTTTTTAATTTTTTTAAACGTTTATTTATTATTTTTGAGACAGAGAGATACAGAACATGAACGGGGAAGGGTCAGAGAGAGAGGGAGACACAGAATCTGAAACAGGCTCCAGGCTCTGAGCTGTCAGCACAGAGCCTGACGTGGGGCTCGAACTCACGGACCACAAGATCATGACCTGAGCTGAAGTCGGACACCCAACCTACTGAGCCACCCAGGTGCCCCTCCTGGATGAGTCTTAAAAGTGGTCTGCAGGAGCAGAACACCTACTCTTCTATATATCAGGGACTAATTTAATATATTCAATTTTTTGTTGTTAGCAAAAAATTTTTTTAATTAAAATTTTAGTTAATATACAGTACAATATTGGTTTCAGTAGAATTCAGTGATTCATCACTTACATACAACACCCCGTGCTCATCCCAACAAGTGCCCTCCTTAATCCCCATCACCCATCTAGCCCATCCTCCCCCACCTCCCTCTATCAATGCTCAATTTGTTCTCTATTGTTAAGAGTCCCTTGGGGTTTGTTTCCCTCTCTTCTCTTCTCCCTGCTTCCCATATGTTCATCTGTTTTGTTTCTCAAATTCCACATATGAGTGAAATCATATGGTATTTATCTTTCTCTGGTTAAGTTATTTTCTTAACATAATACATTCTAGTTCCATTCATGTTGTTGCAAATGGTGAGACTTCATTCATTTTGGTGGCTGAGTAATATTCCATTACACACACACACACACACACACACACACACACCCCACATATATGTACATACCACATCTTCTTTATCCATTCATCAGTCGATGGACATTTGGTCTGTCTCCATAATTTGGCTGTTGTTGATAGTGCTGCTATAAACATTAGGGTGCATGTGCCCCTTAGAATCTGTATTTTTGTATTTTGGGGGTAAATACTTAATAGTGCATTGCTGGATCGTAGGGTAGTTCTATCTTTAGTTTTTTGAGGAACCTCCATACTGTTCTCCAGAGCAGATGCACCACTTTGCATTCCCACCAGCAATGCAAGAGGATTCCCTTTTCTCCACATCCCCACCAACACACAAATTCATGTATTCAACAATATTGGTCAAACCTCTTTGTTGCGTGCTCACTCCATATCAGGTGGTGATGGTCAAAACTATAGCAGCTTCTTCGGGGAGGCAGCACTGATTTGAATTTTAAAGCAAGAGTACGAAGAGCTTCCTACTAATGGCATTTGGGGAATGGAGAGGAATAGGGCTGCAGGGCAGAGGACAGCACTTCTGCTTGACTTCTTTCAGAAAATATTTTAATTTCATAAAGGAAAATTGTTAAAGTTAAGAAAGAGTCATTAAGAGAATATTTAAACATATTTCTCCTTACCAGGAGAAAATATTTGCAAAGCACATATTTGATCAAGGACTTGTATCCAAAATATCCAAAGAACCCTTAAAACTCAAAAATAAGAAAACAAACACCCAAGTAAAAACATTGGCCAAAGATGTGAGCAGACACCTCACCAAAGATGATATACAGGTGGCAGATTGGCATATGAAAAAGATGCTAAATACATATCATTGGGGAAATGTGAAGTAAAACAACGAGATGCCATACATACATATTTAAATGACTAAAATTTTAAAAATGACAACACCAAATGCTGACAAGGATGCAGAGCAAAAGGAACTCTCAGTCCGTGTGGTAGAAATGCAAAACGGTGCAGCCATTTTAGAAGACAGTTTGACAGTATTTTTATAAAGCTAAACATAGCCTTACCATATGATTCAGCAATTGTGCTTCGAGGTATTTTTTCCAAATGATTTGAATACTTATGTCTGTGCCAAAACCTACACACAGATGTTTATATCAGCTTTCCTTATAAATCACTCAAAACTGGAGGCAACCAAGATGGCCTTCAATAATTGAGTAGATAAGCCAACTGGAGGTACATCCATACATGGAGTATCATTTAGCAACAAAGAAATGAGTTACGAAGCCACGAGACAGCATGGAGAAGCCTTAAACCCATAGGGCTGAGTGAAAGAAGCCAGTTTGAAAAGGCTACATAGTGTATAGCTCCAATCAGGTAACGTTCAGGAAAAGGCAAAACTGTAGAGAGGGTAAGAAGATCAGTGGTCCGCAGGAGCTCTAGGGAAGAGGCAAGGGATGAATGGATGAGGCAGTGATTTGGGGGGTACAAGGCTATCCTGATAGATGCATGACATGATGCATTTGTCAAAACCCATGGAACTGCACATGCAAAGAGAGGTATGGTCTTCAATTGATAATGCTGCAGTGCTATTGGCTCTTTAAGTGTCACAAATGGGCCATACTGGTAACAATAAGGGCAAACGTGCAGGGGAGAGGGAAAAGAGAATTCCATAGTATCTGCTCAATTTTTCTGTAAATCTAAAACCATTTTTTTTTAAATAAGGTCTATTAACAACAACAAAAAAAAAACACTTTGGGATGCCTGGGTGGCTCAGTCAGTTAAGCATCTGACTTTGACTCAGGTCATGATCTCACGGTTTGTGGGTTCAAACCCCGCTTTGGGCTCTGTGCTAACAGCTCAGAGGCTGGACTCTGCTTCCGAGTCTTTGTCTCCCTCTCTCTCTGCCCCTCCCCCACTTGCTCTTTCTCTCGCTCTCTCTCTCTCTTTCTCAAAAATAAACATCAAAAAATTTTTAAAAAACACCTTACCTAAAAAAGGGGTCAGAGTTACTTGGTGAAAAGACACATAAAAGGACATCATAAAGAGGGGGTGTGAGAGCAGAGCAGGAGCTGAGAACCAGCCGTGCGCATGTTTGGTGGGGAGTTCCTGAGGGGAGTCTGTGGGAATGAGCAGGGTCAGGTAGATGGGCAGAGGGGCACTACCAGCAATTCTATGTGACTGGTCCATAGATCTTGGGCAGAACGTCAGGAGTGATGAAACCGGGCAGGCAGGCAGATACTAATCCATGGTGCCAGTTTAGAGAATGAATTTTGTCCTGTAGAGAATGGATTTGAAATTGGGATACAGACACTGCATCTTCTTAGATGGGGTTGACAATGCCTATATGTCTTGCCTCACCAGGCTGTCCTGCAAGCCACCCAGATTGCGGAAGGGGATATGCTTTCAACTCTGTTGAACGCTGACCCGGATCAAGTTGCTGACAAGTGGCCTGCTTCTCCACGAGTCTCAGTGTCTCCATCTTTCAGAGGAGGATCATAAAGTCCTTGCTCTCCTAACTTCCCAGGTGGTTTCCGTGTATAAGAGTGTCCACACAGTTTAGAGGCCCATTAAACCGCTCCCACAGTGTAACCAGCAACAATCAGAAGGGGCCACCCTGGGAGGGGACTGGGCCATCCTGCTTGTGAGAAAAACCCACATCCAATGAAGTGACATGGACTGGAGGCCGCTTCTAGAAAATGAGACTCACAGTATGGAATTGTGTCATCATTGAAGTTTCTGAAGTAAAGATATGGAAGGAAAATGACAGAGTGTGTGTAAAACCTTGAGAAAACCACACACAAAAAATAAGTGGAGAAGAAACCAGGATGTGTAGTGATTATCCTGAGGAAGAACTATTTTATTCAACAAGACCAACATTGGTTCTCATAAATGTCCCCTCAAAAACAATGGACAACTAATCTGGGTATAAAAGTAAACAATAGTTAATATTTATTGAGCTCTTTCTACGTGCCAGGCACTTTGCTATAATTGCTCCCATTTTCATAGTAAAACTACTTCTGCTCTAAGAGTTGAACTAATTTGCCGATGTCAGCCATGCAGGAAGCAGGGCCAGACTCAGAACCACACTCTGACTTTGGACTCCATGTTCTCAGTTTCCATGCATTTCTGTCCCCCACTCTAAAAGACTGAAGAATAACCTTCCAGCATCTTAATTAAATAATTCTAGGAAGATTTTAAATGTTCAGGATGGAGCATTGTGAGAACACTTTTAGGGACAGCCAGAGGTGGGTTCAAGTTCTGGTTCTGCCACAAACCCCTCTGGAAAAGGTAGAGAGACTCCAGAAGCTCAGGTACCTCAGCTCACAGCATCCTCGTTCTAATGAAATGTGATGGCATGAATTAAACACCTAGTGCCCGTTGCATCACCAATGCTCTATTCGTGTTAGATCAGCTCTCATCATTTAATGTCTCATGATTTGGTCTCCTGAATGGATTTCCCTAGTATGAAAGAATGAACTCATTAGTTTGGCAGCTATGTCTCCCCATGAAAATGAAGACGTGGATGCCCAGTTTCGTATTGTTAGCTTGCTAAGTAGGAGTCATCCTGCAGAGCAAGATGAGCTCTGGAGGGCCTCTCAGTGCTCTTCTCCAGGTATGTGAGGCTGTGCACCAGAGTTTGAGTTCATTAATCTCACCAAGGCCCTGTTTGGGGCAGCAGTCAGCCTCCTCTCTCTGATGTGAAGACAAGCAATCCAATTCCTCTTTGATGACTCGGTTTTTATGGCTTCTATCAATGACATTACAATCGTATGGTTATTAGTATGCTAAACTGCTCACCTGGATGGCATATAAATGATAGTTGTCTTAAGAGAATAAAAGCAAACTCTCTGGGTTGGCAAGCTCAGAAGCACACACCCTGTTGAGGCACTGATCTAGTCCTCCAGCATCAGAGTGGCACCTATTGGGGCCAGCCTCACTGGGGCGCCCCTTACCACTCCCAACACCATAAGGATGGAGTTGCTGTGTCTACCCAAGGAACAGTGCATGAGGAGCTATTATTCTAGGCAGGGTACAGAATGGGAGCTCAAGAGCTATAGAAAGCAAGTATCGTAATTTTATAGGACAATGCCCAAAGTTCCTCTTTCTGGTTTTATGGGTAAGACATTTATTTCTCTATCCTAGCACTTAGGGTATTTATGGGTACAAGTTTTCAGGAAGGAAGATGACAGATACAGTTACCTACCTGAAGAAGGCAGGGGTTTTCTGTTTACTACTTTCCTGATGTAGTCCAAGCATCTAGAACAGTGTTTGGCAACATCAGGGCTTTGGCCCTATAGGATATATTCCCAATGCCTGATATGTCACCTATCCCAATACTATTCCCTTCCCCATTGCTAGAACCATCACTAAAAACCAACTACAGAACAGTGGTGCTTCATGCTGAATCTCTAGTCACACATATTCCTAGTTGGTTTCCAACCCTGGCATGTTCATTTAAGCATTGTTACAATATTCTTATTAACTTCAGTCATCAACATACCTTCTCATCTATTATTCAGCCAGTAGAACCAAATCTACTGCCTGCTCTGGAAGAGGCAGATACCAAGAGGTTTACATTACTCACTTGCCGAAAATCAATTTTTCTGTTTCTTTTCCCAAATATCTATCATCCCTTCTCTTGTTTCAACCTCTGTAGTGCTGGTTCAGTTTCTCCTTCTCACTTACATGGACCAGTTCCAAAACTTCCTCATTGCTTGCACTATTTCTAATTCATTTTCCCCCCTAATGACAGAGAACTTCCTGGTTGCCTTCTAAACTGATTGCTCCCCTTCTCTCCTAGGTTCAGCATTACCTCCTGAATACAAACTGAACTGCCTGGGGCCTTTGAAGGTTCTTCTTCATTTGTCTCTACCTCTGCGTCCTCCCCACCTCCCTCCTCTCTATTGCATGCCTTGATTGCGCCACAGCCCATGATTCATCATTCCTGGAGCACCCACGTGCCCCCTCTCACCTTCCTACTTCGGCTGAATATCAACTGTCTTTATCTCCCATACAATCATCCCTCCAGACAAAGTTCAAATATGACCACATGCATCAGTTATTGAAATGTTCTCTACTTTCATACCTTCTTGCATTCTTACAGATGTAGTTTGCTTATACATGGTGGCAGAGGAATTTATATTCACGGGTGCCTCAGACTGCTTCCTATAACATTCTGGAAGGTGTAGCGTTGCAGAACGGCCACAATATGTTTTAGATTTTCTTGTCAAGAGCCAAAGCCCAGAACTGTCACCAATAACCAGTGAAAGATGGGACAGTGGGCATGGAGATGTTTAAATACTCATTTTTAGCAATGGAGAAAACCAGCTGGTTACCTGGATTAATCCAGACTCACTTAGGAAGAAATGGAATGGCAATTGATATTTAAGTGGATGTTCTGCAAACAACAGTTACCTAAGCTGTAGGTTCCTGGGGCCATGGTCTCCACTCCTTGTAAAGTGACATATTTGATGTACATCAGCCATGTGGTGCTGGCCAGAAACCAAGATTCTCAGTTTTCAATAGCACAAACTACCGACTAGCTATAATAAATAGTGGACATGCACCGTTGTACTGTAAGTTCAGATTAGCCTAAACAGGATACTGAGCGCCTTCATGTCTTTCCATATCCCTGGATTGGAGAAGGTGTGCCCCTCCCTAAAGACGGTCAAGTTCCTGTGCACGTGCTGCCACGTGCTTTCCGTTCTCAGCTTCACCGGGTGATGGATGCATGCATCCCATCATTCAGAGGGTAGTGTGGGGATGCCTGGTGGAAGTCAGGGAACAGTGCAGGTCAGAGTGAACAGACTGAGCTCATCAACAAAACCAACAAGACGGTTATTCCAAATGTGTGCCAGGGGCAATCTGTGTGAGGTCGCAGGCAGAGTTCTGCAGTCCCAGGTGAAGGGGGCGGGAAGCGGTGGTCCAAGGCTGGCTCAGGAGGTCTGAGATGGAGCCTGGGAGCCCGGGTGTTCACCAGAACTTTCTTTCATTTTTTTAAAAATATAATTTATTGTCAAGTTAGCTAACATAGCATATACAGTGTGTTCTTGGCTTCGGGAATAGGTTCCCATGATTCGTCGCTTACAGACAATACAGACAACACTCCCACCAGCAAGTGCCCTCCTCAATGCCCATCACCCACTTTCCCCTCTCCTCCACCCCCACCCCCATCAACCCTCAGTTTGTTCTCTGTATTTAACAGTCTCTTATGGTTTTCCTCCCTCTCTGTTTGAAACTAGTTTTCCCCCTTCCCTTCCCCATCGCCAGCACTTTCAAATGTTGTGTGTGTGTGGAATTGAGAGTCTGGAGCTGCTCTGGAACTAAGGGACCAGGGGGAGGCCCATCTGACTCAGGGTGTAGCAGGCTGCCCCTTACCACGCTGGGACCGCCTCTCCGTCCTTGGCCCGGCACTGAAAGGGCTTTGTTCCCTTGCTATTTTTGTGGAGGGGGGTTGTGTTGAGAATGTGAGTGTAAACTAAATGGCCCAAGGGCTTGAGGAAGCAGGGCAGTGCCTCCTGTAACAGTGGAAACAGTGGATGATATTCACCAGAAAGAAAAGCAAAACGTAAACGGAACACACCTCCAAGTCAGTGTGAGCCAGGTCAGCAAAGCAGGGCATCACGGCAGTGTTCTGGGGCTCCTGTATGAAGTGTCACAACTGGGCAGCCTAAAGCAACAGAAGTGTGATCCCTCGCGGTTCTGGAGGCTGGAACTCTGAGCTCAAGGTGTGGAGGAGCCATGCTTGCTCTGAGGCTCTCGGGAGAACCGGTTCCATGTTTTCCTCCCAGGCTCTTGTGATGTCAGAAATCCTGAGTGTCGCCTTGTGTAGGTGCCCCACTTCAACCTGCCTGGGTCACTACATAGTGCTCTCCCCTGTGTCTCTGTAGCTTTTCTGCTCTTCTTACAAGAGCCCCCAGCGATTTGGGTTAGGACTCACCCTAACTCGGTGCGGCCTCATCTTAAACCCATTGTACCGGCAAAGACCTCATTCCCAAATAAGGTCACATTCACAGGTATCAGGGGTTCAGACTTCAATCTATCCTTTAGGGGAACATCACACAGCCCATAATAGCATTGAAGAAGCAGTGGACAAGAGCACATTTTGCAACCATACTCCCCTTATGGGATGTCCCTGTGGTCACTCCTCCTCTTTATCTCCTATCAAGAAGTAGGCTGATACCTTGAGACTAGTTGTGCCCTTGCAGTTTTTGGAAAAGAGTGGACTGTGGGATTTTCTGGGGTCTGGTTGTACAAAAGACAGAAGAGGGGTGACTGTATACCTGAAGCTTTTGGAAGCTTCCACCATGTACCTAGTTTCATAACAACCACACAAGACATTGTGTGTTTCAGATACATGTGTAAACCATGGACTCTGCCCCAGCTCCGAACACGTATGTGTCTTGCACTGATACATGAAGCACATGGGGGGAGGGCATCTGTTAAACAATAGGTGTGTGCGTGTGTGTGTACATGCGTGTGTGTGTGTGCACGCATGTACATGTGGTTTGGAAGCCCGACCACCCTAGAACACAAATGAGCAAATGGACACCTGAGAAAATTGGCCATTTGGTCAGTTCTGCAAAACTTTGGGAAAGGTCTTCTAGCTCATTTTCAAAGATGATTTCCTGGCTTCCAGGCCAGAATTTATCCAGCAAATTAGCCAACCACAGATGCACTGGGACGGTTGCAATTGGCTGGGGTCCTTCTAAGGAGACACAGGCAGTGGCATCCGACTTCACCGCTGGCAGCAAGAGCTGGCTTCACATGCTAACCGCCCTTTGCCAAGCTCTTAGTGCTTTTCAGATAATTTATCCATCAACAATCCTACCTATTATAAGCACTTTGTGTATTTCTTTTTTCTCTAAGCGCATAATGTTTCCCTTATATCTTTACGGGACTAATGAGACATTTTAATCACAGTCTCTGTATAAGATTTCCTAGGATAAAACCTATACCTCTGTTTACAAGCTGTATGACCTTGGGCACACTCATTAATCTTTCTTTGAATCGGGCTCCTCTGGTGTAAAAGAGGGCTGATAAATCTGATAAGAGAATTAAGCAAGATAATTCATGAAAAGCAATGACACGGATCTGCCCCTTAGCAAGTGCTTAATAAATGAAAGCTTTCGTTAATCTAGTGGAACCCCATGATTACACAGATCAAGATATAATGAAATTAGTGGTAGGATTCCATCTTCCATGGCAGGTTCACTCTTGGCATTGCACTAACCTTGAAATAAAGGTACCTCACTTTCTTATACAACTGCATGGTTTTGTCTCGCCTATAGGGGCTTAACTATAATGTAGTACTAGCACAATGTTTCAATGGAGTAGTGTGATTGGAAATAGACATAAAAAATGATGTGGTATAAATGTGAAATTTAGCTTTGTGATTTGCTATGTTTTCTTCATACTCTCTCTGTCCCTCTTCCTCTGTCTCTCCCTCCCCCTCCCCGCCACCCCATGTGAAGACACAGCAAGAAGAGGGTCATCTGCAAGCCTGGAAGAGAACTCCCACTAAGACCCAACCGTGCCTTCACCCCGATCTCAGACTTCTGGCCTCCAGAGCAGTGAGGAAGCAAACACCGACTACGGTACGTTGTTAGACCAGCCTAAGTGAGGAGGTCTCAGTGAGAAGAATTTGGGTCATATTTCTGTATGTTCATTGTGCAGTGGAACAAGACACAGCCTTCAATGATTGCAAATGCCTTATTTGGGCTGCTTAGGGATTTTGGAAAAAAAAACCAAACTATTGGGAATTAGGTGTAGTGTAGAGAAGCAACATAAGAATGGACCACTTGGAAAGGGCACAGAAAATAAAGATATTATGATAAAACTAAATGAGCATCAGGAGACACAGCCAGTGGGGGAAGCTCTCAGTCATCAGGAGGACGAGGTAAACATTGTATGGATGTCAGTCAGCCTCTTTCCCAGGGACCCTGGCATCTTTTTTATGGGTCTATACACAAGGCACCTATGGCGTCAAGAATGAAGACTATGTGTGGGCAGGACAGGCTGGACAAGCTAGACATCCTTCACCAAGCTAGACTGGCCATTGCTCCTGCGAAGCACTGAGACTGTCCTCAGCAGAGACTGAGGCTAGGTACCCAGTGCATGGAGTGATCATGCATTCAAATTTGCCCCTAGAGCCTTGTTCCATCCCTCCTGTCCTGGTGTCTCATCAGCTCCTCTTTTCTTTCTCAAAAGTGTCCTACTTTAGAAAATAAATTGTATGGTCACCACCAAATGCAAACCTCCTGCTACCAGGTCAGGGGTGGGGGGATGGTAGCACTTTTTCCTTCCATGGTGGAGTGGGCAGCAACTTATTCTAATGGAAACACATACATATTCTGGAAACAGATTTGTCTACCCTGCAGGAGATATTCTAACAGAACCATCATTCAGCAACGTGTGGAAGTCATTACCATTCCAATCTCACTTCTCATTGACGCTATCCGAGGAAATCATTTGACTGTGAAGGAGAATTTATAACAAGCTAAAACGTACAAATTAATTTTTTTCACCACGTGCCTTATAAAACAAAATCACTGGCTTGATAAACAGATAGAATAAGCTTCTGAGACTCAGCACACAAGTTGGAGGTAATGCCCTGCGAGGCTGGGATGCTTCGCCACAACATGAGGTGTGTCCCTTAAACCAACAGGGTGTGTCCCTGTTTGTATTAGTCAAGAGTCTGTGTCCAAGCAGGAGACAGAAGCCACAGAGTATTTTGAAAGTGAAAAATGTAATAAAAGAAATTATTAGCTAGAGTAGGGGATGACCCATCAAGGGGCAAAGGAACATCTAAAGAATACAGTCATGACAGATCCATAGAGCAGGCACTGCCATTGAAACTGATGCAGACCACCCAAGGGAATACAGATCTGTAAGAGCCGGACCCCCTGGCCTGGACTTAGACCCAGACCTCTGTGTCCTCTTGCTTCCCATACAGGCAGCCTTGTGTTTGGTGGGTTTCGATGTCTAGTGCCCAAAGGATGATTGTTTGGACCAGGATTTACAGTAAAATGTTTATTAAATCGGAATGTGAAACTCATTCTTAAGCATCATGGTCTCCTTATGATGTCATACCACCCAAGAAATGAAGAGGGTCCCTGTACTTGCTGGGGTGACCAATTCTGATCGCTGACGGGAAGTTCTGTTACTAAAAACCTTTGTCAGGAAACATATTGTCAAGAAAGACAGTGTGTGAAATCCGAGAAATGCACTTGACGATTTCTTAGATACAGCATGCCCCAAAATAACAGCCAATAGGAACTTTTGGCAATCTGATAAAGATCCTGTGTGAATAACGGCTTCAGTGACACCATCAGGAAGAAAATTCCAATTAACTGAGGCTGCCAGAGGGGATGGGGAAGATGAGTTTTGTGGTGGCAGAGGAAGCCTCCAATTTATTAAGTTATTCCTCCGATTAACTGTGGAAACCATAACCACCACACAGGTTTTATTGATTAATATAATCCCCTTTTCTTCTTTCCACGACTGCACCATCACTGGTGATGCCAAGATACAAGTTTCCAGGGGAATTTAAATATATTGATATTCTCTGGATCCCCACCTTCAAAAACCTTATAACAATCTCTAGACTAAGCAGAGTTTGAAAGTACCTGGCTGTAATATTCTAGTTCAGGTTCTCACGATGCTCTTCATGCTTTCTCTGGAAGGTTCTCCAGAATATGTCTAGTTCACTGCCATACCAGTTGCCCCAAGGACACTGAGAGACCCAGCTACTTATTACCTCTGTGCCCAGGATAAATCAACTTCTCTGAACCTCAGTTTGCCCATCTGTGAAGTAAAGAAAGATGATAGCCCACTGCATAGGGTTATTACAAGGTGCACATGATGTAACATCTATGAAGGAGCTGGGAAACATTAGCCTTGCACGGAATTGTGTTATTTTTTTATTGATGCTACAGAATTTTATATCATGTTCAAGGTAGTCATAGAAAGACTCTTAAAAATGCTCATCTGGTGTCTGTATAAAACAAAATCCTAATGAAAAACAAGACAGAAAAGGGGGAAAATATGTACAACCAAAAACCCAGATAAACAATAGGAGTCAAGAGAACATGATCTTTCTTCAAATACCTAGAAACATGCACTGATACCTTCCTATCCGGGGCTTCCAGAGACCTCTTACTGCATTGCCACAGACCCTCCTTTTACCACTAGCTGGTGCAAAGTCTAAACTACAGAGTAGACTTTAAACAGAGCCTTCTTTTGTGAAGGGTCCACTTGAAACCTTGCAGCCTATGGGTGACCCAGTAAATGGATTTGAAAAGTATTCCCAAATGTGGTATATGGTTACCTCCAAAATCCAAAATCCAGAGAGAGAGAGAGAGAGAGAGAGAGAGAGAGATTATGAGATATAGATATAGATATATAGATATATACACACACTATTACATTTTCTTATTATGAAGAATATATTCATATTCCTTGGTTCTGTTTTTTTGGAGAATGCTGATTAATACAGTAAATATAATCTGGAATTTTAAACTCTTTTTAATCTGCCTTAAGTCAGTGTGTATTTCTCTATGCCATATTTATTTGTTAATTTTTTAATGTTTTTTTTTTTATTTTTTAGAGAGAGAGACACACACACACAGAGCATAAATGGGTGAGGGGCAAAGAGTGTTGGAGACACAGAATCTGAAGCAGGCTCCGGGCTCTGGGCTGTCAGCACAGAGCTCAATGCAGGGTTTGAACACAAGAACTGAGAGATCATGACCTGAGCCAAAGTCAGACACTCAACCAACTGAGCCACCCAGGTGCCCCTATTTTTTGTTAATTTTCAAATGTATGAAACTCAATATGGATACTACATATACTTAAACACTTTTAGAGCAATCTCTGTGTCCTTCTCTGCAAATCCTTTCTGACCACGACTTACCATATTGGTTCTGTCCTGTCCCTAATGCCTCATTATCAAGTTCCATGACCTGATCCCTCCCTTTCCTACCCTGAGCTCTTCAGGGGAGCCTCTGCTTGGTTCAGTAGAACAAGGACTCTCCATGTTCGTCTGCTCTGGCTGCCGTAACAAAATACCACAGAGTGGGTGGCATCAACAGTGGAACCTTATCTTCTCACAGCTCTGAAGGCTACAAGCGCAGGATTAAGATGCCAACTGGCTTCTGTCCTCCTGAGGCCCTTCTCTTTGGCTTGCAGTGGGTGCCTTCTCCCTGTGTCCTCACATTGCCTTGCTCTGCATATGCACATCTCTCTCTCTCTCTCTCTCTCCCTCTCTCTCTCTCTCTGTGTGTGTGTGTGTGTGTGTGTGTGTGTGTGTGTGTGTCTCGTAAGGACACCACTCCTGTGTGGATCAAGGCCCTACCTTTATAACCTCACTTGCCTTTAATGACCTCCTCAAAGACCCTCTCTCTAGATACACTTGCACTGGGGATTAGAGCTTTCATTCAGAACTTTAGGGGGACACCATCAGTCTATAAGCTCTGCTTTTCCAAATCCATCATTCTCCTTATGTTATTTTTTGTGATCTACACACACACACACACACACACACACACACACACACACATGATGTAAACCCTTTCATTACATTCTTTGAAGACTAAAATCCTTGCCTTATCGTGCAAGGCTCTGAATGGTCTGGTTGCAGTCTATCCCTCCAGCCTCGTGCTATGCCCCCCATCCCGCCCCAAGCACCAGGCTCACTGGACTTTCATTCTTTACCATTTCCAGGCTCTCCCCACCAAAGCCTTGGCAGCACTGGCTTCCCCGTGGCCTGGGGCAGTTTCTTCCCACATCCCATTGTTCATTCTCATAGCATCCTACACCTTTGCCCCCTGGACATCCACATCGTGGGATTCTATGCTGACTTTGTGATCCTCTGATGTCACCACCCCATCTATATTGTATTCCCAGTGTAGGCAGACATCATGCCTATTTTTTCCTCACCTTCTTATCATTGAAGTCTAGCACAGTGTCTGTCACAGCGTAGGCTGAAGCTAACACTTGTTGAGTGAACTAAGAATGTCCTTGCTGATTGCAGGTGCAGAAATAACTTCTCCCATTTCTGCTCTTGCTTCCAGAGATGCCCATGTCCTAACTCACAGAACCTATGAATATGTTACCTTACATGCAAAAAGACCTTGGGAATAAGATTTGATTAAGGATCTTAGTTGGGGAGGTCATTCGGAGTTAATACAGTTGGGTACAAAGTACCACAGGGTCTTTACAGGTGAGACTGGGAGGCAGAAACATCAGAGAAAGACTCAGGGACACCACACGGCTGGCTCTGAAGATGGAAGAGGGACCAGGAAACCAGGAGTGCATGTGGTCTCTGGAGGCAGGAAAAGGCAAGGACATGGACTCCCCCGAGGGCCCCCAGAGGGAGCACAATCTGCTGACACCTTGATCTTAATTTTTGTTTTATTTGAGAGAGAGAACCTGGGGGAGGGGAGCTGGGACAGAGGGGGAGAGAGAGACAGGAAGAGAGAGAGAGAATCCCAAACAAGCTCCATGTTTAGCACAGAGCCATACCCAGGGACTGATCCCATGGCCCTGGAATCACGACCTGAGCTGAATTCAAGAGTTGGACACTCAACCGACTGAACCACCCAGGCACCCTGTTGACACCTTGATCTTAGCCCAAAGAGACCCACTTCTGACTTCTGACCTTAGAGAATAATGCAACACTCTTGGGTGGCATTTACTTGAGTACTCTTCTTACGATTTCACTAGGGCTCAGATTCCACAAGGACAGGAGTCATATATTTGGTACCTCTCTTTATAGCCAGCACATGGTGGTGTCCCCCTGAAACTGACCTTTCTAATGGTTCAGCTCTGGAGGATGTACTCTGATTTGCTTGAGTGGAGACCTTTAGGCCTTAGTGTGAATTATAGATAAGGGCAAGTGAGACTAAAGATTCTCTGAGTTCTATTTCATGTTGTATTAATTTATGAAAAAAAAAAAATCAATAGGCCACGGAAAGAGAATCCAGCCAAGGCGTTTTCTTCTAAACATCCCATGTGTATTTATTCCTCCAGACCTTTGCCACATCCCATTGTGGTGGCTGCCTCCTAGTTCCTCCTACTAGTTCCTCTGTCTTATAATGTCTGCCACTTCTTGCCTCCACGCTTGCCATTGTCACCCAGAACAAAGATTAGGAGTGCATTACTCACTCGCCTCATGCATCAGAACTCATCAGAGAGCATTTCCAGGAAATCCCAAGGCTGGCGTCAAGGTTGTATTTATTTATCGATGACTTCAGGAAGTGAGCTCATCAAAGACACTGGGGACAATGAGGTATTGGTGAACCTGCAGAGATCCATTAGAGTGGCTCAAATTCCCTGTCATGAATGATTGTCTCCTAATAGGGTAGTAAAAACTGTAATGGAAACATCAAATGCTTGTAAGTCTGAGCTAAGAAAAAATATCTAGACTCATTTAGGGTAAAGAGGGGCACATTTTTCACCTCTGCTTGCCTCCTCATTATATTATGTCTGACAAGCCCAACACTCTTAAAATCAGCTTTTCCCATCATACTATGGATCCATTGGTGAATTATGGCATTATTCAAAGATTTATTTAATCAGGATTTGCTTTAAAAAAAAAAGAAGTGATAAAGCAGTTTTAACCTTTAAACTCTTTATATCAGGTTTCAAATTTGGGTTTGTACTCATGTAAACGGAAGACGGGGGATTCGGAGCATTGAAATTTGCCTGAAGTAATGCAGTTTCTCTTGCTTAACAGTTGTTACATTTTCTTGCTTGGAAATGCCTCCATTTCTTCCTTCTGCAATTGCAAATTGTCCTCTACGGAGGCCTAGATGAAGTGTCACATCCCTAAACGGGAGCCAAATGGAGATGTAAAAGAAGCAAAAATGTTGATCCCATAGACTTCCGCTGTGCTCCGCAAGGTGGAAGTTACTCAGGGACAATATTGCTCTATATGCTTTCATAAATGTTATAAATAACTCTTCACTTATTTTCCTAAGTGTGATTTATCCAACAATCCTGCAAAGAAATCACTGTTTTTCCCATCATTTTCAAACGTGAGAGCTTGAAGCCTGTAAAGATGAGGGGACTCACCCAATCTGAGAACCTGAATTTTTAAAGTTCCAATGAGAAGAATTTTTCCAACTAGGAGAGGCAGAAAAGGCTTTATATAAAAAAAAGGAGCTCTTGGCTTGTCTCCTAGTCATATTTTTGGGGGAAAGCATAAATATGGAAAGTGTAAGCATTCAGGGTAGAGGAAATAGTGCTTACAGAGGCACCAAAGAACCAATGTTCATGAATTTTTAAGGAAATGACTGTAGACTGATGAGCGATTTACAAGGAGAACATGAGGCTATATTTGAGCCAGATCATAAAAGGGCATGTAAAATATTCTGGACCATTTTGGGGGGCAATGGGGAACCACAGAAACTTTATCCGACAGAGGAATGATATAATCAGAACTGTAAAAACTAACCTGAAAGCAGAATATTGGCTGAAGTAGCAGGGAGATGCCAGTGAGGATACCTCCCTAGTAATGCAGGTGAGTGGTAATGTCCACTGGGGATGGAGATGAGGTGATCAGAAATTATTTAAATATGTAAGGAGCGGTCACTGAGGATGCTAGGAATTCGAACCTTGGTTATGCACCAGGTGGTTGAGAAGCTACTGCATTGTTCCTAGAAATAGACACTTGTCCACGAAAAGAGTCTCAACAAAAGCAGTAGCAGTTAGTGTGTAGAGAAGTAGATGGTCAGATGCAATGTCCAGTGTTCCCCCCTCCCTATTAACTCTTCAAATGGAAACCATTACAACAATCTTTTGGATGTTTTCCTCCCGGTACTGTGCTTAGAGATATACTCAGAGGGCATTCAGGTCAGAAGACTATCTTCCCCATGCCCCCGCCATGGAGACGCTGTGTCTACAGGCTAAGAGGTTCAGTTGGAGTCCCTGTAGGGAGCATTGACAGGCTATGGGGTGAGGCCCAAGCCAGTGATGTGGGTCATGACTTCCGAGGCCTTGAAAGTGACTTCTGACATTTCAAATTCTAACTTTTCAGTCCGTCTTTTCAGAAAATCCATCTTTATATTCTGCGTAGACAGCTTTCATCCATAAAATATTATCCAAGAAAACATGACTGGGTATGTACCTAGCAGTTGCCATTTAGAATATGTTTTTAATGTGAAACAGATGGGTCATGCAATAAAGAATTCATAACTTTGCTCAACTCAAGATGTATTACACCCATCACGATCTTCATCTCTGAGCGCCATTCCCCTGTCAGGGAAGATTAGATTCATGAGGCAGGAAATGCCCTTTAGAAAATATTTCTAGTTAGAAGACGTACTACCACCTAAGTGTCCATGTTTTTCTGAGGAAGCACAATTTTTTCGTAAGCATTCTGTAGCTAGGTAAGAGGACAGGTATCTGGCTGTTGCATAATACAGTTTCTAATGAGAGTTGGGCATGTATAATTTGTCTCCTTACATTTTCCCCTGATTGGGCCTCACTGCTTAGCTTGGGAAGGATGGTGTACATCTTGCTGACTCCTCACACACATCCTGCGCAGTACAAATCTGTGTCCTCAACTTTTACGGATATAGAAACTGTGACACAAAGTGGTTAAGTATCCCCTGTTCACAAAGCTGGTGATTGAGGATCCAGGATTTGGACCAGAGTCATGACTCTCAAATGCTCCTTCTATCACACAACAGCACAACACGACCCTGGCCAAAGATGTTCTGTGCTGTAGCGTCCTTGTTTCACAGACATCACTTCAACAAGCAGAGAGTAGATGAGTCGCA
The DNA here is from genome assembly GCF_007474595.2 of Lynx canadensis. NCBI lineage: Eukaryota > Metazoa > Chordata > Mammalia > Carnivora > Felidae > Lynx > Lynx canadensis. The sequence goes on from NC_044320.2 coordinate 4,333,260, forward strand.
CATAGTGGCCTGTACACACCATACAGGCAATAAGATGATCCCACAGGCTCTGCCCTCGAGGAACTTATACTCTAGTGAGATAGATAGACAATGAGCAGTAGAGTACCATAAGTTCGATGGCAGTTCTGTGAAAGGAGGTCTGGGGTCTGGGACACATGGGAGGACAGAGCAGGAAGAAAACCTTACTTTGGGATCTCCAATAAGGCCCCCTGGAAGAAATATGGAGTCCTGGAAAATACGTATGGAGTAAGCCAGGTGTCCACAGTCATGGTGGCTAATATTTAAAATTTAGGTCAGCAAAGAAAGAAAAGGAGGAGGACGAGAAAGAGGTGGAGGAAGAGAAGGAAGAAGACAGTCATGGACTGAAATCCCAACATAAGGAGGTAACTGCTGAGCATTCTTATTGTATTCTTATTGTATTCATTTTATGTGCAAACATGGGGCTAATGCATATGATGCTATTGTATAAACACAGATGTATTAATTGTCCCCCAAACAACTATGTGTAATGTATTGTTTTCTATATCCTGAAGCCCAAGCAGAAGTGTCTGTGGCTCTCTGGCAATCCTTGAGGAGCTTAGGTGATCCTGTCTGACAGCTGACAGGTCCATGAATAGGGTCTCAGCTCCATAACTAGGATGCACCGGTTAGAATTAAGCATGGAGGGGTGCCTGGGTGGCTCAGTCGGTTAAGCATCCAACTTCGGCTCAGGTCATGATCTTGCAGTCCGTGGGTTTGAGCCCTGCGTCAGGCTCTGTGCTGACAGCTCAGAGTCTGGAGCCCGCTTCAGAGTCTGTGTCTCCCTCTCTCTCTGCCCCTCCCCTGCTTGTGCTCTGTTTCTCTCACTCTCAAAAATAAATACACATAAAAAATTAAAAAGAAAAAAGAATTTAGCGTGGAGTTTGACCAGGTAACATTTCAAGAATGGGCAACACACACAGGCAAACTGGGGCAGAGCCAAGGCAGCCCCTGCTCACTAGCTGTGTGAGCAGGAGAGACATTTCCCATGAGTGTCTAATTGGGAAATTCCCAGAATCCTGCGGTCTGACTCACCTATGCACTTTCTACACGCTGGTGAATGGCTTTCTAGATAACATGTCTTTGGCTCTTCTTAGGCGTGTTGGCGGGTCCGTGGAAATGCGTGAAACATGACATCCCTCATGGTTCTGGCACAGGGGTGTGCTTCACAAGTAAACGGAATGCAGATTCTTTCCCAGAGCTACCCTAAATCTGTGGAGATGGAGCATTAAAGCAGGAATTACATGGCCATTGAAATGACTATGGTTTTACCAAAACGCAAAATATCTTTAGATGATTAGAGGATCTTGTTCTTAGTTCCTTTTGTTTTGTGTTTTGTTTTTCCCATCCCAGATGCGTTGGAGGAAACATAATTTACCCTCTAGGAATATGGACCAAGTCAGCCAGGAAGAGTGAGGGAACCTCCCACCCACCTTCAGATTGGCAGTAGAATGTGGTTGGCGGGCTTTGGGTCCAACCAACGTGGGTTCAAATCCTGGCTCCGCCTCTTGCTGTCTGTAAGACCTGGAATGGATCATGTCACTCCTGTGGACATGTTCCCCTCATCTTTACATATGATAAGAAAGTGATACTAAGTCAGGATTAACTGAGGTGACCTGACTGATGGTTGAAGAATAGGTTTCCCCTCTACCCTTGAATCTCCTTCCCACAGTTGCCATTGTCCCCTATCATTCTGTCACATGGGTTCCTGTGCCACCACCCACCTGTCTATTCTGGCTTACCATTTGACCCAGAACTACCTGTTTAAGTAACAGGTTCAGACTGTAAAGGGTCTAACACATCTGCTGAGAGAAGAGGTTTTTCATCCCGACTGTACTGCGTCACCGAGGGAGCTTTTTAAACAAAATCTGTGCCCTGGCAAGTCTACACTGGCCTAGGTTAAGGCCTAGACATTGGTGTCAACGTTATGACTTCAGAGCTGTCTGGGTGATTCTGATGTGCCTCCAGCATAAGGACCGTGGCCTGAGGATGGCGTTTCTCAGTGTGGGACCACAACACACCTGCATCTGGATGGCCTGGAGTGCTGGTTCCAAAGCAGTGGCCCTGGTGCCACCAAACAGCTCTCTCAGATTCCCCGAAGCTGGAGATATGGATGTGCATGGTCATCAAACTCCCCACATGATACTTATGCTCCATCAAATTTGAGAACCTCAGTTCACATGCAAACTTCTCATTTTGGGGGGTGGGGGGGAATGTGGAAACTAAGGCCTCTAAAGTGGAAGAAACTGATGTAAGATACTGGCCAGGCCATGGGGTCTCATCCAAGGTATCCTGAGATAGAATTCAGCATTCATTCCAGTGGGTTATACTGCAAAGAGGGAGAGAATCAGAAAGCTCTAGTGTACTTTGTGCAGAAAATTAAGCAGAGCGGTGCCTTGGTGGTTCAGTCAGTTAAGCATCTGACTCTTGAGTTTTGACTCAGGTCATGATCTCATGGTTCATGAGTTCAAGCCCCACATCGGGTTCCGTGCTCACAGCTTGGAGCCTGCTTGAGATTCCCTCTCTCTCTCTCTCTCTCTCTCTCTCTCTCTCTCTCTTTCTCTGCCCCTCCCACCGTTGTGTGCTTGTGTGTGTGCATTCTCTCTCAAAATAAGTAATGCATAAAAAATAAACTTGAAAAAAAAAGAAAATTAAGCAGAAATTTTCTGAATCAACCAGAAAGTCAAATAAAATTTATAATGGAAACAATAATAAAGACAAGAAGCAAATAAAATGTAAATAATCAACATTAATGAGATACATAAAAATTGGTTTTTGCTAAAATAAAAGCCTGCTTGAAACATTACACGAACATAGGCATGGTCTCTAACCAGGAGGGTTATTTAGATTTTGACGTGGTTTACTTCTTTGTGCTGGGTTATTTCCTCACCACCTCTCTCACTCCTAGGATGGAAACACACACACACACACACACACACACACACACACACACACATGCACGCACGCACCCACGCACACGCATGCACACTGATGGTCCCACTTACCATACCAGTTCTGCTTTACTTGACCAGACACAAACACATCACTTATATATTGAACCATCTTGTTTAGTTTTCTCATTAACCTAAAATAATTAAATCAATATAACTGGACATTTTCTAACAGTAAAGGCAAACACAAAACTGTATCTGGGGCTAATAACGTATGACTATTCATGAATATAAGGTGATCCAGGATGCTTACATCATTTTTCAAAATCCTTGCAATAAATTTGCACCTGCACACACATGCACACACCTTTTCATGCAGAATGTCGAGATCGTGGACAGGTTGGGCAGACCATAGTTACAGAAATGCCCATTTTGATGACATAAAATAAACATACTTCATGACTTAGATTTCCTAGGAGATAAAAACCATTAAAAAATCAGGGCACCTGGGTGGCTCAGTGGGTTAAGCGACCGACTCCTGATCTCGGCTTAGGTCACGATCTCAAGGTTCATGAGATCGAGCCCCATGTTAGGCTCTGTGCTGACAGCGTAGAGCCTGCTTGGAATTCTGTGTCTCCCTCTCTCTCTGCCCCTCCTGTGCTCACAATCTCTCTCTCTCAAAAATAAACATTTTTCTAAAAAACACTAAAAAATCAACTGAGGCTTTGTTTTTACCTCTGCATTTGTGAAGTAGGTATTTCTTTGAGCTAACTACATGATTGTCTTTTGAAATCTGGTTTGACTAAATGAAGATTTTTATAAAGCACAGCTTCTAATGATAAAGCAAAGTGGAAAATTCAAACATGCAACTTAAATGTGCACTTCATCTACCAAGTTTCCAGTTGCTTCTCTATCATTTCAGAGACCAGAAGGTCCATTTTCCAATCAGTTTTACAATATCATTCAGTATCTTGAATATCCAATGTCAATATCTTGATATATCATTAACTATGCTTATTGGACACAAAATAAAGACATTTTCTTGTTTATAATTTTTCCAATTAAATGGTCTACCTCTATGATTATTTACTACCACTTAGGGGATTTTCTTCACAGCCTGCAAGTATATATGTGTATCATATGTGCATACATAGGAATAATATTCCATTTAGTAAATCCATCCATCTTTGTATTTGTGATTTTTTTTAATGTTTAGTTATTTTTGAGAGAGAAAGAGTGAGTGCAGGAGGGGCAGAGAGAGAGAGAGAGAGAGAGAGAGAGAGACAGAATCTAAAGCAGGCTCCAGGCTCTGAGCTGTCAGCACAGAGCTCGATGCAGGGCTTGAACTCACAAACTGTGAGATCATGACCTGAACCGAGGTTGGATGTTTAACCGACTGAGCCACTCAGGCACCCCTGTATTTGTGACTTTTAAACATTCTACTTTATTCTTACAGATTTTATTCAAACCGGTTTTCATATAGGCCTCTACTTTCTTGTTATTACTACACTTTTCATTCTTAAAGCTTTACTCTCTCTGTAATTAATTTTACATGTTAGACGAGTGTCTTCCTAATTTTTTCCTAAGCCAAATTTCAAAATACTATTTAAAAAATAATCAGTTAATCACTTTGACTTCAAATTTGAAACACTATCCTTCTATATGTTAAAGTCTATTTTTATACTTTTTTCTACTGTTTCTTTTTTTTTATTATTGGCTTCAATAACTAACACCCAGTGCTCATCCCAATGAGTGCCCTCCTTAATGCCCGTCCCCCATCCAGCCCATTCCCCCACCCACCTCCCCTGCAGCAACCCTCAGTTTGTTTAAATAATACATGATGTCTCTTTGTATTACACTTTCTCCCTCCTGGACCAGCACTCCAGGACTTCAGTTATCTCAGGTGGACAATAAATTTGCTGTATGACAGGTTAGAACCCCCTCCAGTGGTCTCTTTTGTAGAATTTTCTTGTTTGTTTTTTCAGATTTTCCTTAGAATCACTTTTGCCAACTAGCACCACATTCAAGTTATAAATTAATTTTGGACAAGTCGTAGTGTTCACAAAACTGAGTGAGCTTCTCCAGGAATACAGTACAACTCTCCATTTATTTTTAGACTTTCTTTTCAAATCGTGTTTTTAAGTTTGTCACTAGGTATTTCATATATTCGTCATTGCTCATGTGACAGATAATGTTGCAATGATAGCAAAGAGAAACATTGGAGATATACTCAAAGTAGACATTAATCAGTATCTCTGATTTTATTGAAACTACTTCTTGAGGTTCAATCTACAGTCTGCCCACCTTCCTGAGTGTAGTTGCGTGTTTTCTTTGTACACATCTGGAAGTAATAACCATGAATGTTTCTGAGAATATTTGAAACTCTAGACCTTTTCGTTCGACTCCATAAGCAAATTGCCACACCAGCCCCATAGCCCTTAAATGCCAGCATTTCAATGACCTATTGCCCTTCTCCCCTTTGGAACCTTGAACCACTCACAGCCTGTCCTACAGTCAAGTTGTGCCATCTGGCTCTTCTGCTGAATCCTCTCAAAATTTGTCACTGGTTCTTTTTCTGTCTCCCCCTTGGTTGCTGGCCATAGCCTTTCCTTATGGTCCTTGGCAGGGACCTGAGAGCACTTTGACAATGATTCAGTATGACTTGGGACCTCAGCAAGGAGGGGACCAGAGCCAGGAAATTAAAAAAAAAAAAAAAAAGATGGTGATGGTGCTATAGTCATTCCTCCCTGGCCAGACATGCCAACCAATGTCCCCAACCCCGGAATCCCAACGCCATACTGGGCACTGCCACCTCCCTCCCACAGGCTGCCTGCTTCCTTCCTAGGGACAGACTTCCTACTTGATTTGTCTTCTCTCTTAATTGTGTGGGAAGCAGACCCGTGTTCCTCTGTGCAGATGAGTGCTTTCTCTGGGCACCTCTCAGGTGCTCTCTCTCTCACTTACCAGATGGCGCTTTTCACCTCATTGCTCCGTAAGCTGGCATCTCAGGTTCTTCCCCAGGCCTCTCCCAGCATGTCTCTGGCTCAGCAGAGAACACATTGTTGACGATTAATATCCTGTGCATACATACTGGTTTTAAAAAATGCACTCATTTCAAATAATGTTCATCTATTCTCTAAAGGCTGATCATTAACTGTATTAGGCAACCTTTGGAGAAGGAACTTGGAATTGCTGTCATATAAATGTTCCTTCACGACATTGTGGTTGCTTAGCCCTGAGGACAAAAGGGTCATTGTAGCTGTGACTTCTTGTCTAAGAGTTGGAAAGGCTTTCTGATAGTTTGGGAAAATCCTTCTTTGATGCTACTGCAAGATTTTGAATTAGGAATAAGAGATTCAGGTTCAAACATTGAAAGTGGTATTTCTTTTTAACTTATAGGATAAATTTTACCCCAAGGAATTTAAAAATTAAACGGGCTCCTTAGAGGAGAAAGTGAGCTTTCTGTCACCTTTGGTGTTCAAGCAGGAATTGGATGGTCACACGTAACTTTTCAAGGAAAGCATTTTTTTGTGTGATTCACCTATTTTACCACCTCATAGCAGTTATCACATCTCGACCACTTTAGAGCAATTAGAGAAGAGTGTAAACAGTTCAGTCATTGAAGTCAGACAAACCTAAATTCAACCTTAAGTTCTACCACTTATGAGTAATGTAACTTGAGACAATGACTTGTCAAATCTCAGGATGTTCTTTCATAAAATAGAGGCTACGCAGCTGTCCTTTCGCTCTCTTGATGACATGTGCTGGACCAGTTTTTAATCCCTGCTGACCTGGAACAGAACGTATCCTCTTGGACTTCCTTAAAATAATCTGTCTTCACTGAAGCCTGTGAGTACAGTAGACTTTCCTAAAGCTTCCAAGTTGAGTAGGGTTTATATGGCATCCCACACACATAGCATGCAACTCACAAAGTGGACTAACTCCCCCAAACTCCCTTCCCGCCCACATCTCTGCACATGCTGTTTTGTTGCCTTTATGTTTCCTTTGTTCTCCCTTCTGTCTGCCCTGCCGTGGACACTGCCCTGATGGGCGTCCCTTCCTTTCCAGATTCTGCCCTAACCCATCTTCAAACCTCCCATGACGCAGAAAGATACAACTCCCCAGTTATCATCTCCAACCTGCTGGTGCTCTTGAAAGAAGGGCTCACAGATGCACAAATTCACAGATTCCTACTTGAAAGGTCATTTTTGTGGCTTCATTTCTATCTCAGAAAGCTTATAAAAATGTCTCCTCGATAAATACTCGCTTCAGAAGAACACTTTTCTCAGTCTTGATTCAATGAGTTAGCGAAATCACTCGGTGGCCTCATTGATAAAATGAGTCATTGCTATGATTCAGTGATGTAACACGTGTGGCCCCCATTATGAGTGCTGCTTAGGAGAAGGAAATTTTAAAAAGGGAAGATGAAAACAGTTACAGAGTTCCAAAAACAAAACATTTCTAAATAAATGACTGAAATGATCAATGCCACAAGGGAATTTCAAAATCAACTGAGGTGCTATGAATTGAACTGTGTTTCGCCCATCACCGAATTCCTAAATTGAAGTCCTACCCTCCAGTGTGATGGCATTTGGAGGCAAGGCTTCTGGGAGGTAATTCTCTTTTATGCAGTCATGAGGGTGGGGCTCCTGTCATGAGATTAGTGTCTTTATAAACAGAAGAGACACCAAAGCTCTTTCTGCCATTTGAGGGCATCAGGAGAAGGCGGCCACCTACGAGCCCAGAAGAGAGCTCTCACCCAGCCCACTTCATTCGGTTACAGCAGCCCAAGCTGACCGATATGCAAGGCATTCTGTCCAGAGCTCACACACCTAACCACCATGCCACACTAGCTCGTAGCTCATGAGGGACCTTGACCTCGCATGCACTGGTTAGTCTCCATGCAGAGACCCACTGTCCACTATTTGCTGCCATTCTCTGTGCTCTGTGAGGCCAGACCCTAAGAGCTGCATCTGCTGGGTTCTTTGCTGTCTCACTTTTGTTTGGCTTTGGCCATCCAACAGCACCGGCAGAAGACAAAAAGACTGATGGGGCCACAGTCTGGGGATGGCTGTCCCCCTCCCTCACTCCAGCTCTTGCCTGGGGGCCTTTCCTGCAGCCCAGCTGTTTCTGAGGTCCCCTCAATCTGTGTCCCCTCCTCGTCCCTGCACAGCTCTGGTTGATAGCCAACCCCAGGGTTGCTCTTCTGGAGGTGACTCAGCATCAAGTGCCAGTTCTCTTAACGCTTCCCTCCCTTCTGTAAATATTTCCTTCTTTGTTGGGTTTTCAGTTCCACCATCTCAATGTCATTCCGTGTCCTAAATGCAGTGCTGGCCCTGACAGCCACCTTACCCCAAGCATATTGGAAAATCAGAATAGTTGCTTGTTCCCAGATCCCAAATGGAGCTGTATGTTTGTTGAGAAAGCCCCCGAGATGAAGCATGGCTGCTCTGGAGGAAGACAGGGCAGGGAAGAGCTGCTCCACCTGAGATCCACAGATGTGAGTCAGAAAGCTGTTGGGGGGGGTGGTCACTGAGTCCACTCTGCCCGTCAGCTTCTTAGACCACGTTTAATGCACATACTCCAGCGGAAAGAGAATGGTCCACGGCATCAGATGGTTCTTGGTTCATGCTGCAGCCAGCTTACTCATCAGCTCTTCTTGGGTAGGTGATTAAACTTTTCTTTTTTTTCTTTTCTTTTTTAATGTTGATTTATTTTTGAGAGAGAGGGCGCAAGTGCCCGTGCGAGCGAGTGGGAAAGGAGCAGAGAGAGGGCGACAGAGGATTTGAAGCAGGCTCTGCACTGACAGCAGCGAGCCCCATGTGGGGCTCGAACTCACGAACCCTGAGATTTTGACCTGAGCCAAAGCTAGACGCTCAACTGACTGAGCCCCCCAGGCATCCTGGTGCTTAAACTATGAGTCTCACTTTTAACAACTTTAAAATGAGTATAAGATATGCAGATTCAAATCCCTTTTCCAAAACCTTTGGGCCCAGAAATGTTTCAGAATTCAGAATGTTTTCAAATTTTAGAAGCCTCACATAATACAATTCGCAAGTCTCATAGTGTGAAGGGTCCAAGAAGGGTCAAGGGCAGGCCTCTTAATAAAACTCATTACTATTTTTGCAGGGAGACATGAATATTCATAAGAACAAATTACATGAAAACCATAAAAATGTCATTATATCTCTAGCCAGGTTTTTCTACCCAATGATTTACAAAATAATCCTCAGGTTTTTACCTACCTTCCAGGGTTGGTTATTTTCAGATCACATTAATTAGTGCATTCCCAGCCAGGAGAACGGTGTCTGGAGAAGGAAGGACGTACTCAACAAATGTCAGTTGCTGTCACCCTGTCAACACCATCAGAGCGGCTAGTGCCGCACAATCGCACACAGCTCTCCTGTAAACTAGTCCTACTGTGGTGAGGCGCCCTCGGCCGCAATGCCCAATCCCGCCGGGTTCCCGGCTGGGTACTAGATCTCCAAGGGTAAGTTTTCCAAGTTTAGACAGTTGGTGAGCAGGGCTGAAACAAGCGTTCGGGTCTCCCAACTCAAATTCTGGGCCCTTTTCCCATGTGTCGTTCAAAGGAACAACGTCTATGGTGCAATCAATCCCACGTGCCTAGAAACAAGAGCACACAAGAAAAGGTCCAGAAGGAAACACGGTAAGCTGTGCATGGAAAGGAAGCAGGGCGGGACGGGGTCCTGTCCGCCACCAGAGGAGGCACAGAGAGGCAGGAGCCACCGGTGGACTGAGGTCACCCACGAGCCCTGGAAGTGGGTACATCAGTTTGCATGTGTGCATTTAATTTCCTGAAGAAAGATACCTTTACACTCACATTTTCAAAAGCACAAAGAGAGGCGCAGACACACAGAAGTGTTTGGAAACGGGGCCATGGAGGAAGAGGGCATACTATTCCAGGGGGCCGACCCCCCCGCCCCTGCCGTGACGTGCTCTCTCCGTGGGGGTTTGACTGTGACCATCAACAGCTGCTCTGGGGCCCAATAATCAGATTACAGAAGGACACTTCATTGCTAATTAGTACAAGGAGACCTTCCAGGCTTCTAGGGTCAGGGCCTGGCAAATGATAAAGGGCCTGGGTCCCGCACGGTGCCCTCTGAGATGTTTAAATGGGTCTGAGCCGGAGCCTGTCCCATCTGGTTGCCGTGATAATTAAACTGGGAAGCAAGGGGAGGGAGAGAAGCCATCCCGTAGAGTCTGTGGAGGCCGTGCCGGAAACGAGGTGGAAATCTGGCAGCAGAGGGGACTTCCGGAGGTCACATTCAATGCAGGCCATGGCACCAGAGTTATGGGCATTCATTCATGGAGGCTTTGGCGTCTGAGGGCCCTTGAAGAGCGTCTGGTCAAGTGGCTTCCAAACGTCCGTCACCCTGTGTGCTTGTTTGAAACTGTAGGCTCCCAGGCCCCAGTCCTACAAATTCAAGGTCAGTAGACCTGGGTTCGAACCAGGATCGGGGGTCTGAGTTACAAACAAGCTCCTGGAGGACGCTGACGCTCACACATTCAGCAGTCACCCACTTAGCGCAATGTGGGTGTTTCTCCAAGGGCAAACTGAAATGAGGGGTCACGTGGAAGGTGGTGCAGAAGGCGGCCCGCGCGGCACCCAGCACTGGACTGCTGTCGCACCTCATTTCATCCTCCTGGGCGGCTCTGCCTCAGTGGCTGTGCTTGACTGCTCTGATAGAGGAGGATTCGGTCACAGGGCTGGTAAGTGATGATCGCAGGCCTGGGTCAGTGCCTCCCAGGTGCTTACCGGAAGGGCTTCTACCCCTGGCCCACAGACTCGGCACGGCCTGTCCCCTGCCCAATCCCCAGCCTCATCTAGAAACCCCCTTCACCCCACTCACGATGCTCCAACACAGCGGTCTTTTTGCAATTCCTCAAAGAAATGCACAAAGCTCTTCTGACCTCAGGGCCTTTGCACATGTTCTGACTGCCTCTTCCATGCATGCTCTAGGCAGTGTAAACTCTGCATGTGGGTACATGCGCATATGCATGCACACACACACACAAACGTACATACAGATGTACACACAGACACACATGCATGCCTAAGGCTGTTTAGTATGACCCAGTGCTCTAAGAGTATCAGCAAAACTTCTCACCAGGACCTGGAAAGCACTGCGTCGCTGCCTCCCCACCGGTCTCTCTTGCCCTAGCCTCTTCCTCACACTCCGGGCTTGCAGCCCCTTTCCTTCACTAAGATACAATAGCGGGTTTTACTCATTAAGTCCCAGCACACCGCACATGCATGGCACATAGTAGGCACTCAATAAGAATATTTGGGCAGTGACATCAATGAGCCATTTGAATATGCGCTCAAGTTTCACCTCTGCAGAAAGGTGTTCCTTGACGGCTTCCCAAAGTTGGTGTCCCTGTTACTACTCACTCACTGCAGTAACGATGAGTCACAGTACTCTGGCTGACTTCTAATTTCCTGAGATCCCCTTAAGGGTGGAGGCCACACGAGGGCAGGAATAACATCACCTTGTTCACTTCTAGAACGGGGTTTGCATGTATTTGCTGTGTGGTATTTGCTTGGTGGCTGAACAGGTAGAAATGCAAACTCCAGATCCTCAGTGCATGATTCTCTCCTTCCAACACGCAGCCTTCAGCCTCCTGCTCATACCAGTTAGACCCGCTCACGCTGTGATCTGGGACAGTGATGCCCACTTTCCAGACCTTAGTTTTCCCTCATTGAGAAAGGATGTGTGGGGTCACGTGATCTCCTCCCAATGTGGACATGCAGAAGTTCTAGGATTCACTATTTCTTCTAATGGACAGATGCCATTATTATAACTTATTACTTCTAAAAGGCTCTGTTGGACTCAATTCAGAGGCTCAACTTTATTTTTTAGTTGGATGTTTGGCACATGACGGGTTGGGTCAAGTTCGGAGCTTACTCCCACGTGTTTACCCAGATTTTGCTATAAAATATGCTGAAAGATAAGTCATCTCAACTTCCTAACATCCTGGCAGGAAAGAGATGATCTACGTATAGGGGAGAAGAGTTTACATAAGGACAGTTTGCAAAGGGAACCATTTCATTCTGTGGACAGGATTTAGGGGGGCCCAGGAGGGAAGATCCATGTTGTGAAGCTAGTAACAAGGGTGAGCCATGGCCCCCTAGGCATGCAAGGTTGTGTGGGGACAGCTACTAGGCAGAGAGAGAGAGAGTGGGCTGAATGGAGAGCATCGTTAGAATGAGCTGTGACTGTCAGCCAAGGCACATCGTCAATCTGCAGAGATCTCGCAGAAATCAGAAAAGAAAGTCAAAAGAAGAAAAACCTCGATTTTCAAAAAATTTATGTTAGTTAACATTCAGTGTAGTATTGGTTTCAGGACTAGGACCCAGTGGTTCATCACTGACATACAACCCCCAGTGCTCATCCCGACAAGTTCCCTTCTTAATGTCCACCCCCCACCCCCCTCCCTCCATCAACCCTCAGTTTGTTCGTCGTATCTAAGAGTCTCTGAAGGCTTGTCTCCCTCTCTGTTTTTACCACTTCTGCTCTCAGATCTCTGTCTGATACTCCCCTACCAAATCCACTGTAGGAGCAGAGGGCTTGGGATGCCATTGATGCCTTCTGTCCATCTCAGCATCTGCCAGCCAGAGCCAGGTGAGCAAGGGGGAGCATGCAGGGGGACAGGGATAGACAGAAAATGTACAGCACGCCATTTTAAGGGAATATCAAAACACAATCAAGTAGAATTTTACAGAGATAGACTCGAATTGCTCTACGTTATTTATAAAGTGTATAATTTGCCAACATCAGCGCTTTAAGGGTTATTAGTCTCAAATTGCTTGTGGCACATCTGAATCGTGTGAGGCACATCAAAGGATCCTTACCGTGTTGTACTAGGAGTAGCGTCAAGGTGCAGAAAGATCATTTAACTGGAACACGCGTGACCTGTTGTGTTCCTGACAAGTATTTCTAAAATGTAAGTATGTCAATGCAAAGAGGATAATTATCTAAAAAAATACATAATTTATTTTCATATCCTCTTGGGTTCTCCTTCCATTACGGGACTTAAGAAACATGATGTATAACATGTATTAACACAATTTTCAATTCAGTGACTCCAAGAGCTTGTTACCCACCTGTCATACAAGCACCTGAGAACAATCACAATCCTTGTATTATCAGCAAAACTACCATTACAATAATGTATTTTATATGAGCTGTCCTCCCCTGTCTTTATTTAATGGATTGGATCAATGAGGCATAGTGTCCAATTATTCACAGGGTTTCAACCATATCATTCTTCTATGCCATTCACTACGGAAACTTGTTCAATTATATTTTCACCTCTGTTACTGAACTGAAAAACTGTTAGCCCAACATTCCTTCCAAGAATCACTAGAAGAGTGATTCCTCTCTCGTGTGCACACGCGTGCTCGCGCTCTCTCTCTCTCTCTCTATATATATATGTATATGTACACACACACATATATATTATCTCTCTATATGTGTATACATACCTATATATATACATATACATATATATAGGTATGTATACATATATAAATTTCACAATTTTGTTGATGTGTAATAAACTACCCCCAATATATTCAGGTATATACACACACGCTATATACATACATTCCATGAATGTATAGAGAACGACGCCAAAATTTAGAGGCTGAATCTAGCCAAAATAATTTGTTATCTCAAGAGCCTGCAATCAGGCACATGGCTCCAGCTGGGGAAGCTCCGAGATGGCTGGAGGATCCATGTCCCGGAAGGCTGGGTGGCCGGTTAGTGCTGGTTGTGGCCTGGGACGTCAGCCAGGTGTTCAATTCTCTACATGGCCTCTCCAGGTGGCTAGGCTGAGCTCTCACAGCATGGCATCCGGGTTCTGAAAAGAAGCATCTCAAAAGTGCGTGTTCCTGAAGACAGAGCCTCCGTGCCCACGATGTTTGCTAATGTTTCATGAGCCAAAAGTCAGCCACATGGCCAAACCAGGCCAAGAGTCAATGTGAAAAGAGACCACAAAACTGCACATGTACCACAAAGCACAGTGCACCAGGTGTGTGTGTGTGTGTGTGTGTGTGTGTGTGTGTGTAGGATTGGCATAGATAATCTACCAAGGAGGTTAGAACTGGAGATCAAAAATCACAAAGGAGGGGCGCCTGGGTGGCGCAGTCGGTTAAGCGTCCGACTTCAGCCAGGTCACAATCTCGCGGTCCGGGAGTTCGAGCCCCGCGTCAGGCTCTGGGCTGATAGCTCAGAGCCTGGAGCCTGTTTCCGATTCTGTGTCTCCCTCTCTCTCTGCCCCTCCCCCGTTCATGCTCTGTCTCTCTCTGTCCCAAAAATAAATAAACGTTGGAAAAAAAAAATCACAAAGGAAACAAAACCACAATGTGGTGTATCCAAAATTGGATTGGATATTGCTTCATTTATCCGAGTCATTTTTATGTAAATGCAAGTGCCCCAAAATAGCCAAGACAATCTTATAAAAAATGTTAAATGTTTGTTTATTTTTGAGGGAGAAAGAGAGACAGAGCGTGAGTGGGGAGAAGGGCAGAGAGAGGGAGACACAGAATCCGAAGCAGGCTCCAGGCTCTGAGCTATCAGCCCAGAGCCCCAAGCAGGGCTGGAACCCACAAACCATAAGACCATGACCTGAAGTCAGATGCTTAACCCACTGAGCCACCCAGGTGCCCCTAGCCAAGACAATCTTAAGGAAGTAGAGCAAACATGGAATTTCCATGACCAGATATTAAGCTAAATAATGAAGTACAATAATGTGTGCAAACAGGCAAATAAAGGAATGGAATAGAGTAAAATTTCCACTAACACACTCATGCACACACATACACACACACACACAAATGCTATAAACAAAAGAATTATATTCTTGATCAATTAGATATCCATATTTTTAAAATATGAATATTTATTCCTTCTGTGTATACATGAAATTCATTCCAGGTAGATGATAGGTATAAATGCAAAAGGAAAATTGTTATAAATTCTAAAAAGTAACATGGAAGAATGGCTTAATGCCATGATGTAGGCAAAGATATTTTAAGTAGAGAAATTATACACTACCCATTAAACTATTTTTGAAAAGACAATTTGCCTGGGATATAATTAACAATTTCTACTCGTCAAAATATACCAGTAAGAGAAGTGTTCAGGCCACAGGTAAGAGTAGATTATTATATCTGATGAAGGACTCCTATCCAGAATAAATAAAGGAATCTTTTAAATCAGTAAGAAAGGAAATTCAATAGAAAAAATGGACAAGAGACTGAACAATCAGCCAGCAAAACACTTTATCCAAAAGGCCAACACGTATATGAAAATGTGTTCAGCCTCTTTCCTCATGCAAACCCAAACTATGATGAGATCCCAGTAAACGCCCTCCCACGTCCAGAAAGCTAAAAGAAAAATGACTGGTGACACTTGACGCTGGTGAGAACGTGTCATCTGCAAATGCTCACACTAAGCCGGCAGGAGTATAAATTGTCACAACTGTTGTGTAACACTGGTAGCAATATCTAAAAAAACTGAACAGATGAGTGCATTTGCTCAGAAATTCCATCGCTAGGTAATACGAGCATTCGTCTGCTGAAGTCGTGTGCAGGAATCACCACAGTGGGTACCATTTGCAACCAGACTAGAAAGAACCCCATGTTCACATTCGGTGAAATGAATAAATAAACTGGGACTATTCACATAGCGGAACATGAAACAGTGGGAAAGAACCAAATACTGACATGCGCACCAGCATCGATAAATTGCGGAAAGGTGGTACTAAGTGAGCAAACCCAGACACAACGAGGTACACCCTGTGTTGCGTGGGTGTGAGAGTGTGTGTTTGTGTGCAGGTGTATGTGTATGGTGTGTGTGTGTATGTATGTGTGCATATATATTAGGTCAGTCCTGGTGCACATGTATTGTGTAATGTGTGTGTGCGCATGCATATGTGTGTATGTGTGTCATGTTCATTTGTGGGCATGTGTATTGTGTATGTGTGTGTATACCTGTGTATTATACATGTGTGTATATGTATAACTGCGTATTGCATATGTGTGAATGGTATTTTTTTAAGTTTATTTACTTATTTTGAGAGAGAGGGAGAGAGAGAAACCAGGACAAGGGCAGAGAGAGAGAGAGAGGAGAGAATCCCAAGCAGGTTCCACACTGTCAGCACACAGCCTGATGAAGGGCCCAAACTCAGAAACTGTGAGATCATGACCTGAGCTGAAATCGCAAGTCAGACACTTAACTGACTGAGCCACCCAGGTGTCCCCATGTGTATTTCATATACAGGAAAGACTCCCCTTTGGTGATAGAAGTCAGGGTCATGGTTCCCTTTGGGATGGGCATTGTGACTCAGGGGATCCCCCAGGGGCCTTGAAGGGCTTCCGTTGCTATTTCATTTTTCTCCTTGACCTAGACGGTGGTTGCACAGGCAACTTTTACTTTGAAAAAACTCATACAGCTGAACATTTTTTTCCTTTGGGCACTTTGGGGGTTCAATGTTCTGCTCAAATAAAAGAAAGTTATTTTTAGAATGCTCTTTTGTTACTATATGTGTGATCATAAAATGTTTGTTGGCGATTCCAATTTGGAGGTGCTTCTGATGGCCAGGCTCCTCCCTCATTTCTTCACTCAGTCATGAACCATCCCCTGAGCCCCCACTGGGTGCAAGGGCACAGCTCATACCCCGGGAGGACATCAGTAAACAAAACCAGCAGAAAGTCCTTTTCGCAAGGAGCTTACATTTGATTAGAATGAGAGAAGACCTCGCTAAGCATGAGGTTGTCCTCCATTGGAAAAGCTTTGGGCACAGTTTATGGTACCTTTATGCACCCTGTGGGTGTACAATTCCCTGAACAATCCAGTTACGGCTACCAGAAGTGCCCCCGGGAAACAGAGTCAGGAATTGTGAGATTGCACCAATTATGTATTTAACACTGGAACACACGATCAATGCACCAGGGAACGGGGGACACTGATGCGTGTGCAGCGGGCTTCTTCTGCAGCTCTTGTGGCCCATGGCATGCACAGGCTGAGGGAAGATGTGGATTCAGGAAGTGACCACGTGGCTCAGTAGCTGAGTTCACAATGGTGTTTGCAAAGATTGACACGTGGGCTGGCAGATTTGGGCTGGCCTTCGGAGCACATCTAGAGAAAACGACAAACTTAAAGGCTCGAGTTCTCAACTCAGACTACAGGTAAAACCTAACCGTCCTCACGGCAGTTCCAAAGTAACCCCTTATCTCCCAGCGTGGCAGGTCATGTGTGAATACAGGCCAAGCCCAGAGGCCATGAGGGGCACTGATTCTGTTAGAGGAACCAGAACTGAGGGGGAGCGGGGGCCCCGGGGATGGAACATTCCCACAGACACACGCAAGGCTGACGGCACTGAGCTTTCCTGCATGCACGAGGACAAGCAAGGTCCCGGCATCCTGGAAGGGCCGCTCACCCGACCACGTTGCTCCCAATCCCGGCTGTCCAGCCAACAGAGCTGTGGTGTATATAAACCGCTCGGTCCGTGGAGCCGTGCTACAGCCGCTCGAACAGACGGACAGAGGCGCTCATGCAGGACAGGGACTTAATACGTTGGGTGTGGCAGTCACACTGTGCTTGGTTGGCTAACTGAGCACTGTGCTCAACACTGGCAAACACCCAAAGCAGAGGTTAGATGGGATTTCAGTCGAGTCTGTCATGTGCGGTTTGCTCGGATACTTTGTACACCGTGTCCCCCCCCCCCCCAAAGTTCTCTGATGCACGGAGACACTAAGAAATGCCTCGGGGGAGGGGCACCAGCACCCTCAATAGCTCTGTGGTGATGGGGAGGATGGGGAGGGTGTGGCCCTGAAATCAGGCTCCTGATTTCCAAGGAATGAGGGACGGGGAGCGTGAGGGGCTGGGTGGTGGGGCCTTGGTCCCCAGATATAAAGTAGGCACCAGCACATGGTAAGCAGGGGAAGAGAGGCCATTTTCACAGGCAGGACCTCACGATGATGGCTACCCATGGTGGATACCTGGATGTAAATACTCACGCAGCGCTCCCGGAAATACGTACACGGGAGAATTTTGGACCCAGCAGACATGCACTTGACTCGAGTCGCCATGCTGGGGACGTGTGGCCTTTTCTCCGATTTGATGCCCATGTACGTAGAAGTCAGCTCACAGACCCAGACTCCCCTCACGGAGAGGGAGGGGCTCCCTTTGAGAAGGGACCTCAAGACGTGGCCACAGGTGTGTGCTACAAATTGCCACCGCCTTCTCAGGGAAGTGTGTCCAGCACCCAGGAACAAGGTCATGTGCTACTAAACAGTTTGGCCTTCATCGGACGGGGAAGGGACCTGCAGAGCCCTGTCTATGCCTGACAACAGTCATGCTTGATCCCTGACATACAAGGTTCGGAAGCCTGAGCCAAAGCAAGGATTCGCAATACAGGAAGTAGGGATTGCCATCAAGAACCACTAAAAGATGGCAACGATCGAGCCCTGGCGATGGGAGGCTAGGAAGAGAAGCCAGAGGTAAGGAGGGGAGTCAGAATTGGAGATCGTGAGGTGTGAAGGCCACCGATGCAGTCAGAGGAGCCTGAAGTTGGGAGGACGAAACAGAGCCCCTGAAGGATTAGAAACGGGAATTAGAGAATTTGGAATGCTGTCTTATCCTATAGACACACAGCAGCTGCTACAAATTACAGCTATTGGCCGACTCCCGCGGAAAGTCCATCAGAGTGCGTTAAGGTCACTGGCCTTTAAAAAATGATCTATTTGAAATGGAAACATACTTTTACAAAAAAAAAAAAAAAGGATGGCTCAATTTCAGAAAATCCTGTAATGAGATTCAACACATTTACATGGTAAAGGAGAGGAAAGGCATGAGCAACTTACTTGGGGAAAGAAAGGATTCACAAACACGTATCACACAAGACCACTGTCTCTAAAACAGGAGCACACTGGGGTGCCTGTGGCTCAGTCGTTAAGCATCTGACTTCAGCTCAGGTCACGATCTCATGGTTTGTGAGTTCAAGCCCCACGTTGGGCTCCGTGCTGACAGCTCAGAGCCTGGAGCCTGCTTCGATTCGTGTCTCCCTCTCTCTGCCCCTCCCCTGCTCACACTCTCTCTTTCTCAAAAACAAACATCAAAAAAATTTTAATAAAATAAAATAGCATGCAGGGGTGTCTGGGTGGCTCAGTCAGTTAAGCGTCTGACTCTTGATTTTGGCTCGGGTCATGATCTCACGGTTGTGGGTTCGAGCCCTGCATTGGGCTCTGTACTGACAGCATGGAGCCTGCTTGGGATTCTTTCTCTCCCTCTCTCTCTGCCCCTCCCCTTCTCTCTCTCTCTCTCTCTCAAAATAAAAAAATAAAAAAATAAATAAATATGGGAGGCTGGGTGGCTCAGTCAGTTAAGCGTCCAACTCTTGATTTCAGCTCAGGTCATGATCACATGGTTCATGAGCTTGAGCCCTGCATCGGGCTCTGTGCCGTGAGCGCAGAGCCTACTTGGGATTCTCTCTCTCCCTGTCTCTCTGGGCCTCCCCTACTTGTACTCTCTCTCTCGCAAATAAATAAACTTTAAACAAACAACAAATAAATGAAATAGCATATGGGGAAAAGTAATTTTACCTCCACCCTTCTAGGTTCTTGGCCAAGACCCCCTGTCATAAAAGACAGATTATCAGGAGAAAAGCAAACGGAAGTTTAATACCATGTATTCCTCTTGTCTACAGGGGAGAGACCCAGGGGAATGCAGGAATTCCCCAGATGACAAAAGCCACCTTACACACCATCTTCCGCTAAAGGCAGAGGACAGTGTTGGGGGTGGGGTGGTCAGTTTGGGAGGTCTCTGGCCACACAGTGAGGGAGGCTGTGGTTGTCAAGCAGGTTTCAGGCTGTGCCTCCTCCTTGGAAAAGAGTGTCTAGAGATTTGCTCATCCTCCTCTTCCTGGTGTGCAGCAGGGAACATGCTCACGAACGGAGATCTCCCTTGTAAGTATAAATGTCTCTTATAAAAGGGTAACTTCTACTCCGCTTTTAGAGCTCCTATATGTGAAGGAAGGAAGGAAGGAAGGAAGGAAGGAAGGAAGGAAGGAAGAAAGAAGAAAGAAAGAAAGAAAGAAAGAAAGGTAGTGGTGCCTGGATGGCTCAGTCGGTTAAGCATCTGACTTCGGCTCAGGTCACGATCTCGCAGTTCGTGAGTTCAAGCCCCGCGTCGGGCTCTGTGTGGACAGCTCGCAGCCTGGAGCCTGCCTCAGATTTGTGTCTCCCTCTCTCTCTGCCCCTCCCCTGCTCATGCTCTCTCTCTCTCTCCCTCTCTCAAAATAAGTACACATTAAAAAAAGAGAGAGGGAGAGAGAGGAAGTGTTTCTTAAAAACAATAAAAATAATCAGTCTAAAATAATCCTTATGCCAAAGAGGCATATTTGCAGTGACAGATTCTGGTCTTGTTCAAGTAAAATCAACTTCTGTAACTGGAGAGATGACATAGGCCGCGTTTACAGATTTTAAACACATGCCAATTTTTTAAAACTGGTGTAAAACACCCACGTGAATGGTAAGCAGCTGGGGACAGTGCTCTTTCAAGGAAAGTGGCCTCTGGAGGTCTGTCTGAGGACCCCGGTGTGTGTCTTTTCACAAGAATTAATCTGAAGCCAAGGGGCCCTATGTCAGCCATGAAACTTGCTACTGAGTACATGATACTGTTTTCTGTAATATTCTAGACGTTTAAAATACTTCGTAACATGCGGAATCACAGAAAGGGTCTAAACACACACACTACAGCCAAATGCGAGTTCCCCCACCTCCCACCCAGGCTCCCCGCCCCCTCCCCAGCCCCACGTTCGTCCGCATTAGCCAGCTCTTCCGGGAGCAGACAGTACATTCTTCTTCACCTTGAAGCGTTCCCCACGCATCGCTGAACCTCACGTCCCATGCTTAGCAAGGCCGCCCGGGCCCCTCCCCGGGGTGACATCATCCCCATCTCCAGACCTACGGAGCCCTCTCCCTGTCCTTTCCCCGTTCAGGTCTTTCCCCTCCCCACACCCTGGACAGGCGAAAGCTTCCCTCCTGCCAGATGAGTGCGTTCTAGCGATCCGGGTACGACAGGCAGAGTGTGTTGTGCACTCAAACAAAATTGTCAAGTGTGTGGGTCTCACCTTGTGTCCTTAAACAAAACAGGAAACACAAAGGGGCAGGAGAAACCTTAGAAGGTGACAGGGATGCGTATCCCCTCGATTGTGGTGATGGATTCACGTGTCCAAACCCATCAAAGTGTAGCAATAAACAGGAGCGGAGCCTTGTCCGTCAGTTACACCTCAATAAGCTGTTAAAATGTATTCCTGGGGGCGCCTGGGTGGCTCCGTTGGTTGAGCCTCTGTCTGACTCTTGACTTCAGCTCAGGTCATGATCTCCCAGTTCGTAGATCGAGCCCCACGGCGGGCTCTGAGCAAACAGTACAGAGCCTGCTTGGGATTCTGTCTCTCCTCTCTCTGACCCTCCCCCACTCGTTCTCTCTCCCTCTCTCTCAAAATACATAAATAACATTAAAAAGTATACATACTCCTAAAGCAGCGGTATCTCTGAAGGTGGGAATTGGAGTCAGGCCACCTGGGTTTGACCCCCACTAGCTGTGAAACCTTGAAGACAAACTTCAATCTGTGCGCTTTGTTCCTTGTGTGCATAGTAGGGCTAATACCCCCCACAGGGTTGTTCTAGGGACCAAGGCTGTAACACAGGTAAGGCGTTTAGAACAGGGTCTGATGGTTTAGCAGTCAATATGATTTATTGTTATTATTATTATTATGGGTTAGATCCTGATGTCTACTCGTAAACAAACCAGAGGTGGGCATTCAAGACCTTTCAAAATATGGCTTCAACTTGGTTTCCCACCGCCACACCCCATGTCTCCCTGGATTTCGTCCCCCTCCCATCCCCCACCGGCTCCTGGTTTCTGTCCTCACCAGGGCTGCTCTTGGGAAGCTCGCGCCCATCGCCACCTCCTTCCAGTTCATCCCACCTGACACCTGTGCCTGCTTTACTTTGCAGGGTCCCTTGTCCTGCCTGAAAACCTGCGGGGTTGGCCTCTGCACTTCAGCCTCACCTGTGTTCCTCGCACCTGCCTGGTGGCCCTTCTCCAGCTTTCGCCCCCTGAACGGCAAGCCCCCAGCACTTCCTCTCTGCTTCTCCAAGTTTACTCCTAGCGGTCACTTAACTGTTTGCTCATGTCTCCGGGCGACCCTCACAAGTCTCTGGCCACACGCTCCTCCTGTCCACCGCCAGCTCCCTGCCTCTCGTCCTGGGTGCCCAGGGCCTCAGGCTTGTCTCCCTGAACACCTGCTCCTCCCCACCTCCTGCCTGTCTGCAAGAATCGCCCCCCACCCTCGCCTCGCGCCTCTCACCACATCCGGCCCGGGAGATCACGAATGTCCCCACAGCTACAGTACAGATACCAGTGATCGTTAACATTGGCCAGCCGTTAAGCATTCGGCAGACACAGTCCAGGGCACTTTGGGAGGATTTGCTCCTTCAGTAAACAACCTATGCAGTGGATGCTCTCGGGGGGGCCCCCACTTCACACATTAAACCGCAGCCGGGAGGTTCAGTGGCTTGCCCCGGCTGGAAGCGCAGTAAGAGGTGAAGACTGCGCATCTCCCACTCGTCTCCTCCCCCTTCCAGTGCCAGAACCTGCCTCCCAGCCTCCAAAATGAGCTTCCGGAAACAGAGGGGAGATACTGCTTCCGCCGCTGAAACGGGTCAGAACTCCCCACTTGCGGTAGCTGCAAGGCCTGTGTTATCCGCCCACATCTGCCCCTGCCTACCACGCGGCCCCAGCTCAGCTCGTGCTGCCGATGCGCCATTTCACCCCCGTTTCACCCCCACGTCACCCCCAGTGATCGCCGGCCCCTGTGGCGGCCACGCTGGAGCCCAAGCCGCGGAAGCTCTTTGCTGCCCCCTGCTGGCCGTCAAAGCTATGGGCGCCGGTGGGCGGAAGCCCTGGATTCCAGCCGCGGGTTCCAGGATCTTGGGTCTCCAGGGCTCTCCTGATGCAGTGTGGTTTTAGTGCAGCGCCTTCCAGACTGGAATCCGAATCCCCAGAGGGGACCCTGGAATCTGGAACTGTGATAAGTGCCTCAACGCATTTGTACCATCATGCATGTTTGCACAGTTCCTGACACTTGGAGAGCCTGTGTCTGGGACTGGGCTAGAAGGACCTCGAACCTCAGCCCTGCCCTCGCGCACCTGCCCCACCAGCACATCATGCATCCGAGGACGTCCCCCCCCCCCCACCCCGGAGTCCTGCTTTCAAATATGTGGGCTATTCCCACTCCATCTGGGGGATTTTGTGGAGTTTGACCAAGATGACGTTGGTCAATTGATGCTGGTCCCTTTCCCTTTTTACGTGTGGAGAGAAAAGGGAACACATAGCACCAAAAACTAGGAAAAGGAAGAAAATTAAAGTTTGAAAAGCTCTTGGCAATTTCTGAGTGTTGCCGAGTACAGAGCTTCTTTCCTGGACCCTCGTTTTGTCTGTTAACATGCACGTGTGTCCCCAGAAATGACTCAAACACATGTTCATCTCTGCAGGGAACTTTGACCCCAGAGCCACGCTGTGTTTGTGGGGATCTCCTTAGGCCCGGCAAGGAGGGCCGGTACCCCAGGGGACTGGGGCTTGGGGGGGGGAAGAGCAGGAATCCTAAAGGAAGAGATGCCTCCTCGGCAGGAGGAAAGTGGTGAGTCCCCCAACCAGGACCCTACGCCCGCTCTGTCCAGCTCTGCTGAGGTGTGACGGACAAGACCATCGGTATTTCAGGTGCACAGCGTGAGGCCTTGACAGACGGACAGACAGACGTGTGCACTGGGAACCGGTCACCTCCGCTGAGCCAACTGGGATCGTGGTCACCTCACACGGCTGCCTCTGCGTGTTTGCGCCAGGACACCTGGGACCTGTGCTCCTGGCAGGCGCCAAGGACACGGCCCTGATCACCATCACTGCCACCTGGGAGCAGGGTGGCCTCTCAGAGCTCCCCCTTCCACTCCTTCCCTCCCCTCCAGCCTGTGGCCGGGGACCCAGACTGCATCCAGGAAGTGCCTTCGCCTCCAGGGACTCCTCCCTCACCTTGGAATGAGGGTGGGATTGGGATGGATAAGGTAGACAGTGCGTGGCCCTTCCGAGACTCCCTCTCCCCACTTCTCTGATGAGGCACCTCGACTCTCTCACCCTGGGCACAGGCACCAGACTGCAGACTCCTGGGAGAGGTGCCCAGCCCCCAGGCGCCTCCCTCCCCTCCCCTCCCCTCCCCTCCCCCTCCCCCCCCCTCCTCCCTCCCCTCCCTCTCCCTCCTCCTCCCTTCCTCCCCCTCCTCCTCTCCCTTCCTCTCCTCTCTTCCTCCTCCCCTCTCCCTCTCCCCTCCCTCCCCTCCCCCTCTTCCCTTCCCATACTTTCCCTCTTCCAGTCTTCTCCTCTACCCTTCCCCTCATCTCCCTTCCCCTCCTATCCTCTCCTCCCCCCCCCCCCTCATTCCTCCCTTTCCCCTCCCCCCATCCTTCCCCCCTCTCCCTTACTCTCCCCTTCCTCCTCTCTCCCTCCCATACCCCTCACCTTCTTTCCTACCCCCTCCCTCCCCTCCACTCCTCTTCTCTTATTCTCCCCCTTCCAGTCCTCTCCTCCTCCCTTCCTCCTCCTCTCCTCTCTCCTTCCCCTTCCCTCCCTCACCCCTTCCTCCTTCCTCCCTCCCATACCCCTCACCTTCTCTCCTACCCCCTCCCTCCCCTCCACTCCTCTTCCCTTACTTTCCCCCCCTAGCCTCTCCTCCTCCCTTCCTCCTCCTCTCCTCTCTCCTTCCCCCCTCCCTCCCTCCCTCCCCTCCCCTTCCTCTTGCAGCCAGATAAGGATGCACAGTGACTTTTTTCTTCCTCAGAAAGGCTAGTTTAGGGCATCGTCAGGCCCAGGTCACTGGAAAGTCACCTTCCAGGAAATGATGGGGATATTTCTGAGATGGGCTCCAGCTCCAAAGCCCTGTCCCCTCCCTCTCCTGTCCTGGGGCTCTGGGCTGGACGATAGTGAAGGAGACTCCTGACCTCCCCTCGCCTCTTACCCTTGCTTTGCTAAGTCCTCCCCACAGGGTGCCCTGTCCCTCTCCTCACAGAGCCCACCCCCAACAGCACAGCCCCCACTCCTGCACATCAGCGTGCCCATCTCTGTGCTCCACCTTCAGAGCTGGCTGGCCACCCAGAAGTCCATGGGCATCAGGTTGCTAGTCTGTTTTCATTATATGTTTTTTTTTTTATCTATAAACAAATGCAGCAATAACTTCCTCAAAAGGTTTTAGATCGGGATTTAATGAGCAAATTTTATGCGTATGTATATATACAGGAAGGATGGCACCTGGCTTGAAAGAGTGCGTTCCATCATCATCGTCATTGCTATCGAAACAGCTCGGCACAGTCCTTACTAACCCTATTTTCTAGGTAATAACGGCATCCTCACTGAATACACACCCAAAGCAGAAAATTCCACTGGCTTTGAGTTGTGACAGTCTCAGGAAATATGTTTTTTGGGGTCCTTCCTCGCACACTGAGGTGTAGACATCTGGAAACGTGGGGGCTGTGGAGACCTTCCTGGCCAGCAGTCCTCGAAGGCCCCACGAGGAACAGGCACAGCCCAGGGATAGAGAAGGAGGACACT